>NC_143147.1:6115000-6420625 GCF_059928025.1 Delphinapterus leucas | reverse complement strand
GATTCCCCTGGTGCCCCTGCTCTCCTCCCCTCCTCCTGCTGGTTGGGGAGGGAGCTGCTTGCTGTGTGGTCTCTACTCCTGAGGCACGAAGGACCCTGCAGCATGGACCTGCAGAGTGTGGGTGTGGTCCCAAGAGCATGGGACCCACATAGGACACAGCATTGGGGCATGACAAGTGCTAGGGCTGCCTCATCACTTGGCAACAGGGGCATGACAAGTGCTAGGGCTGCCTCATCACTTGGCAACAGGGAATGTTGCCAAGATCCTGCTTGGGAGGGCGCGGTGGGTGGCCTGGGACCCCAGGGGCCCCATTCCTATCCTGGAGCTTGGACAATGCATCCCCATGGGCTCCAGATTCACCCCATATCTCAGCCATATCCCTCTGTCCTGTCTTTGAATTCAGGAAAACGAGCTCTCTTGTCCACAACATCGGCCTGGTCCTGTTGGTATTAGGGTTCTTTAATTTAGGCGTCCTGGGATAGTAGCTCTTTTTAGGCCTGAGAAGGAACAGCTCAGGAGTGTACAGCAATTTCAGATGAAACTAATATTCAGTGACTATCTCTATACTGCTGGGTTGTTGACTTCTATTAGTCATTATTCTCCTGGTTTTAGCTCCGATGTGGGGATTACAGAGGAGTCAACATTTAAATCTTCATAATCTGTGTATTTGTAGCATCAGTATCATTACTGACCCATAGTTTGTATGGTTTGGGAAGAGTTATTGATTTCATGTATCATGTAAAGGATTCACAGTGATGATAGGGCAATTAAGATTACAATAATGGCTGGTAAATTGTTCACATTTTCTCTACCTGTGCATCTATTGTATGTATATGAGGTAGTTTAGTTGTCAATATTAGTGAAATAATATAGAGGACTAGAGAACTTATTTTAAAAATAACTATTAATGTGTGATTATGAACATGTAAAAGTTCTTCCATAATTGGTGATGTTACATCTTGAGAGCCTAGAAGAAATTGATATACCTTTTGATATACAGGAATTTAGCCTATGATTTAACTTTGACAAAGTTACATCACTTTTAACTTTTATCTCATTTATTGAGAAAGACATAATTGTTATGGTGTTGGTTTGAAACTGGTTGAAAAGGACTTGAGTCCTTCCTTATTTTACATTTACATAGGTAGGATCTTCAAACATAGGATATGGTGGAGGGCATCCGTGTAACCATTCTAGGTTAGGAGTAGCAGTTTCCACTGCTGAGACTTCTCGTTTGGATGCAAATGCTTTTCAAAGTATGAAGATTATTAGCATTACTGCTGCTACTGAGACGAATGAGCCTAAAGACAAAATACTTCATGTTGTGTGTGCCTCAGGGTCCTCAGACTAACGTAGTGACATCCCTGAGAGGCCAGGAAAGCGCTGCAGGAAGTCGTATTTACTACGGCAAATAAACCTGTGACGTGACTGTTTGCTCATGCTGAGTTAAGTGTATAACCTGAGAATAGTGGGAATCAGTGTAGGAAGCCTCCTATAATAGTGAAGGCTTCTCCCATGGACACTACCTCATGGAAGTGTGCTACTACATAGTATGTATCCTGGAGGACAATGTCCGGGGATGAGTTGGCTAAGATGATTCCTGTCAAACCACCTACTGTAAAAAGGAAAATAAAGCCTAAAACTCATAACAGAGTGGGAGCTCATATAATATTACCTCCGTGAAGAGTTGCTGATCAGGGACTTCCCTGGTGACGAAGTGGTTAAGAATAGGCCTGCCAATGCATGGGACACGGGTTCGATCCCCGGTCCGGGAAGATCTCACATGCTGCAGAGCAAAAAGCCCGTGCGCCGCAACTACTGAAGCCCACGCGCCTAGAGCCTGTGCTCTGCAGCAAGAGAAGCCACTGCCATGAGAAGCCTGCACACAGCGACAGAGAGTAGCTCCCACTCACCGCAACCAGAGAAAGCCGGCGTGCATTAACGAAGACCCAACGCAGCCAAAAAAAAAAATTAGGGCTTCCCCGGTGGCGCAGTGGTTGAGAGTCCGCCTGCCGATGCGGGGGGATCCCATATGCCGTGGAGCAGCTGGGTCGTGGGCCGTGGCCGCTGAGCCTGCGTGTCCGGAGCCTGTGCTCTGCAATGGAAGAGGCCGCAGCAGTGAGAGACCCGCATACTGCAAAAAAAAAAAAAAAAAAAAAAATTAAAAGAAGAGTTGCTAATCGGCGAGATACTTTTACTCCTGTAGGGATAGAAGTAATTACGGTAGCTGATGCAAAGTATGCTACTGAGTCGACAGCTAGCCTTATGGTAAATATAAGACGGGCCCACAAGAGAAATCCTAAAAAGCCAGTGGACATGACTCATAACATTCCCAAATAGATGAAAGGCAGTTTTTGTCCTAAATAGTATGTAATGATATGTGAAATTATAACAAGCCCTGGTAGGCCACGAATACACACTTCAGGGTGGCCAAAGAATCAGAATAGGTGTTGGTATAGGATTCGGTCTCCTCCTGCAGGGTCAGAGAAGGTCGTGTTGAGATTTCTGTCTCTTAACAATATGGCGATTCTGGCTGCTCGGACTGACACTGGTAATTATGGTAATATGGCTATAGCTGGGGAAGATTAAACTAATAATGGTGTTTGGTGTTGGGATAAGACTGCTGATTTTGGATTAAAGACTATAGTAATACAAGAAATAGCACGAAGAATTGAAGAGACACCTGCTAAATGTAAGGAGGAGATGGTTAGGTCGACAGAGGCTTCTGCGTGGGTCAGATTGCAGGCTAGAGCTGAATACACAGTTCCACTGGTACCAGAACCAGCTTCTACTATTGGTGATATGAGTAGGAGTAAGAATGATGGGGGAAGTAGTCAAAAGTTTATATGCTTTATTTGGGGAAATGTTACCTCAGGTGCCCCAGTTATTAGTGGCCCAAGTCAGTTTTCAAACCCTGCAATCATAATGGGTACAACTGTAGAGAATATTATTACAGGTGCAAGGACTGTTATGACTACGTTAAAGATTTGGGCATCTCCAGGTAGCGCTCCAGGTTAGCATAGCTCAGCCTGGATTAATATACCTAAGGTGCTGCCTGCTACTCCAGCTCAAGCACAAAATAGTAAATATAAAATGCTGATATCTTTGTTGAAAATAATCAGCAGTGTATGAGCAGAGGTAAAATGACTTGAGCTAGCTTTAGACTGTAAACCTAGAGACAGAGATTGAGCCCTCTGCTCTTGTCCCGTTTAGCTGTGGATCTAGATGGGGTCAATGCAGGTTTCATCACAGCCCCTGAAAGAATTTTGTAACAGTTTCTCCCTGTGGTTTTTTTTTTAAATTTATTTTTATAATGGAGTGTAGCTGATTTTCCATGCTGTCTTTCTTGCTGCTGCACATCCACTTGATTCACTTACAGAGAGACATCCATAAATTCTTTTTCACGTTCTTACCAGTCGTACATATTCTTTTCTGGTGACTAGAGTGTGCCCAGTCCAGTTTCTTGAGCTATGGAGGAGGTCTTGTCGATTACCTCTTTGGTCTTTGGAACGGTATCTGTGCTTATTTCAACCCTCTGGTTTATGCCTCACCCCGCCCCACCTTTCCCCTTTAGCAGCCATAAGTTTGTTTTCTAAATGTGTGACTCTGTTTGTTTTGTAATTAGTTCATGTGTAGCCATTTTTAGATTCCGCTTATAAGTGATATCTTATGCTAAGTGTCTTTTTGTGTCTGACTTATGTCACTTAGAATGATCGTACCTAAGTCCACCTGAGTTGCTGCAACTGTCCTTATTTCATTGATTTCATGGCTGAGTAATATTCCACTGTACAGAAGTACCACATCTTCTTTATCCATTTTTTGCTTCCAAGGACATTTATATTGTTTCCAAGTCGAGGCTCCTGCAAAAGGGCTGCACTAACAGTTGAAGTGCCTTTGTCCTATGGATTTATGGTTATCCCGAGATATACACCCAGGCGTGGAAGTGCCGTATGCTCTGTAGCTCTATTTTTTTAAATTAATTAATTTTTTTTGCCTGTGTTGGGTCTTTGTTATTGCACGTGGGCTTTCTCTAGTTGCAGCAAGTTGGGGATACTCTTCGTTGAAGTGCGTGGGCTTCTCATTGCAGTGGCTTCTCTTCTTGCGGAGCACAGGCTCTAGGCATTGGGCTTCAGTACTTGTGGCACATGGGCTCAGTAGTTGTGGCTCATGGGCTCTAGAGCACAGGCTCAGTAGTCGTGGCACACGGGCTTAGTTGCTCCGTGGCATGTATTATCTTTCCGCACCAGGGCTCGAACCTGTGTCCTCTGCATTAGCAGTTGGATTCTTAACCACTGCGCCACCAGGGAAGTCCCTATAGCTCTGTGTTTTAGAATTTTTAGGAAACATCATACCCTTCTCCAGCGTGGCTGTTAGCAGTTGACATTCCCACCATCAGCGCAGCAGGGTTCCCTTTTCTCCACGTCCTCTCCTCCATTTCTTGTTTTTACACTTTGTGAGGACGGCCATTCTGACTGGGGCAAAGCGATGCATCTTTGTAGTGTTGATTTGTTTTTCCCGCATGTTTGGTTGGCACAAGGGCGTATGGATTTACACTGTACGCCCTTTTTGGCCAACTGAATCGTAGGCAATGTTGAGCAGCTTTCATGTGCTTTAACGGCGAGTCCAGTCTACGTCTTGCAATCCGGTTCCTGCAATTCTGCCTTGTTTTCAAGTCCTTTTCAATGACATACCCCAAGACATTTTCCCATCATAGTTGTCATTTACAACCCTGCAGGCGTTGTGGATTGCAGTGCCCCTGAGCACCTGTCTTCAACATGTTTCTGGAACCGGCCACAAAGTGGCAGGATCGCTTTAAGCCCCATTCTGGTTACAGGGGCAGCCTGAGCCTTTGGGAAATTCCTCTTCCTTATTGGAAATTAGAGTGGTATGTGCTGTCCAAACACGTAGAGCTTGTTTCTCATTCTTTCCCCCCATTCCCCTTCATCCTCTGGACAAATTCCAAGCCGTACACGACCAGCTGTTGAGTGTGTTGACTTCCCCAGGTGGGGAGACTCTAAGGAACGAGGCTGGAGCGGGGACCCCTCCCCCAGGACATGTGGAGGTAAGGTGACTTTTCCAAACTCTTCCCGCCCATCCGGGCCCCCATCCTCTGGGGTTCTATCCGGACACTGCGTGGTTTCCAGCGGTGCGGGGCTCTGGCGCTGCCCTGCAGGGAGCAGCCCTGCTACCCGCGCCTGCAGCGCCGCCTGCTGGTCTCTCCGTCCTCCCGCCGGGCACAGTCTTCCACCTTCCCCACTGCCTCGGATGCTCTGCCTCCGCACTGTCCAGTGATCAGCCCCTCGTCCCCACCGCCATCACCCCCAGCTCCACACCCCTCGTCCAGCCTCAGGGATGACCCAGGACCCTTCCTGGGCTCCCCGCCTGCCCATCCTTGGTCGGTATCCCTCAGTCCACCTGTGCAAACAGGTGAGGATCCCCTCCAGAGGCTCCCAAACGCTTCACCCGTACATCCTCCCCAGAGTCGGCCCGTGCCCTGTCGGGATGTTCCACCCTCAGCAAGCCCCCAGGTACATGGCAAGGGCAGACATCAGGCCTGCTGCGTGCACTGCTGTGCGTCCGTCTCTGTACACAGGCATGACACTGCCCAGGGTGCAGGAAAGGCAGCCTTACCTCGGGACGTGGGGAGAGGGGCTGCCCACAGGGCGGACGTCAGCTCTCGGCTCACCAGGCAAGGGCAGCCGGGTTCTCGCTCCTTGGACCCTTTCTCACCCAGCCGGACCATGACCCGGCTTTGTTCCCACCCCTGTTGTCCCTCCATTGGCCTCGCTCTTGTGAGCAGAGCAGGACAGTGTGGTCTGTGGTTACAGGCTGAGACACACAGACACTGGCTGACCTGCGTGCACCCAGCTGACCCCACAGAACGGGCACTGCACCAGGGCCTGTGCGGTGTGGGTTCGCCTGCCCACAGAGAGGCCGGGACTCTGTCCTGGCTCCAGAGGTCACCTTGAGTCTGACGGGAGTGTCCGTGCTCCGTGGGCCTCGCTCCAGGCTGGTCTGTGCTGACGGTGTGATACACGGTGGGGCTTCCTGAGTCGCCCCCGGGGGCTGGAGGCTAAGGTCAGGCACATGGTGGTCCCCACATTGACGTGACAGACCCCAATAAGCCCTGCACTTCAGGACTCAGGTGGGCTTCCCTGGGCTGCCACAGCCGAGGAGGCTGGACCCTGCTTGTCACCTCTGTCCTCGCTGATTTTAACTTGCATCCTTCACCATAATAAACCCTGAGTATAACAGCTTCAGGGAATTCTGGGAGCCTCCAAGAGAAAAGAAGCCAGGGAGGGGGTCTCTGGGTCCCCAACTCTGCAGTTGGGGGCAGAAGTCGGTGGGGATGATCTTGGGGCCCTGGAACCTGAAGGGCCCCCCTACCAGGGGAGGGGTAGGAGACCCCGGGTGGTAGTTACGCTGAGTCCAAGGCCCTCCTGCATAGGAGGCATCCTAGCCCCGGGGATCCTGAAGAGACCAGCTCCCTCCTCCCCTTCGCCTGCAGGCCTGGTCCCTGCTCTTGAGAGATTCCCTAGGGTGGGGTCCTGGTGCTGGAGGTGCCCCGATGCTGTGGCCTCCTGAGCCTCCAGGGAGGATAATGGGAGTGGGGGAAGACCTGTTCACAGAAAGGGAGCTTCTGCCAGAGCAAAGCCTGGGTCTGTTGCCCCCGACCCCAGGTGCACTGGGGCAGGAATGTGAGAGCGAGGCTCCCTCCCCTCCCAAGACACACAGGACACATGGGCACTGGTCACTGGACTCCCGCACAATATTAAAATCTCCCACGCAGGCCTGATGGATGAGAGACACTATTTAAAGACTATTAATGGGGCCAGGGGGGCCCAGAGGGTGAAGCTGGGGGTGGGGAGAGTTGGAAAATCACCCAAGGACACGCTCTCCCTGCAGCGACCCCCCAGGTGAGCTCAGGTGGAGGTGGACCCATCAAGTCAGAGCCCACATTCGGGGTCTTTTGGGGACAAATAGCCAAGCACCCCCAGTACTTGCCTTCACCTGCTACAGTTAGGGCCTGCCCTGTCTTCTTCATGGTCAAGTTCTCACCCCTCCCAGAAGGCATCTTGGGGGTTAATGGGATGGGGGTGTCCATGGCAGGACTGGAGGGTCTGTGGTGGGCTGGAGGCCACATGGCAGGCAGGAGGGCTCCCACCGATCCTGCCGGTCCACACCTCGCAGTCATAGGCCCGCACAGAGTCCACCAGGCTGTGGATGTGGTAGAAGGTGCCGGGGACCGGTCCAGCCCATGTAGGTGTCTGACCACGGAGCGGTCAGTGTAGGGTATTCACAGGGAGCCCTGGCCGTGCTCGCACCCTCCCAGGAAGGACACGTCAGCATGATCCCTGGAATGACTGGGAGGTCAGCCGGCAGCGCCACCCACCCAACCTCACTGTTACCACAAGAAACAAGAGACAACTCCGTGAGGAAACACAGAACATCGCCAGCCTGATGCTGTCCTGAGGAAGGTCGGCTGGCATCTGGGAACTGGGTGCTATAGTGGGTGGAATGGGGGGGGGTCCCCCAAAGAGTTATGTCCACGTCATGGCTCCCTGAATCTGAGAATGGAACCTTATTTGGAAGTAGGGTTTTTGCAGGTATAATTAGTTACGAATCTGAAGATGAGGTCATTCTGGATCCGGGTGGCCCTGAATCAGTGACAGTGTCCTTCTAAGAGACAAGAGGAGAGACACAGACACACAGGAGACACCATGTGAAGACAGAGGCAGAGATGGGAGGGATGTGGCCACAAGCCCAGGGACGCCTGGAGCCCCCAGAAGCTGGAAGAGGCAGGCAGGACCCTCCCCTGGAGCCTCCAGAGGGAGCGCGGCCCTGGGACACCTTGACCTCAGACGTCTGGTCTCCAGGACTGAGAGAGGACAGGTTTCTGTTGCTCTGAGACTCCGTTTGCGGTCGTTTGTCACAGCTGCCCTGGGAAGCTAATGCAGCTGGTGAGCAGCTGCCTACCCTGATCTAAACCTTCCCTCCTCCCGTTAGGGGCAGCCCGCTGCGCCCATGCTGTTTGCACAAACCATGTGGCTCATGCTGAACCCCGGCTCCCCTTCTGGGCACTGGCATTTTGGAGGGTGAGGGCAGACGACACCATGTGACCAGCCCCCAGCCGGGTGCCAAGTCTCTAGTGAGCTTCCCTGGGGGCATGGGGGTGCGGGTAACTGTTGTGGTTCTGCCTTTTGTCGCTGGGGGAAGAGAGACCCTAGAGACTCTCGAGGGAAGGAGGGGGCATGAAGGGTCATGAGGTGACCGGAGTAGGGGCCCTCCCTCCCGGGCATCCGTACTGTGTGCTGTGACCCATCTCAGCTGTGAGCACACAAGCCACAAGCATGTGCCGAGTCCTGTGAGCCTCCCAACCAGTCCCTGAAGGTGAGGGCGGCCCTGCAGACCCCAGCCCTCTCCTCCACGTCTAGTAGGTGGAAGACCCACTTCTCCTTGCCATTCCAGAAGCGGTTCTGGAGCTGTCCTGGGAGGGCTTCTGGGGTTATGCAGGCTGAGCCCGTTGCTACGCCCCCACTTCCCCACAAGAGCCTCCAGAGCAAGCAGTTTGCCCTGTTGCCTGAATGACCACCGCCCACCAGTTTTCTCAGGAAAGAATCAGGGGTTTCTGTAGCAGCGTCTGCAGGCAGCTCTGCTTCTGGGGACCACGTTCACATCTTCTGTGTAAACACCGAGAACCTTCCCTGACATGTGCCCCTGGCTGACCACCTCCGCATGCTGACCACAGGTCCCAGTGCGGGCGTCACACCGACCGCCCGCCTCAGCCTCCTCTTGTTGTCAGAGCTGCTCCAGGCCCTGCTCAAGCCCCGTGCACCCACCTTTCACAGGGCTGTCCTGCACCCCCACCTTCAGCAGGAGTTCCCCTAAGTATTTAAGTGAAGGGGTCCAGAGATAAGGAAGGACGCTACAAACAAACAGATGGAACCAGCTGGGACCAAGATGGCAACGAGTGTGACCTCCAACCGACCCCGAGTCTCATCACATGTTGAATTTACTATATCTGCCTATTAAGTGACACACCCACCGGCGGCCATGGCTGGACATGAAGGACCAGAAACGGGTAAAAGGAGGTGGTACCCCAGCCCCTTGGAAGAAGCCCCGCCCCTTTCCCCGGAAGGCCTCTTTATCCCATCACTAGCCTCACTGCTCCTCCCTTTGTCTTCACTCTTTGAAATTAAACCGCTCTCTCCAGGAGGGCGAGAAGGTGATCTGTGAGCTCAGTTCCCGCTTCTCCACTCTTTGGCCACTGAGTAGAGCCTGTGCTGTGTTGGTCTCGGCTTTGGTTCTGTTATTTGCCTACTTGAACTCACGTGGGAAAAGGAAGCCTTCCCCACTGGGGCAGAGCGCCTCGCAGGCTGGGGCCCGAGCAGGGTCCACGTGACTTCACTTGGTAACAGTCTGTAAGGGCACGGTGGTCTCTGCCCGCGGGGTGGGGAGGGAACGCCTACAGCCACAGCACCGGCTCCGTGGACGGCACGGCCCCTCGTGGGCCTGGACCATGTGCTCTCGTCCCCCCACGCCTGACACCCCTGACAGTCGTGACGTGGTGACACTGGCTGCTGGGCGTCCAGTCAGGGGGGACCAGAGGCAGCACCTGGTGCCAGGTGAGACGTGCCTTTTCACGGGCAGGGGACATAGGAGATATTAGGACTTTGTGTCTAGAAAACAAACCAAGCGGCTAGAAGGTGATCTGAGCCGTGGACTTGAAACCCACGTGCGAGGTGAGGGCTCCCACTGGACACTGGCTCGGGAGCTTCCGCACAGGCGATACCACACCCGTGCTTCCCGCCCGACCCCTCCAGGTCTCCCTGTGGGCACAGCTGGGCCTGCACCCCTCAGGCTCCCCAACCCAGAGCCTGGAGGGCCGACGCTGGCAGGGCCTGGGGACGCAAGGGGTCCCTCCACCAACGCTGCTCGGGCCCTCCTGCCCAGTGAGCAGGGGAGGGAAGCCCCGTGTTGTCTGAGGCCCGGCACAGGCGAAGCTCGCAGCATCCCCCCTTCAAGGACCCCCGGCCCCACCCTGCTTCCGTAGGCCCACCGCCTGCGCCTCCTGGTGCCCGCGTCCCACCGACCCCCATTCCCGGTGTGGACGTCCACGAGCACGAGCTGCTCTGTGTCCTGTTCCCACATGGGACACCCCCATCCCTGCTTCTCCCTAATGACGGCCCGGACCCCGAATGTTCTGGGCAGGAAGAGGGCAAGGAGGACGCCGGCCTGTCCCGTCTGCCTCCCGGGGGCCCAGACACAGGGCTCGGGGCTGCTGGGCCTTGAGGTCTGGATGCCCCCAGGTGTGGGATGAAGCTGCCACTGCCCGCTGGAGCTGCTCCTTCCGAGACTCAGGAAACAGGGGGACCCACAAAACGGAGCCCATCCCCAGGCTCTGCTGCAAGTCTGGTCGGATTTGCTCTCCCGATCCTGAAGACAGACCTGCGGGAAACAGAGCCTGCGATTCCCACACTGACGGTGTTCTGTGGAATTTCCACTAGACCCCTTCCTACCCTGTTCTGAGCAAAGTACTAGTCAGTCCATGCTACCATCACCTCACGAGCAGACCGGGAAGCTGAGGCTCCGAGAAGCCAAGTAATCCAGCCGGAAGCACAGCTGTGGGACCACGGAGTGTGGTCTGCACCCGCCGCCCGCCCAGGGGGACTGCCCACTCCCCACAGCTTCCACGCCTGTTCCTTTCAACCCCTCCCGGGACCAGCTCACAGAGCCTCCTCTTGGGGGTACTCACTTACTTTCTTCTAACAGGATCCGTCTCGCTATCCTGTTCTGGGATCACCCGGAAGCTTGTCACTGAAGCAGGATCAGCCTCACGTCACCAGGGCAGCTTTCCTGGATCACACGCACCACCTGCACGTCCACTCCCAGCTCAGACCCAGAAAGGGCCCCTCATCCCCGAGCCCCATCGCTCTGCCTGGGCTCCCACCCCCTCCTGCCTGGTCCGTCCCTCTCATGTCCCCTGCAGCGTCACCAGGAGCTCCCACCTGCCCCAGGCAGGCTGTCTGCTCTGTCCGGGGGAGGCCTCTGTGGTGTCAGGTGGAAGACACAAGAGGTACCCGTGGGGCCTCCCTCACGCAGCACAGTGGCCAGCACCCGGCTACTCACCCCATCACTCTAGATGGACAGGGGTTCAGGGGGCCTGTGGCATCTCCCGGTTCTCATCTCATCCCAGCGCTGCCCACAGGGAAGTAGTCAAGCAACCCTCTGCCGGCTGCATACACACGCCCCCCTCCCAGCCCACGGGGCTCTCGTGGCCAGGCCCCTCCCAGGGTATGGAGCTCACCTGGGCAGGTACCCAGCAGCCCACGGGGCTCTCCTGGTCAGGCCCCTCCCCAGGTATGGAGCTCACCGGGGCAGGAACCCAGCAGCCCCCGGGGCCCTCGTGGTCAGGCCCCTCCCCAGGTATGGAGCTCACCTGAGCAGGCACCCAGCAGCCCATGGGGATCTCGTGGTCAGGCCCCTCCCAGGATACGGGGCTCACCTGAGCAGGCACCCAGCAGCCCACGGGGCTCTGGTGGTCAGGCCCCTCCCAGGATATGGAGCTCACCTGAGCAGGCACCCAGCAGCCCACGGGGCTCTCGTGGTGAGGCCCCTCCCAGGATACAGAGCTCCCCTGGGCAGGTACCCCGGCAAGGCTGGGCACACAGGAACCGTGCACGTAGCCCTCATTTCAGAGCACCCCCAGCTCACATGTTCATCAGAGCTGACCCTGAGCACCTCAGAGCAGGACCTGAACTAACAAACAGCAGCTCAGGGACATGTCTGTGACCCTGGGCTTCACTCTGTGTGGCCTCCTTCCGCCTGGTCTTCCAGAGGCTTCCACTGCAGTCGGGGCACCAGGCCTCTGTCTCCACCCACCACCCCTCTTCTCCCTGACTCCTGGGTTCCTCTCATTAGGAGAGGGCCTTCTTGAAGTTGTCTCCCACTCATGGGCCAGATAAAATGATTAGAAAACAAGCCAGAGCTGCAGCCCCTCGTCTGTCCTGACTCAGGAGCCCACACCTGTTCCTTGGACCTGGCCGGTGCAGCAAGGCCCATTTTCTGCAGCTATAAGCCCCCGAGGGGCGAGGATTGGCTGACCTGGGCAGCATGACCCGGCTGGCCAGCCCTCCCCACGTGTGCCTGGGTTGAGGTCTATATAAACACCGCTCCAGGCAGCAAGAGCCCCTGCAGCTGTGCCTGACGCCATATTCTCTGCCCCGTCAGCAGTCTCGGGGCTGGGCGGGTGGGAGTCAGTGAGAAGCCACGGCTCTGTGGGTGGCCCGGTGTGAGTGGGGCTCTGCTGGACTTTCTGCAGGAATTGCCGGGCTGCCACCTGCTAAAGAAGAGGATGTGTCACCCATAACTGCTGCTGGAATTTCTCCCCGGGCAGAGGTGAGGAAGGAAAAAAGCAGTGGGGGCCTGGACAGGAGGGGTACCTCAGGCAGGGAAATGGAAAGCTTCCAGAAGAGCGCCCGGGGCCAGGACCATCCTGGCTGGCCTGCAGGCACCAAGTCGGCCGGTGTGCTGTCGCTGCGGTGGCTCCACGGCCCTTCCTGTAGGGTTTCAAGTCCTTGTACATATTCAGGTGTTTTACCTGGGAAGGGTGGGAACAGTTCAGCAGCAGCTGGCCTGGGGCTCAGCTCACGTTTACTCACAGATGCCTCGGCACAGTCCCCCAGCTTTGCAATGAGGACGCTCCTTGCGGGGTGGGGGGGGGCTGCTGGCTGCATGTGAGACGATTCCCCACCTCCGACCAACTTCAGAATTGTTTACCACTGGAGCAAGTGTCCTGATAGGGTTTTCATCTGTGTAACTAGTGGGTTCTTAATTAGCAACGTGAACGGTGACATCAGAAGTCCTGAATCAGGATGGAAATACTTATCCCCAACAGGTACAGGCATAAAAACCTGGGGAGGCTGTGTGCAGCCGGCACCCTCAGGGATGGGCTTCTGACTGACCCCTCAACATTCTGGTGTCCAGCCACTGCTTTAGGATTTCTGGGGCCCAATGCTGACCCTAAGCGTTCTGTAACCCAGCCTTTGTGGGCGTTTAATGAGACCCGCACTCCAGGGTCCTACAGAGCAGGGTCTGTGTGACCGTTCTGTGGTTTCTGTAACAAATGAACACAAGCTGGGTGGTTTAAAACAACAGGAATTCATCCTCCCCCAGTCCTGGAGACCAGACATCTGAGATCAAGGTGTTGCAGGACAGAAGTCCCTCCAGAGGCTCCAGGATAGGGTTCTTCCTGCCTTTTCCAGCTTTGGGGGGCTCCAGGCATTCCCAGGCTTGCGGCTCCATCCCTCCCGTCTCTGCCTCTGTCTTCACGTGGCTTCTCCGCTGTCTGTGTTTCTCCTCTTTTGTCTCTCATAAGGACTCTCTCAATTGGATTGAGGGTCACCCTAACCCAAGATGACCTCATCTCTAGATCCTTAACTACATATACAAAGACCCTTTTCCCAGATATGGTCCTGTTCACGTGTTCTGGGGGGGCACATCTTTTGGAGCCAGCATTCAACCCATTACCTGTGTATAAAATAACCCTCATTTTAGGAGATTACCAAGGTCCCGTATGGACTGGCACAGACAGCAGCCATGTGGGTTGGGGTGGGGAGAATGAGGACCCTGGAATCACCTGGAAAGGATGAAGTCCTGGCTGCATTAGGTGAGCTCTTCCACCAAGGGGCCGGCGGAAACAGCCACTCCACTCTGTCCGTGGAAAGGGACCCAGTGCCGAGTCCAGAAATGGTTATATTGCAAAGCTGGCTCTCCTGGGATCTCATCATCAATAGCATCATGTAACCAATAACTACGGGCTTGGGGGAATCGGTTTCTGGCACGTGATGACGGCACTGTCTCTTTAAGCTCATCCAGCCTAGAATAGGAATGTTTGAAGGAGAAGAGTTTGGGAGATTGGGAAGCTTGGTTGTCAAGGAAACTGAGCAGGTTTGTCAAGGTTGTCAAGGAAACTTCTCCCTTAAACTGAAGGCAGGGCTGGGAGAGCTGAACTCCAGGGATCTTTTAAAGGGGCTGCTCTGAAGCACCATCGCCTAAGAGGAGGTCTCAGCGTGAGCTGGGGTTTGAGAAAAGTGTGATGAGATGAAGCCTGACTTTCTGTGACAGCTGGGGAGGGGTTTGTAAAGCACCTTGGCTTTTAAGGCAAAGATTGTTGCTGGAACAAAGTGTCTCCCCAAACTGGGCTGGAGGTCAAGATGTCTCTGTCCCTTTCTTGTGAGAGTCCAGGGCAGGTGGGTGTCAGGTCCCAGGCTCTGGCCCCCTGGTTTCTCCTCCCTGCTTCCAGGTGAGGGCTCCAACCAGCAGGGTGGGGTGACCAGGTGGGCATCATGCCCTCCATCCTAGGATGCAGGCTGGTCAAGGCCATCACCACCTCCACCCCTTCCCCTTGGTAACACGAGACACTACACCCCAGCTGGAAGGGGTGGGAAGGCTGGGAGGTGCAGGGTAGCTGTGAACAGGAAAAAGGGAAATGGGTTCTGATGGGCGGCTGTGCGGCTCTGCTGTGAGGGTCACCTGGACGGTAGCTCACAGACACTGGGTCCTGTGAAGCTTCAATGCCTTGTGGTTCTGGAAATCCTATAGGAGACGATCCACAGCAGGTGAAGCTAATGCTTTCAGTGGAGCTGGTGAAGCCAAAGATCTGCAGTTCAGACTGAAGATGCTGATGTGGGCGTACATACAGGACAAAATCATCTTGTGTGAATGTAGTTCAGGCACGTTTAACGTGAATGCAGCCATGTTAATGCCTAGCATCTTCTATCTTGTGCCTCCCCTCAGGGACCCCCTCCTCAGTTCCTGAGGATCCTGTAACTCACGTACAGGGGGATGGAGAGTGGGCTCTGTCCAGTCTGAGCCCTGAATTAACCCTGCGTGTGAGTCTGCTCAGGACTGCCGTAACAAATAGCACAGACTGGGCAGCTTGAATAGCAGACCTATCTCCCAGTCCTGGATGCTGTCGGAGGTCAAGGTGTGTGCACGCTGGCTTCTCCTGAGGCCTCTCTCCTTGGTGCTTAGACAGCCATCTTCTCCCCAGGTCCTCACATGGTCTCCCCCTGTGCCTATCTGTGTCCTAATCTCTTCTTGTAGGACATCAATCCTATTGGATTAGGATCCACCCTACTGACCTCATTTTTACCTTGATCACCTCTTTAAAAATCCCATCTCCAAATACAGCCACATCCTGGGGTCCTGGGGGTTAGGGATTCAGCATGTGAATTTGGGGGGACGTGACTGAGCCTATACCATCCTCCTCAGGAACCAAGTGTGCTTCGGTCCTTCCTTCCCTCAGGTCACGAGGTGATATAATGGCTCAAGGAGAGGCCACTCGTGCAGAGTGTGTGTCCCAGCTGGGGAAGCCTTCTCTGCTCTCTCTGATCAGGCCGTGGCAGTGCCGGCCCAGTCCTGAGGTGAGCAGTTCTGGGGTTTCCTGCCGTGTCGCCCGGCCTGCTGAGGTGCTCATTGTCAGGGAACCCAAGAGCCAGCAGCCTAGTGGGGATGCCGGGGACTCTCAGGGCCTTGGCAGATGTCTCTCCCGGCAGATACCCTAGCGAAAGTGGGGAAACATTTGGGGGATTACAGGTGGGAGAGAGTCAGTCTCGTTTATGCTTCAGAAAGACCAGGTTGGGGTGGGATGTGAGACACACCGTGGGGCAGGGAGCTTTGTCAGGCCTGATGGAGGAACCAGGCACCAGATCGGGCTTGGGCCAGGGCTGTGGGCGTAGAGGGGAATTAGTGTGGGAACTGGCCACAGACTGTTGTCAAAATATCGGATTCCCTGTGCACCAAGGCCGAACAGAAATACGGAGACAGGGGGTTTGGAGGAAGAGAGAGATGGCTTTATTTTTCTGCTAGGCAGCAGGGAAGACACAGCCGGCTAGCACCTCAAGAACTGGGCACCCCCTCATCGAGAATCAGGGAAGATTTTATACGTGGGGCTCTCGCAGTCGGGGTATAGGATAAGGATAAAAGTAGCGAAGGTCTTGCATTCCTCCTTTCCTCTGCATTATTTCAAAAGAGTCATAGCTGGCGTCAGGCCACCCGGTAATTGGGTCCAACAGTCTGGTAATTGCGTCCGTTTGCCTCTGGTTTATTGGCGGTGACCTTGTTTCTGAAATGCAAAAACCATAGGGGGTGATTTTTTAGGAGGGGCGTATAGAATGTAAGTGCTGGACATAATAGGGTTAGGGAGTGAGAGGCAGAGGATGTAACTCTCACAGAGTCAGGGGTGATGGGTGCCGAATGTAAATTACATAGTGTTAGGGAGTGAGGTTAGCTTTGTAAAGTACAAATCTAGTTATTACAAATGAATGACAAAGGAAAACAAGGAGTGATGAACTCTTTCAGGCCAGGTTATATTTCTTCTCTAGCCTGTTCTCTGTTCCCTTTGTTTTCCTTGTTCTCAGGGGAGGGAAAACTTCATTTCTATTTTTGCTGCAAGAAGACTCTGGAGGAGCAGGTGACAGTCACTGGGGCACAAGGAGGGTGGGAGCCTGGGAGACCCCAATGTTACCGAACAAAACATGGGTCCGCTTGCCTGAGTGCAGTAAAGCCAGTCTACTGACACCGGGTGTGGTGAAGGAAGGTGCAGCCTTAATTGTCAAAGTGCCAATGCAAGGAGGCCAGGCAGCCTGTGCTCTAAAACCCCAAACTCCCTGAAGGATTTCAGCAAAGCAATTTTAAAGGCCAAGTGAAGGAGGGGGGGGGTCGCAGCGTATGTGATCAGCTGGTGCACAATTCTCTGGTTGATGGTGAGGTAACAGTCGGTTAACATTATAAATTCTTAGGCGCCAGAAGCTCTGGGGCTACCTGTTCATGATCATCAAGTACTTAATTTCTTCCACTTGGTGGTGGAGGAAGCATGCATCAGACACTGTTATCCAGGTACTTCAGAGAGGAGATACAGCAGAGCATGTGGGGGAGGGGTCTGTCCTGGGAAGGCCCCGTAGGGTCCTGCTTGGTTATACCCGGTGCCTGGGCTCGGCAACCTGGGAAGGTGGGGCTGCTCCTGGGTGTGGGGAGCTGAGGGATCCCAGTCCTCTGAGGGGCTTGTTAGTCCCCAAGGTGAGATGGGGGTACAGTGAGTGGACAGAGGCGTCTGGCCTGGGGGAGGGGTCCAGGCTGGAAATGTCACTGGAATCATCGCAGGGAGCGAGAGGAAAGGCAAAGTGCGGGCAGATGGGTCACAGCAGACTACGTGTAGGTGACTGCGGTCCTGGTGGAAGCAACTCAGAGCCAGAAAGGAGTGGCCGTCAGGGGCTCAGCTCCATTCTCCTGTTCCTTTGTAAAACCGCTGTGTCAGAGTTTGAGACACAGCCAGGAGACGTCTGGGCCCAGTGCTTCCATGGCTTCATCAAAGGGCCCAGGGGGAACAGAGAGCCACTGCAGGCCCCGCCCATGTCCGCACTGGGAATGAACCCCATCGGGGCTCCTGGGCTCACAGACTTGAGGGAACCTCTGTCCTCAGGACCGGTCTTCCTCCCTCCTCTCACCTGCTGGTCAGAGGCCCAGGAACCCCCAATCTGGCTCCACCCCCAGGGCCTGGATTCAGAGTCCCAGGAACCCCCAACCTGGCTCCACCCCCAGGGCCTGGATTCTGGGACAGTTTAGGGGTAAGCAAGACCCTCACGCTCCTTTATCTGCCTGAGGGTGAGAATGTCTTAAACGCTGCAATTGACTGATTATGGAGGGCTGAGTGTTTCCAGCAAGTATGGGTGGAAAGATGGGGCGTGAAGTTCCTGTGTCTGCATGAAGATCTGTGTGTTTCCCTCGGCCCGTCAACATCCTCCCAGGAAGCCCAGATCCAGGATTACGAGGGCAGAGGCTCTCCCCTTGCTTATCTGTAACTTCCCACTCCCACAGCAAGGAACCTGGCTCCCACCATCTGCCATTTATCTGTGCATTGCTCCTTTCCAGGTTACATGTGCAGAGGTTTCAGAATTGTTAGCTACTACACCCTGGAAAGAACTTTGTAGAATAAAGCCCACTGTTTATATACAGTCCATTTTGCCTTTAGTCTACAGATTCCATTCATTTCCAAAAGTAGCTTAGGTTAGCAGCTTTTATCCCATCCCCTACAGTGAGTTGTTTCCATATATTTCTAATACAGTTAGACTCTGTCACATTATGCATTCCATCCTGCAACATGCCTACATTCTAAATAACTAAATTTGAAAAGATTATGATTGGCCCCTTGGGCTATACACATCTGTGGGCTTAGACAAATGCATAGTGACCGGTATCCACCCTATAGTATCACATGGACTACTTCAAACCCCCCACCCCATGATCTGCTTATTATCTATGTAGCTTTGCCTTTCCCGGAATGTCATCAATGAGGTCATACTGTGTGCAGCCTCCGCAGACTGGATTCTTTCACTTAGCAGTATATACTGAAGATTTATCCATGTCTTTCCATGGATTGGTGGTGCATTCCTTTCTGCTGAGTAGTATTCCACTGCATGTGTATGGGAGGAAGAACAATTTTCCCTCTACTTTTCTAGGTTCTTGGTTGAGGCCACCCCTGCCCCTGTAATAAAAGACAGATTACCAGGAGAAAAGCCGAAGTTTAATAACATGTATACCTTCTGAATACAGGGGGGATGCCACGGAAAACTGAGTCACTCCCTGAAATGGCCAAAACCATCCCCTTAAATACCGTTTTCAGCTAAAAACAGAAGAAAGATGCTGGGGAAGTGGGGAAGGCCAGTTACGGCAGGTTATCATGCAAAGCACAGTAAACAAGGGTATGACTGTTTGCACGTTTAAGTCAGGACTTCCCCATTGGAAGAGTTACTTAAGATTATTCTTCTATGTTTGGTGCAAAGAGGGACATACCCTCATAAATGGAGATTTCTCTGTTGTAAATGTCCTTCATAAAACAGCAATCTCAGTTTCCTGAGATTTTTTTAAAAATTTATTTTATTTTTGGCTGCATTGGGTCTTCGTTGCTGCGTGCAGGCTTTTCTCCGGTTGTGGCTAGCAGGGGCTACTCTTCATTGCGGTGCGTGGGCTTCTCATTGTGGTGGCTTTTCTTGTCGTGGAGCACAGGCTGTAGGCGTGCAGGCTTCAGTAGTTGCGGCAGGTGGGCTCAGTAGTTGTCGCTCGCGGGCTCTAGAGTGCAGGCTCAGTAGTTGTGGCGCACAGGCTTAGTTGCTCTGCGGCATGTGGGATCTTCCCGGACCAGGGCTCGAACCCGTGTTCCCTGCATTGGCAGGCGGACCCTTAACCACTGAGCCACCAGGGAAGCCCCTTTTTTTTTTTTTTTAAAGCAGACCAATAATCCTGATGCCAGAGAGACATATTTTGGGGTGGCATATTCTACTCGCCTTGACATGGATGTACCCCAATTTACTTATGCATTCATCTTTTGAAGGATATCCTGATTTCTTCTAAGTTTTTAGCCATTGTGAAAGTGATGCTGTGCATAATTGCATCCTTGTTTGCATTTGGACATAGATTTTCAAACCAGTTGCCTAAATACTGGAAGAATGATTGTTGGATCCCAACGTGAGACTTGTTTAGCTTTGGAAAAAACTGCTAAATTGTCTTACAAAGTGGCTGTACATGCATCCCCCCAGCTATGAGGGAGAGTTCCTTTTGTTCCTCACCCTCTAGCAATTGGTATTGTCATAGTTTTGGAGCTTAGCAGTCCTAATAGGTGTGCTGTGATATCTCATGATTTTAATTTCTAATTCCCTAATGGTATGATGTTGAGCTTGTTTCTGTATGATTTTTACTATCTGTTTATCTTTTTCGGTGGGATATCTGTTCAGATCATGCTGTTCACATTCATGCTGAGAGGAGCCCTGTCTCCTCAGGATCCGCTGGGGCTTCAGCTTTGGGACACTGGGGGGTCCAGTTCATGCTGACAGGAGCCTGGTCTCCTCAGGACCTGCCGGGAGGTCATGCCGCTGGGGGAAAAGGTGAGGAAAAGTGGGGAGAAGGTTCCTATATGTTGCTGACTGCTGAGGGTGTCTGTCTTCAGAAGACCCAGGAGAGGAAGGGCTTGATGTGGAAAACTGGGTTTTTGGCCCCTTTTGTGTGTGGTGTAGACAGAGTGCAGTGTTGTTCTTTGGCGCGTGGCGTCTGGTTTTCCCAGCACCGTTCATTGAGGGGACTGTCCTTTCCCTGGTGTGTGTTCTTGGCTCCTTTCTTGTGAATGAACTGACCACATACCTGTAGGTTTATTTCTGGGCTCTCTGCTCCGTGTGCCTGTTTTTGTGCCAATTCCACACTTTTTTGGGACTGTAGCTTCGTAATGTACTGTGGAGTCAGGGAGCTAGATGCCTCCAGCCTGTTCTCCTTCCTCAGGGTCGCTTTGGCTCTTCTGGGTCCTTTGTGGCTACAACACAAATGTTAAGATTGTTTATTCTGTTTCTATGAAATGTCATTGAAATTTTGGTAGTGGTTACGTGTATGTGTACATTGCTTTGGGTAGCATGGACATTTTCACAATATTTTCACCCATGTGCATGGGATATCTTTCCATTGATTCGTGTCTGTTCAGTTTCTTTCATCAATGTCTTAGTTTTCAGTGTGCAGGTCTTTCAAGCCCTTGGTTGAATTTATTCCTAGTTTTTTGGGGGATGAGATTATAAATGGAATTGTTTTCTTAATTCCTCTTTCTGATAGTTCATCATTAGTGTATAGAATCACAAATGATCCTGCAGTTTTACTGAATTCATTTTTTTAGTTTTGACCGTCTTTTTGGTGGTTTTATGTGGAAGCCTAGAATTCAGAAATCCCACTGTTTTCCACTACACCCAGGTCATCTACAGCACCCAAGACCTAGTGAATCTTAATATTTTCTTCCCACGGTGCCTCTCAATACCATGTGGACAAAATGATTAGCATCACCACTTTGGTTGAATTTGGTCTGGGTAAGTCTTGGCCTCTAGCAATGTTTGATGTCGTCTCTGATTTTATGGCATGTTACTGACATGGTTGTATTGAAAGGTATTTTCTAGTAAATTTCAAATTTAAAGTTTAAAGTTTAAATAGCAGTACAAAGTTTTCTACCTTCACACCAAACACTGCAGTGTGTTTTAGCCCAAACAGGGCCAGTCTCCCAGGGAACCAGGACATAACCCCCCAAAGGAGGGATAATTATGGTTTCCACATTATAAGCCTATCCACAGGACCACTTCAGCTTTCACCAGCTGCCCCAACTTTGTGGAAATGTCTTTTCCCATTCTAATCCAGGTTTCTTTTTCTGGAACCATCACTGGGATTTCCCTCATTTTAAAAACCTTCATGGATTGAAAGTGTACAAGATGAGTATGATCTCGTGGATTTTCCTGTATGGCTTCTTTCACTTAGGATGTCTTCAGTGTTTATCCATATTGTAACATGTATCATTTTTTTCATTGTGATTGAAAACACATAACATTTATCATTGAAGTCATTTTAAGTATACACTTCTATAGCATTAAATACATTCACATTGTTGTAAAAACGTCCTCACCACCCATCTCCAGAACTCTTTCATTTTCCCCAAGTGAAACTATAACCATTAAACACTTATTCCCCTCAACCCCTGGCAAACTTATTCTACTTTTTGTCTTTGAATTTGACTTATCTGGGTACCTCATAATAGTGCAATCATAGAATGTTTGTCCTTTTGTGTCTGGCTGGTTTCACTTAGCATAATGACTTCAAGGTTCATCCACATTGCAACCTGTGTGAGAATTACCTTAGTTTTAAAGGTTGAATCATATGCCATTGCGTATATACTACCCTGTACTTATGCATTCGTCTGTTGAAGGACACTCGTGTTGCTTCCGCCTTTTGGCTACTGTGAATAATGTTGCTATGAATATGGGGTACAGATATCGGTTCCATTCCTTGCTTTCTAATATCTTGGGTGTATACCCTGGAGCAGAATTGAGGGATCATATGCTAATTCCACGTTTAAGTTTTTAAGGAGCCGCCGTACTGTTTTCCACAGCGGCTGCACAATTTTACTTTATTCCTTCATATGACAGAATAACGCAGCTTACGGATCTACCTTATTTTGCTTATCCATTCACCCTTTGGTGGACATTTTAATTGTTTCTACCTCGGGCTATTGTGAACGGTGCTGCTATGAATATTGGTGTATAAGTTTTTATTTGAACACTGCTATCTGTTCTTTGGGTATATATCTAGGAGTGGAGTTGTTGAAACATGATAATTACATTTTTATGTTTTTGAGAAAATGCCAAGGTTTTGTACACATAGATTGCACCATTTTACATTTCCATAAGTAAAGTTTAAGGGTCCCCATTTCCCTACATTGTTGCCAACATTTGTTATTTTTATTTATTTTTGATATAGCCATTCTAGTGTGTGTGAAGGGCTATCACATTGTGGTTTTAATTTGCATTTCCATCATGACTACTGATGTGTGACATCTTTTCATGTGCTTGTTGACCACTTGTATGCCTTGTGTGGAGAACAGTCCATGCGAGTCCTTTGTGCATTCCAAAAATTGGGTTGCCCTTTTACTGAGCGGTAAAAAGTTCTTGATATATTCTGGATAAAGACTCCTATTAGATATATGATGTGCCTATGTTTTCTTCCATTCTGTGGGCTGTCTTTTTACTTTCTGGATAGCCTCTTTTGATGTACAAAGGTGTGTAATTTTGAGGAACTCCAGATTTTCTGTTTTTTTTCTTTCATTGCTTGTGTTTTAGTGTCAGATCTGAGAAACTATTGCTAAATGCAAGGTCATGAATCCCTTGGTTTATTCCAGAGTACCATCATCCCTCGGTATCCACTGGGCTAGGGTTTAGGTCTGGGGTTTGAGTCAGGTCAGGGTTTAAGGGTCAGGGGTCAGGGTTTGAGAGTCAGGGTAGAGGGTCTAGGGGTCTGGGGTTAGGGTGTTAGGGTTAGAGGTTAGGGTTCCTTAGGGTTAGGGTTAGGTTTAAGCATAACTGGCCCCCGTTGCCCTTCCTTTCTCTTCTCTGAGGTCTCCAGGATGGATAGGATTTGCCCAGGGTCACACATGAGTCAGGGAGTTGAGCTGGACCACTGTCTTTCTACCCTCCAGTCCTGGGCTCTGAGAGAAGAATGAAATGTCTGTACTGTCTCTGAGTGTTTCACATTGAACACGATGTCAGTCACGGGTTGTGGAGGGTGTCTGGAGTCATGCATGGTTCCTTCCTGCCCTCCCATCTGGGAAAGGTGGTGTTGCCCCTGCTCTGCCTGGGCAGCCCCAGTTCCGGCAGAGTGCCCAGACAGGAGGGCACTCAGTGGACATGTGTGGATTAATGCAGGACTGGGTGTAGCCACCTGCCAGCCCTCTGGCTGCTTGAGGGCTGGTGGGGCCCTCCTGGGACTGCAGGCATCCTTTGTCCCATCTGAGTGGGTAGCAATAGACAATCAAGTCTCTGGCAGGACAGTCCTTGGCCTCTGACCATTCAGGCAGGCATCTGTGGTCCTCTAGCTCGGTTCAGCCTGGGCCCTGTCAAGACCCCACGGACAATTAGTGAGCTGACCATGCTGCTGAGCAATGGAACAGCTACCTGGGCAGTGTAGACATTCCTCTGAGATGTTTCAACTACCAACATCCATGCGGTTGAGAATAAGGGCCTCCCCTTCACAGCCTTCACAGCCTTGTAGCCTGCCAAGAGAGGTAATAACCCTCTAAATATTTGAGTGTGTCCCTGACACAACAACCATACAGCACACCGTGGCCCTTCAATCCTTTGTCCTTTTAGGTGTTAGAAATTTTTTTTAATTATAATGGAATTTTATTAAGAATTTATGTTCATCAAGACAATCATAATAGTGTCTAAAAGCAACCCATGGGCAGAAAAAATATTTATAGTATATTTATCTGACAAAGAACTTATACCCATGATATGTTAAAAAGAACTCCTACAAACCAGTAATCTCTTGCAAATTACACAACACATAAAAAACTGTACAAAAAGAGTTGAACCCTTCTCACAAGAGAATGTCCAAATGCTTAATAAACATAAAAAGATGTTGAACTTCATGAGCCACAAAGGAAATGAAAATTAAAACATCCACAATGGAAGATGATATATTTGTAATACAGTTGCATGGCACAAAACTGGTACCCAGAGTATAATAAAGTATTTCTGAAGATCAAATCAGTAAGACAGACTCTACCCAATAGAAAAATGGGCAAAAGACTGGAACAGGTTTTTCACAGAGGAGGAGATCCAAAGAACCAATAAACCAGTAAAGGTGTTCAACTTCCCCCATCATCAGGGAAATACAAATTAAAAGCCAGAATGAAATATTACAGCATAATGACTAGTCAAGTAAAGTCTACCAATAACAAGTGTGGGTAATAATTTAGAACTAGTTGTTAGAAATTTTGACATTCATATTCATTAAGAATCAAAGTTATGGGAGAAACTGGGCCTCCCAATGGGAGGTTCACGCTGAGACTGCATTGTCTTGGAGAGCCATATGCATCCACGTGGCCTCTGGAGAGCCTGCCGATTATGGGTTCCATGGCATTGAATAATTCTCGAGCCTCCCGTTACTTCATTGCACAAGAGTTTCCTTACCACCCTAGCATTTGGTTTCTTCCCTTAGTAAAGGAGAGAGAAGAAACTGGAAAAGGAGCAGTATTGTTTTTCAGGGATGGGCAGTTAATATGGCCAGGGAGATGGCATAACTCAGGGCTCCCACCTCTCAGGGGCAGGAATGAGGTGTGTGTGTCTTCTGAGGGCACATGGGCTGTTCTGGGCCAGCCTCTGAGATGTGAGGACCTGGTGCCCAAGGAAGAGACTTGAGTTTACCACCACCAATGATCCTGACTTTTCAGCAAGTGAAAGAACTTCTTGCAGTCTTGGGAGGGACAGTAAGAGCACTGGATGAGTCGCTGCAGCCCCTGACCCTAAGTGAACCCCTTTCTTCCTTTTGTGTCAGATTCTGTGTTGTGCAGTGAGCTGTCATTGACATAGAATCTGCTGCTTTCTCCCAGCCAGCATCTGTTCTCATGTCCAAGCCTAGTGCCTCAGTTTTCCTTTGGGAATTACATCCCACCTGCTTCCAGTCCAAACAGTTCCAGAAGGATGAGCCCATGTTCCACCCAGCTTGAAGATGGGTTTACAACCCGCATCTAGCCAGTCCCATTTTCCAACTTCTGGTGATGGGTCAAGGATGAGTGAAACCCAAGCCAGGCCAAAGGTATTCAAAACCATGACTTTTCTTAGAACTCAAGAAAAGGAGAAACTTTTTCTTGGAAAAAGGATGGTGAGTGGTTGTCAGCCTAGAACTGCTGTTGGCCCAAGGGCAGTGAGAGAGCCTGTGCCTGTGAATGGGGTCTCCCAAAGGCACTGAGCAGGACAAAGCTTTGGAGAGAAATAAGGTCACCCTGAGAGAGTGTGAGACACTGGACCTGCCAGGTGCAAACCCATTCTTCAACTTGCCACTTGCAAGTATTAAATTATTTCTACCCTTACAATAAATACTAATTTATTTGACTTCAGTAAGTGTGTCCAGTCGCTGAGAATAAAAAAAGTCCTAGTTGAAACATCTGAATCAGTAATCCCTGGTCCATCCTCAGGTGTCCTCACTGGGTAGGCGTGGCTGGGGTAGGTGAAGACACTGGGTGGGGTCATAAACTAGGGGAGCTGGCAAACAGCTCTGTCCCTGCTCCTTCCCTGTCCCGGGAGAGGGAAAGCCTGGAACAGTGGTAGGGTAGCCAGTAGGGGAAGAGGTTCCTCAGTGGTTAATCAGTCTTTTTGTATTTTCCTTAATTTAGGGTCCATTTGGGTAATGTGTTTTTACAAAGAAATCATCCGTTTTCTCTAGATTTCCAGTTTGTTACAATAGGTTTCTCTTATTTGACTTTTAATTTTTCCAGTCTGATTTTCTACAGAATCATCACAAATAATGAACAAATACTGATACTTACTATTAACTGAAGTCCCTATTCACGTTCCCTTTGTTATACCTTTCCTTGTTCCAGGATCTCAAAGGACATGGGGTCATCATGCGTGTTTAGTCTCTTCTGGACTCTGACAGTTGCTCAGACTCTCCTTGTTTCCATGACCTTGACAGCGTGGAGGAGGGCTGCTCAGGTATTCTATAGACTGCCGGGCACTGGGATTTGCTTGGTGGTTTTGTCGTGGTTAGACTTGGCTTTGAAAAAGCAGGCCACAGAGGTGAAGTGCTTCCTCCTCACTATATATCAAGAGGACAGGCTCTTAAGGAAACTTCTCACTTATATTCTTAATTTTGGTCACCTAGCTGAGGTAATGTTTGTCAATTTTTCCCACAGTGAGGTTAATTTTTTCCCATGTCCATCCTGTGTGTCTTATGTAGGAGGAAGTCATAATGCAGAAGCCACACTTGAGGAGAGAGGGGTGAGCTTCACATCCTTGATGGACAGCTGAGTGGCTCTATACATTGTTTAGAAGCTTTCTGCATAGGAGATTTCTATTAAACACCATTCATCAAAAACTCTGTAACTTATTTTTACCAGTTTGGACACGTGAATAATTATTGTAAACTTTTGGTCATAAGCCGGCGCTACATTATTAGACTGCTTAGTTCATTCTTGCTTTGGCTGTTGAGAGCTTTTTCCATTTGCTCCTGTTTCCATTTTACATAATTTTTCTTTTGTGGGTTTTAAAAATTGTTGGTGCTTCTTTACCTTCTGATATTTTAAGATTATCCTGCTTCATATATTTACTGTCTCAGTCCTAGCATCAGCCCTTTCTTCAAAGAGCCCTTGTTCCTTTTATTAGAGAATAGTATTAAAGACTTACATGTGGGAGCTAAATATGCTCCGCTGACAGTGCATGGAAATATGTGCATGTATCCCAGCCTGTGCATATACACATAATTATAAAGATTTCCGTGTGGAACTATGTGTAGGCTAAAGAGAGTTTATACTGATGTCTCCAACCTGATCTGTTATGACATGGATATCGCAACCTTCCTTTGTTGGTGACTTCTCACTTCAGTGGTTAAGAAACCTGGCTTCCACCATTTGTCATTAAATTCAGTGCTTGTCCCATCCGATGACTGATATAGTAGTTTCAGTACTGTTAGCTACTACCCCTCCTGGGAAAGGACTTACAGAGTCCGCTGTGTATGTATGGCATATTTTGCCTTTGGCCTACAGATTCCTCTCATTTCCAAAGTTAACTTAGGTCGGCCTATTTTGTCCCACCACCAACAGTGAGTTTTTTTCATACTTTTCTAAATCAGTGATTGTTTGTTGCATTCTGTATGCCAGTCTTTGACACTCCCATATCTGAAATAACTAAATTTGAATAGATTATAATTTACTTTTTGGGCTGTAAAAAAAAAAATCTGTGGGTGTAGACAAGTGCATAGTGACAGGTATTCACTACTAAAGTATCATATAGACCTCTCAATCACATATTCCATAAACTGTTTACCATGAGTGTTTTGCCTTTTCTAGAAAATGTCATATAAATGAGGTCATAGAGTGTGTAGCACTTCAGACTGGATTCTTTTACTTAGCAATATAAGTGTTAGATTCATCTATTTTTTTTTGCACGGGTTGATGATTCATTCCTTTATATCTCTGAATATTATTGCATTGCATGTATAGGAGAGGAAAAATAATTTTCCCTCTACCCTTCTATGTTCTTCATTGAGATCCCCCTTGTAATGAAAGGGAGATGAACTGGAGAAAACAATCAGAAGTTTAATATACACCATACATACCTCCTGTATACTTGAAAGATACCCAGGAAATCCTAGTCTGGCCCAAGCCATTACCTTAAAGGCTACCTTCAGCTAAGAATAGAAGAAAGATGTTAGGGAATGGAGGAAGCCATTTAAGGGAGGTTTTAGGCAAAGCACAGTAAACAAGGGTATGGTTGTTATGCAGATTTACATCCAGACCTATTTCATTGACAAGCTTTTTTTTTTTTTTAAATATTTATTTATTTGTCTGCACCAGGGGTTAGTTGTGGCATGTGGGACCTAGCCCCCTGACCAGGGATCGAACCCAGGCCCCTGCATTGGGAGTGTGGAGTCTTAACCATTGGACCACCAGGGAAGTCCCGACAAGTCTTTCTTGATATTTAGTCATCATTCAATTCCTGATCCAGAGAGGGACATACCCTTACAAATGGAGATATCCTTAATAAATGTAAATTTACCTCATAAAAGGGCATTTTCTACTTGGTTTTCAAAAATTCTCCTGGGTCTGCTCTTTTTAAAATTAATCAGTCCAAAATAATCCTTTTGTCAAAGGGACATATATTGGGGTCGTGTATTCTGCTCCCCTTGACATGGATGTGCCCTAATTTGCTTATGAATTCATCTACAGAAGGACGTCCTGATATCTTTAAGTTTTTAGCCATTATGAATAGAGCTGCTGTGCATTACTTGATCCTAGTTTTTGTTTGAACACAGGTTTTCAAAGCAGTTGTCTAAATACAAGAGGTACGCTTCTTGGATCCTAAGGTAAGACTATTTAGATTTGGAAAAAACTGCCAAACCATCTTTCAAGCTTGGTTGTACATACATTCCATCAGCATCTTGAGTATATTCTTGTCTGCTTTTTTAGTATCTGTTTATCTTCTTTGGCCAGGTGTGTGTTTCAATCTTTACCAAATTTTAATGGCACTGTTTGGTATAATTTGAGTACAAACCTTTTATCAGATATGTGTTTTGGAAATAGTTTCTTCCAGTTTGTGGTTTGTCTTTTGGCTTTCTGAATAAGTTCTTTCATAGAGTAGAAATTTTGAATTTTATAAAGTCCACATTATCAATTATTTTTCTTTTGTTGATTGACTTCTGGTGTTGTGTGTTTAAAAGGCATCACCAGACCCAAGGTCATGTAGATTTTCTTTTTTAAAAAAATAATAAATTTATTTATTTATTTTTGGCTGCGTTGGGTCTTCATTGCTATACGTAGGCTTTCTCTAGTTGCAGCGAGTGGGGGCTACTCTTCGTTGCTGTGCGCGGGCTTCTCATTGTGGTGGCTTCTCTAATTGTGGAGCATGGGCTCGAGGTGTGCCGGCTTCAGTAGTTGTGGCACGTGGGCTCAGTAGTTGTGGTGCATGGGCTCTAGAGCACAGGCTCAGTAGTTGTGGCCCATGGGCTTAGTTGCTCTGCGGCGTGTGGGATCTTCCCGGACCAGTGCTCGAACCTGTGTCCCGTGCATTAGCAGGCAGATTCTTAACCACTGCACCACCAAGGAAGTCCTAGATTTTCTTTTTTCTTTTAGAATTTTTATAGTTTGGTAATTTAAATTTGTCTATGGGTACTTCGGACGCACAGGCTCAGCGGCCATGGCTCACGGGCCTAGCCGCTCCGCGTCACATGGGATCCTCCCGGACCGGGGCATGAACCCGTGTCCCCTGCATCGGTAAGCAGACTCTCAACCACTGTGCCACCAGGGAAGCCCTATGGGCACTTTTGAGTGAATTTTGGTTTACGTTGTAAAGTTTGTGTCTACATTCATTTCATTACATATGGTTTCTAATTAATTGTTCCTTAACCATGTTTTGAGAAGATACAGTGAGATACTTGGCTCCATTTCAGTTTGGATTTCCAAACTTAGTATAAACAGCAGAACAGCATTCAGGATGAAGCCTTTGGGTTTGTGAGTGTGGCGCTCCCGGCACTTCTCTGATGTCCCACAGTGGGCTATGAACACACCTGTCTGACCCTGGGGGCACAGGTGCATCCAGCCCACAGACTTTGCTCTGTGACAAGATGACCGGAGCTTTGTCTCCTGTCAGGGCTTAGGTTTCTGGACCACGGGGCAGTGTCTATACTGACTGGAGCTGGCTTTTCTCAGGACCCACTGGTGAGGAGATGTCACGAGAGGAAACAATGAGCAAGTGTGGAGAATCTTCTGTGCAGCTGACTGAGGGGTGGGTGGGGTGCATCTTCAGGGCAATCAGGAGAGAAAGGGTTTAATGTGGAATACTGTGGGCTTTTAGTTTTATGTGCAGTGTAGATGGTGACAAGTGTCGTTCTTTGGAGTCTGGTGTCTGGTTTTCCTGGTTCTGTTTGTTGATGGCTTTGGGTAGAATAAACATTTTAATAATAGTCATTTTTTTGATGCATGAGCATGGAATATTTTCTATTGTGTCTTTAATTTCGTTATCAATGCTTTATAGTTTCCTGAGTATAGGTCTTTCATGTCCTTGGTTAAATTTATTCCTAAATAGTTTGTTCTTTTTGATGGAGTTGTAAATGGGATTGTTTTCTTAATTTTTCTTTCTGATGGTTCGCTAAGTGTATAGAAACAAAACTGATTTGTGCATATTGATTCCGTGTTTTGCAACTTTACTGAATTTATTCTTTTAACATTTTTTGGAAGTAATGTGAAAACTTTTAATGCTAAAATCTCACTCTTTCTACTGCATCCCAGGTAATCCGCAGGACCGAAGACTTGGTAGCTACTAATATACTCCTCTCATGGTGTCTTTTTTTAAAAAAAATATTTATTTAATTTATTTTTGGCTGCGTTGGGTCTTCGTTGCTGTATGCAGGCTTTCTCTAGTTGCGGCGAGAGGGGGGCTACTCTTCGTTGCAGTACGTGGGCTTCTCATTGCCGTGGCTTCTCTTGCTGTGACGCATGGGCTCTAGAGTGCAGGCTCAGTAGTTGTGGCCCACGGGCTTAGTTGCTCCACGGCCTGTGGGATCTTCCCGTTCCAGGGGTTGAACGTATGTTCCATGCATTGGCAGACGGATTCTTAACCACTGCGCCACCAGGGAAGTCCCTCCCTCTGTGCCTCTTAATACCATGTGGACTCCTACAAAGGAAATACCAGTCACAATTTTGGTTGAACTTTGTCTGGGTAAGTCTTGGCCTCTATAACAAAGTTTGTTGACTGTCTTATCTGATTTTCTGACATAGTACTGACATGGTTGTTTTGAAAAGTAATTTACTTTCCAGTAATTGAAAATGTACAGAAAAGGTTCAGTCATGGCAAAAGTACTCACATTTGCCACTTCACACAAAATGCTCACAAAACCATGACTCGTTCTGGAGAAATCATGGGATAGGGAGAGGGATACTCTCCTGAGGAATCAACACATAAACCCTAAATGAGGAAATCATGATGTCTACATTAGAATTTAATACTCAGACCCACTTCAAATTTCGCCTGTTGTCCCAACTGTATGAAAATGTCCTATTCCCTCCTGATCCAGTTTTCTTTTTCTGGAACCATTACTGAGTTTTTCCCTCACATGGACAACCTTGATCAGACAAGATGAGTATGGGATCTGGGTGGCCTTTTCTCTATGGCTTTTTTCACCAAGGATGTTTTTAATGTTCATTTGTGTTGTAAGAAATGTCAGCACTAAACTTTTGTTTCTTTGTCATTAAAAATACAAAACGTGCCATTTACCATTTAATTCATTTTATGCATACAGTTTTGTGGTGTTAATTACCTTCATATAGTTGCACAAACAAGTGAACTAACATGTGTACCTCCTGTGTGCATGGGAGATACCCAGGAAATTGAGTTACACCCTGACACGGCCCAAGACATCACCTTAAATACCATCTTCATCTAAAAGGAAAAAAAAGGAAGGGTATAGTTGTTCCTGTCTACATTCATTTGATTGCATATGGTTTCCAATTGATTGTCGTATGACTAGTTTTGGAGAAGTCATGGGATAGTTGGCTTCATTTCAGTTTGAATTTCCAAATTTAGTGGATTCTGCAGGCTTGATACAAGGTTTACAAATGTGATATTGGATCAGGACATCCCATGGTGTAATTGGTATTAATGGTTTGTTCAACAATTAAAGTTCTGTGTGATATGAGTTCAAACTGGAGTAATCCTGGTTAGTTTCTGTCTGTTATACATTTGACCCAGAATGAAAGGACAAGAAAAATAAGGCCTACTTTATAAAAGTGTCTTCAAACTAATTGATGGTATAATCTCAACCTAATTTTTTAAAAATTTATTTCATTGAAGTATAGTTGACTTACAATGCTGTGTTAATTTCTGCTGTACAGCAAAGTGATTCAGATATATATATATACACACACACATTTACTGTTTATTACATATATACATATGGTTTATTACAGGGTACTGAATATAGTTTCCTGTGCTGTACAGTAAGACCTTGTTGTTTATCCATCCTATATATAATAGTTTGCATCTGCTAATCCCAAACTCCCAATCCATGCCTCCCCCGTCTTCCCCTTGGCCACCACAAGTCTGTTTTCTATCGCTGTAAGTCTGTTTCTGTTTTGTAGATTCATTTGTGTCTTATTTTAGATTTCACATATAAGTGATATCATATGTTCTTTGTCGTTCTCTGTCTGACTTCACTTAATATGATAACTTCTAGGTCCATCCACGTAGATGCAAATGACATTATTTCACTCTGTTTTATGGCTGAGCAATATCCCATTGTATATATTTATCACATCTTCTTTATCCATTCATCTGTTGATGACATACAGGTTGCTTTCATGTCTTGGCTATCGTGAATAGTGGTGCTATGAACATAGTGGTGCATGTATATTTTCGAATTATAGTTTTGTCTGGATATGTGCCTAGGAGTGGGATTGCTGGTTCATATGACAATTCTATTTTATTTATATTTTTATAAATTTTATTATTTATTTTTATTTTTGGCTGCATTGGGTCTTCGTTGCTGTGCATGGGCTTTCTCTGGTTACGGCAAGTGGGGGCTACTCTTGGTTGCAGTGTGTGGGCTTCTCATTGCGTTAGCTTCTCTTGCTGGGAGCACGGGCTCTAGGCACTCGGGCTTCAGTAGTTGTGGCATGTGGGCTCCGTAGTTGTGGTTCGTGGGCTCTAGAGCGCAGGCTCAGTAGTTGTGGCACATGGGCTTTGTTACTCCGCAGCATGTGTGATCTTCCTGGGCCAGGGCTCAAACCTGTGTCCCATGCATTGGCAGGCGGATTCTTAACCACTGTGCCACTAGGGAAGCCCCAGCAACTCTATTTTTAGTTTTTTTAGGAACCTCCATACTGCTTTTAATAGTGGCTGCACCAATTTACATTCCAACCAACAGCGTAGGAGGGTTTCCTTTACTCCACACCCCCTCCAGCATTTATTTGTAGACTTTTTATTGATGACCATCTTGCCTGCTATGAGGTGATACCTCATTGTAGTTTTGATTTGCATTGTTCTGATAATTAGCGATGTGGAGCATCTTTTCATGTGCCTATTGGCCATCTGTATGTCTTCTTTGGAGAAATGTCTATTTAGACCTTCTGCCCACTTTCTGATTTTTTTTCAGTTGTATGAGCTGTTTGTATATTTTAGAAATTAGGCCCTTGTTGGTCACACCATCTTCAAATATTTTCTCCCAAACAATTAGCACAGGTGCTGGGACAGCTGGATACCCACACGCAGAAGAATAAAGTTGGACCCTTACCTCCCCCCCGATCCCGTATACAAAATCAACACAAAATGGATCAAAAGCCTAGATGCAAGAACCAAGATTCTAAAACTGATAGAAGAAAACATGAGAGTAAATCTTCATGACCTTGGATTTGGCTATGATTTCTTAGATCTGCTACCAAAAGCACAAGCAGCGAAAGACAAAATAGATGAATTGGACTTCCTCAAAATGAAAAACCATTGTATATAAAAGGAGCAAAGAATAAGATAATCCACCATCCAAGATGGCCCAAGATGTTTGCAAACCATGTATCTGATATAGGACTGTAGCCCACCAGCCAAACCCCCAGTGGTCCAGTGGAGTGTCTGTGTGGCCCCTCCCATCCTTGGTGATCAGGGGATTTCAGGCCCCACAGCACCTGAGGGGTGGACACGGGTCATCCTCAGCACCCTAAAGGAGTGAGTGCTGGATTGTTTTGAGCCCATAATCCCTCCCATTACTGCCCTCAAAGGCTGAAGGCTTCAGCATGCCTCCAGAAGGACACAGAGTATTTGCAAGTCTACGAGAACCAAGAGAACTCTCTTCACTTTTCTGAAAAGGGCATCTTATTATTTCACAGCATGACCATTTTCAATCTGGCTCTCAGGGGTGGCCTCCCACCTCCCTGATTTCACTGAGAGTGGCCATGGGGGTTTGGCTGTCCCCAGTCCCCACACCAGGTGACAAGGCCAGTGGGGCCAGACCCTGGTGGTCCTTAGCTTCGCTGGAGACTAACCCAGACTCTCAGCCTGCTATTGAACGTGGATGCCCCTGCTTCTCCCCGTCACCTATTCTCATCTCCTCCTCTGTCTCTCTTCCTCTTGCTTTTCAGTCTCAGATTTACCTGCTGGTCACCACTCACAGCTCCTGCAGAGTCCAGAGATTTCTCCTTGAAGGAAAGGTTCTGGAGAACCAGAGGGAAAATAAAGGATGCAGCTGATTCCCACCTGTGCTGACGCCCAAGAGGGTGAGGAGAGTGAGTGTTTTCATTAGAATTTTAAATCCTCCAAGTAATAGATCACTGGGGGGGCATGCTGTGTCTTTCTGCTCATTCTAATAATGTCATTCCTGAATTTTAATATGGCAAATAATTTATATTATAAATATGCTAGGGGGAGATCAATTTTAAAAATGTTAAAGGTAACTCCAAGAGTTTTTACAACAAACAAGGACACAGAACTCTGTGTCCAGACACTGGCTGAGCGATTCCTACCCTGAGCCTCAGTCCCCTGGCAGGCAGAGTAGCCATGACCCTCCTCCTGCAGGTGAGCCTACTCAGGCACATCCCACATGGGACCACTGCATCGCAGAATCTTAGAGTGGCCAATGGCAGGCAGCTGGCTAGAGATGCGGACAAGAGAACACTGCCCAGCAGCCTGGAACAACCCTGGGGTGAGGCCTTAGTAAGGGCCAGCATCAGGTCATTAGTTATGGCCAGCATATCAGGGTTGGAGTTAGGACCAGTGTCAGGGCATTAGTGAGGAATATAATTAGGGTGTTAGTTAGGTAAGGAGTCAGGTCATTAGTTACAGGTAGAGACTTCATCAAGGCCTTAGTTAAGAAGAACATTGGGGCTTCAGTTAGGGACAGCATGAGGACGTTAGTTAGGGCCAGCAACCAGGCCTTAGTTAGGGATAGTGTCAGGACCTCAGAAAACTTGAGGGCCTTAGTATAAGACAGTTCAGGCCGTTAGTTAAGGACACATCAGAGACTTTCTTAGGGACATATTCAGGGCCTTGGTAATGGTCAGGATCAGAACATTATTTAGTGACAGTATATGCTATGAGGGACAGCATCAGGGCCTCAGTCAGAGATAACTTACGGCCTTAGTAAGAGAGAGTTCAGGCCATTAGTTAGAGATATCGTAAGAGACTTTCCTAGGGACATATTCAGGGCCTTAGTTATGGACAGGATCAGGGTGATAGTGTCGGATATCTCAGTCTATTAGGGTCACCGTCAGGGACTTAGAAATAGTTCACGCTGTTCCTTAGGTATATTCTCATGGACTTAACGCCAGAATCAGAGCTGTAGGTAAGGCCAGTGTCAGGGTGTTATTGTGGGTTGTCTGCAGCTCTTAGGGCCATTGTCAGGGCATTAGTTAGGGGCAGCTTCAGGGCCTTAGTAAGGGACAGCATCAGGGCCTCTGTTAGAGAAAACTTGAGACCCCTAGTAAGAGACAGTACAGGTGTTAGTTAGGGACACTGTCAGGGCCTTAGTTAGGGACAGTGTCAGGGACTTAGGGATAGCGTCAGGGCATTAGTTATTGACAGTATCAGGGCCTATGTTAGGGACAGTGTCAGTGTCTATTTAGGGACATGTCAAGGCCTTAGGGCCAGTGTCATAGCGTAATTAGGGAAAAAGTTAGGCCATTAGTTAAAGACAGACTTAGGGAATTAGAGACAGCGTCATGGCCTTAGTTAGGACCAGTGTCAGGACGTTAGCTAGGGATAGTGTCAGGGCCTTAGTTATTGACAGCATCAGGGCCTACATTAGGGACAGCATCAGCGTCTAGTTAGGGTCAGCATCAGGGCCTTAGTTAGGGACAGTGCCTCAGCCATTATGAGAATAAAATATTCTGATGTTTATAAACTACGAAGTCTCTGGTGTTTCATTTTAGCAGCCAAAGAGCTGGCTGAGGATAAATGTCTCTGAGCTTGAGTACCTATCAAGAGAAAACTTCAAATCTCAAAACAAAAGAGAAAATGGGCTGGAAAGAAACCAACAGAACAAAATAATAATTGTGGAACAACTAAAAATGCTATAACATACACATAATGGGCATAGCAAGAGAAAAATAAAGATGGAAAATGGAAAAAAAAATATATTTTTGTGGTACGTGGGCCTCTTACTGTTGTGGTCTCTCCCGTTGCAGAGCGCAGGCTCAGCAGCCGTGGCTCACAGGCCCAGCTGCTCCACGGCATGTGGGATCTTCCCAGACTGGGACATGAACCCATGTGCCCTGCATCGGCAGGCGGACTCTCAACCACTGCGCCACCAGGGAAGCCCAAGAAAATATTTTTTAAATGACTGAGAATTTCCTCAAATGAATGTCTGACACCAAAAACACAATGTGGGAACTTAGACAAAAACGTGAATAGTAAAGAAAACTACTGACTAATATCTCTCCGGAACTTAGATGCAAAACTCCTCAAAAAAGTATTAATGAATAGAATCCGATAACGTTTTGACAGAATTGTATACCATGAATGAGAAGGATTTACCCCAGGTGTGCAAGGCCTGTTCCGCATTCTGAAATCAAATAATTACAGCCATCATATTAACAACCTAAAGAAGAAAACTATATTATCATATCAATAGATGCAGAAGACTTTTTAAAAAGTTCAACACTCATTCTTCGTGAAAACTCTCAGTAAAATAGAAATAAATAGGAGTTTTCTCAAGTTGATAACAAAAATCTACAAAAACTTTCACCTCACATTGTGCTTAGTGGTAAAAAATATGAAACTTTCCCACTAAATTCAGTTAAAAATCAAGGATATCCCTTGCTCATGCAATAAGGCAAGAAAAGAAATAAAATACAGACTGGGTACGAAAGAAGAAAAGCAGCTCAGTGTAAAAGTGGACCAAAAAAAAAAAAAAAGTGGACCAACACAATTTAAAGCCACCTCACCAGAGAATACACACACTTTGCATGTAAGTATATGGAAGAATAATCCAGATTACGTGCTGTCATTAAAATGCAAATAAAAAATACAATGATACACCACTACATAACTCTTAGACTGGCCAAAATGTGGAACAATGACAGCAACAAATGCTGTAGAGGATGTGGAGCAATAGGAACTCTCGTTTGTTGCTGGTGGAAATGAAAAATAATAGAGCTACTTTGGAAGACAGATTGACACTTTCTACAACATTGAACATACTCTTACTGTACAATCCAGAAAGTGTTCTAATGGATGTATACTGAAAGGAGTTAAAAACATTTGTCCACACAAAATCTGAATATGGATATTTTTAGCACATTGATTCAATATTGCCAAAATGTGAATGAAACCAAGGTAGATAAATGGAAAAATATACTCTAGTATATTCTGGGAATGAAATAATATTCAGCACTAAAGCAGTAAGCTATCAAGCCATAAAAATATATGGGAAATTGTTCTCTCTCTTTTGAAGTATAAATGATTTAAAATAATATTAGTTTCTGTTGTACTGCATGCTGATTATTTTTGCAGGTTATAGTCCATTATAGGTTATTATAAGGTATTGAATAAAATTCCCTGTGCTATACAGTAAATCCTTGTTGCTTATCTATGTTATGTATAATAGTTTGTATATGTTAATTCCATACCCTAATTTGTTCCTTTTCCCCTCCCTTTCCCCTTTGGTAACCATAAGTTTGTTTTATCTGTCTGTGAGTGTGTTTTTCTTTTGTATATAAATGTATGTATTTTTTTTTAGATTCCACCTATAAGTGATCATACAGTATTTGTATTCCTCTGTCTAATTACATTAAGCATAATGTTCACTAGGTCCATCCATGTTGCTTTAAATAGCATTATTTTATTATTTTTTATGGCTGAGTAATATTCCATTATACAGGTACATACACCACATCTTTTTTTTCTTAACATCTTTATTGGAGTATAATTGCTTTACAATGGTGTGTTCGTTTCTGCTTTATAACAAAGTGAATCAGATATACATATACATATATCCCCATGTCTCTTCCCTCTTGCGTTTCCTTCCCTCCCACTCTCCCAATCCCACCCCTCTAGGTGGTCACAAAGCACTGAGCTGATCTCCCTGTGCTATGTGGCTACTTCCCACTAGCTATCTATTTTACATTTGGTAGTGTATATATTGTCCATGCCACTCTCTCACTTTGTCCCAGATTACCCTTCCCCCTCCCCATATCCTCAAGTCCATTCTCTAGTAGGTCTGTGTCTTTATTCCTGTGTTACCCCTAGGTTCTTCAAGACATTATCTTTCTTAAATTCCATATATATGTGTTAGCATATGGTATTTGTCTTTCTCTTTCTGACTTACTTCACTCTGTATGACAGACTCTAGGTCCATCCACCTCACTACAAATAACTCAATTTCGTTTCATTTTATGGCTGAGTAATATTCCATTGTATATATGTGCCACATCTTCTTTATCCATTCATTTGTTGATGGACACATAGGTTGCTTCCATGTCCTGCCTATTGTAAATAGAGCTGCAATGAACATTTTGGTACATGACTCTTTGAATTATGGTTTTCTCGGGGTATATGCCCAGTAGTGGGATTGCTGGGTCATATGGTAGTTCTAGTTGTAGTTTTTTAAGGAACCTCCATACTGTTCTCCATAGTGGCTGTACCAATTTACATTCCCACCAACAGTACAAGAGGGTTCCCTTTTCTCCACACCCTTGCCAGCATTTATTTTTTCTAGATTTTTTGATGATGGCCATTCTGACTGGTGTGAGATGATATCTCGTTGTAGTTTTGATTTGCATTTCTCTAATGATTAATGATGTTGAGCATTCTTTCATGTGTTTGTTGGCAATCTGTATATCTTCTTTGGAGAAATGTCTATTTAGGTCTTCTGCCCATTTTTGGATTGGGTTTTTTTTTTGATATTGAGCTGCATGAGCTGCTTGTAAATTTTGGAGATAAATCCTCTGTTAGTTGCTTCATTTGCAAATATTTTCTCCCATTCTGAGGGTTGTCTTTTGGTCTTGTTTATGGTTTCCTTTGCTGTGCAAAAGCTTTGAAGTTTCATTAGGTCCCATTTGTTTATTTTTGTTTTTATGTCCATTTCTCTAGGAGGTGGATCAAAAAGGATCTTGCTGTGATTTATGTCATACAGTGTTCTGCCTATGTTTTCCTCTAAGAGTTTGATAGTTTCTGGCCTTACATTTAGGTCTTTAATGCATTTTGCGTTTATTTTCTGTATGGTGTTAGGGAGTGTTCTAATTTCATTCTTTTACATGTAGCTGTCCAGTTTGCCCAGCACCACTTATTGAAGAGGCTTTCTTTTCTGCACTGTATATTATTGCCTCCTTTATCAAAGATAAGGTGACCATATGTATGTGGGTTTATGTCTGGGCTTTCTATCCTGTTCCATTGATCTATATTTCTGTTTTTGTGCCAGTACCATACTGTCTTGATTACTGTAGCTTTGTAGTATAGTCTGAAGTCAGGGAGCCTGATTCCTCCAGCTCTGTTTTTCTTTTTCTCAAGATTGCTTTGGCTATTCGGGGTCTTTTTTGTTTCCATACAAATTGTGAATTTTTTTGTTCTGTGAAAAGTTCCACTGGAAGTTTGATAGGGATTGCATTGAATCTGTAGATTGCTTTGGGTAGTATAGTCATATTCACAATGTTTATTCTTCCAACCCAAGAACATGGTATATCTCGCCATCTATTTGTATCATCTTTAATTTCTTTCATCAGTGTCTTATAATTTTCTGCATATAGGTCTTTTGTCTCCTTAGGTTTATTCCTAGATATTTTATTCTTTTTTTTTGCAATGGTAAATGGGAGTGTTTTCTTAATTTCACTTTCAGATTTTTCATCATTAGTGTATAGGAATGCCAGAGATTTCTGTGCATTAATTTTGTATCCTGCTACGTTACCAAATTCATTGATTAGCTCTAGTAGTTTTCTGGAAGCATCTTTCGGATTCTCTATGTATAGTATCATGTCATCTGCAAACAGTGAGAGCTTTATTTCTTTTTTTCCAATTTGGATTCCTTTCCATTTCTTTTTCTTCTCTGATTGCTGTGGCTAAAACTTTCAAAACTATGTAGAGGGACTTCCCTGGTGGCGCAGTGGTTGAGAGTCCGCCTGCCGATGCAGGAGACACGGGTTGGTGCCACGGTTCGGGAAGATCCCACATGCCGCGGAGCAGCTGGGCCCATGAGCCATGGACACTGAGTCTGCACGTCTGGAGCCTGTGCTCTGCAACGGGAGAGGCCACAGCAGTGAGAGGCCCGTTTACCCCCCCCCCCCAAAAAAGCTATGTAGAATAATAGTGGTGAGAGTGGGCAACCTTGTCTTCTTCCTGATCTTAGTGGAAATTTTTTCAGTTTTTCACCATTGAGGACAATGTTGGCTGTGGGTTTGTCATGTATGGCGTTTATTATTTTGAGGAAAGTTCCCTCTTTGCCTACTTTCTGGAGAGTTTTTATCATAAATGGGTGTTGAATTCTGTTGAAAGCTTTCTCTGCAACTATTGAGATGATCATATGATTTTTCTCCTTCAATTTTTTATTATGGTGTATCATGTTGATTGATTTGCGTATATTGAAGAATCCTTGCATTCCTGGGATAAACCCTACTTAATCATGGTGTATGATCCTTTTAATGTGCTGTTGGATTCTGTTTACTAGTATTTTGTTGAGGATTTTTGCATCCATATTTATCAGTGATATTGGACTGTAGTTTTCTTTCTTTGAGACATCTTTGTCTGGTTTTGGTATCAGGGTGATTGATGGGTGGCCTCATAGAAAGAGTTTGGGAGTGTTCCTCCCTGTGCTATATTTTGGAAGAGTTTGAGAAGGATAGGTGTTAGCTCTTCTCTTAATGTTTGATAGAATTCGTCTGTGAAGACATCTGGTGCTGGGCTTTTGTTTGTTGGAAGATTTATAATCAGTTTCAATTTCAGTGCTTGTGATTGGTCTGTTTATATTTTCTATTTTTTCCTGGTTCAGTCTCGGAAGGTTGTGCGTTTCTAAGAATTTGTCCATTTCTTCCAGGTTGTCCATTTTATTGGCATAGCGTTGCTTGTAGTAATCTCTCATGATCCTTTGTATTTCTGCAGTGTCAGTTGTTACTTCTCCTTTTTCATTTCTAATTCTGTTGATTTGAGTCTTCTCCCTTTTTTTCTTGCTTAGTCTGGCTAATGGTTTATCAACTTTGTTTATCTTCTCAAAGAACCAGCTTATAGATTTATTGATCTTTGCTATCCTTTCCTTCATTTCCTTTTCATTTGTTTCTGATCTGATTTTTATGATGTCTTTCCTTCTGCTAACTTTGGGGATTTTTTGTTCTCCTTTCTCTAATTGCTTTAGGTGTAAGGTTAGGTTGTTTATTTTAGATGTTTCTTGTTTCTTAAGGTAACATTGTATTGCTATAAACTTCCCTTTTAGAACTGCTTTAGCTGCATCCCATAGGTTTTGGGCAGTCGTGTTTTCATTGTCATTTGATTCTAGGTATTTTTTGATTTCCTCTTTGATTTCTTCAGTGATCTCTTGGTTATTAAGTAGTGTATTGTTTAGCCTCCATGTGTTTGTATTTTTTTTGCAGATCTTTTCCTGTAGTTGATATCTAGTCTCATAGCATTGTGGTCAGAAAAGATACTTGATACGATATCAATTTCCTTAAATTTACCAAGGCTTGATTTGTGACCCAAGATATGGTCTCTCCTGGAGAATGTTCCATGAGCACTTGAGGAGAATGTTTATTCTGTTGTCTTTGGATGGAATGTCCTATAAATAACGATTAAGTCCACCTTGTTTAATGTATCATTTAAAGCTTGTGTTTCCTTATTCATTCTTATTTTGGATGATCTGTTCATTGGTGAAAGTTGGGTGTTAAAGTCCCCTACTATGATTGTGTTACTGTCAATTTCCCCTTTTATGGCTGTTAGTATTTACCTTATGTATTCAGGTGCTCCTGTGTTGGGTGCATAAATATTTACAATTGTTATATGTTCTTCTTGGATTGATCCCTTGACCATTATGTAGTGTCCTTCTTTGTCTCTTGTAATAGTCTTTGTTTTAAAGTCTATTTTGTCTGGTATGAGAATTGCTACTCCAGCTTTCTTTTGATTTCCATGTGCACGGAATATCTTTTTCCATCCCCTCACTTTCAGTCTGTATATGTCCCTAGGTCTGAGGTGGGTCTCTTGTAGACAGCATATATACAGGTCTTGTTTTTGTATCCATTCAGCCAGTCTATGTCTTTTGGTTGGAGCATTTAATCCATTTATATTTAAGGTAATTATTGATATGTATGTTCCTATTACCATTTTCTTAATTGCTTTGCGTTTGTTATTGTAGGTCTTTTCCTTCTCTTGTTTCCTGCTTAGAGAAGTTCCTTTAGCATTTGTTTTAAAGCTGGTTTGGTGGTGCTCAATTCTCTTAGCTTTTGTTTGTCTATAAAGGTTTTAATTTCTCCATCAAATCTGAATGAGATCCTTGCTGGGTAGAGTAATCTTGGTTGTAGGTTTTTCTCCTTCATCACTTTAAATATGTCCTGCCACTCCCTTCTGGCTTGCAGAGTTTCTGCTGAAAGATGAGCTGTTAACCTTATGGGAATTCCCTTGTGTGTTATTTGTTGTTTTTCCCTTGCTGCTTTTAATATTTTTTCTTTGTATTCAATTTTGGATAGTTTGATTAACATGTGTCTTGGCGTGTTTCTCCTTAGATTTATCCTGTATGGGACTCTGTGCGCTTCCTGGACTTGATTAACTATTTCCTTTCCCATATTAGGGAAGTTTTCAACTATAATCCCTTCCAATATTTTCTCAGTCCCTTTCTTTTCCTCTTCTTCTTCTGGGACCCCTATAATTCGAATGTTGGTGTGTTTAGTGTTGTCCTAGAGGTCTCTGAGACTGTTTTCAATCTTTTTCATTCTTTTTTCTTCATTCTGCTTTGCAGTAGTTATTTCCACTATTTTATCTTCCAGGTCACTTATCCGTTCTTCTGCCTCAGTTAATCTGCTCTTGATCCCTTCTAGAGAATTTTTAATTTTATTTATTGTGCTGTTCATCACTGTTTGTTTGCTCTTTAGTCCTTCTAGGTCCTTGTTAAACTTTTCTTATATTTTCTCCATTCTATTTCCAAGAGTTTGGATCAACTTTACTGTCATTACTCTGAATTCTTTTTCAGGTAGACTGCCTATTTCCTCTTCATTTGTTAGGCCTGGTGGGGTTTTGCCTTCCTCCTTCATCTGCTGTGTGTTTCTCTGTCTTCTCATTTTGCTTAACTTACTGTGTTTGGGGTCTCCTTTTCACAAGCTGCAGGTTCATAGATTCCATTGTTTTTGGTGTCTGTCCCCAGTGGCTATGGTTGGTTCAGTGGGTTGTGTAGGCTTCCTGATGGAGGGGACTAGTGCCTGTGTTCTGATGGATGAGGCTGGATCTTGTCTTTCTGGTGGGCAGGTCCACGTCTGGTGGTGATTTTTGGGGTGTCTATGGCCTTATTATGATTTTAGGCAGTGTCTCTGCTAATGGATGGGGTTGTGTTCCTGTCTTGCTAGTTGTTTGGTAAAGGGTGTCCAGCCCTGTAGCTTGCTGGTTCTTTGAGTGGAGCTGGGTCTTGGCATTGAGATGGAGATCTCTGGGAGATTTTCACCGTTTGATATTACGTTGATCTGGGAGGTCTCTTGTGGACCAGTGTCCTGAACTTGGCTCTCCCACCTCAGAGGCACAGCCCTGATACCTGGCTGGAGCACCAAGAGCCTGTCATCCACACGGCTCAGAATAAAAGGGACAAAAATGGGCTTCCCTGGTGGTGCAGTGGTTGAGAGTCCACCTGCCGATGCAGGGGACACAGGTTCATGCCCTGGTCTGGGAAGATCCCACATGCCACAAAGTGGCTGGGCCCGTGAGCCATGGCCACTGAGTCTGCACATGCGGACCCTGTGCTCCGCAATGGGACAGGACACAACAATGAGAGGCCCGCGTACTGCAAAAAAAAAAAAGGGGGGAGAAAAAAAAGAAAAATATAAAATAAAGTAAAATAAAATAAAGTTGTTAAAATAAAAAATAATTATTAAAATTTTTTTTTAAGTAATGAAAGAAGAAAGAAGAGAGCAACCAAACCAAAAAACAAATCCACCAATGATAACAAGTGCTAAAACCTATACTAAAAAACAGAAGAAAAGAAAAACAAAAAGACGGACAGACAGAACCCTAGGACAAATGGTAAAAGCAAAGCTATACAGAAAAAAATCACACACAGAAGCATACACATACACACTCACAAAAAGAGGTAAAGGGAGAAAAAAAAATATATCGTTGCTCCCAAAGTCCACCTCGTCAATTTGGGTTGATTTGTTGTCTATTCAGGTATTCCACAGATGCAGGGTGCATCAAGTTGATTGTGGAGATTTAATCCACTGCTCCTGAGGCTGCTGGGAGAAATATTCCTTTCTCTTCTTTGTCCCCACAGCTCCTGGGCTTCAGCTTTGGATTTGTCCCTGCCTCTGCATGTAGGTCACCTGAGGGCATCTGTGCTTCACTCAGACATGATGGGGTTAAAGGAGTAGTTGCTTCAGGGGCTCTTGCTCACTCAGGCCGGGAGGAGGGAGGGGTACGGATGCGGGGTGAGCCTGCGGCGGCAGAGGCCAACATGACATTGCAGCAGCCTGAGGCGTGCCATGTGTTCTCCTTGGGAAGCTGTCCGTGGATCATGGGACCCTGGCAGTGGTGGGATGCATAGGCTCTCGGAGGCTAGGTGTGGATAGTGACCTGGGCTTGCACACAGGCTTCTTGGTGATGCAGCAGCAGCCTAAGCGTTTCTGGGGTCTGCACTGATAGCTGTGGCTCACGCCCATCTCTGGAGCTCATTTAGGTGGTGCTCTGAATCCCCTCTCCTCACGCACCAGAAAAAGACTTGCCTCTTCGGCAGGCCCAGACTTTTTCCCAGACTCCCTCCCAGCTAGCCGTGGTGTAATAGCCCCCTTCAGGCTGCATTTATGCAGCTAACCGCAGTTCTCTTCCTGGGATCCGACTTCCGAAACCCGAGCCTCAGCTCCCAGCCTCCGCCCGCCCCAGCGGGTGAGCAGACAAGCCTCTCCTGCTGGTGAGTGCTGGTCGGCACCGATCCTCTGCGCAGGAATCTCTCCGCTTTGCCCTCCGCACCCTTGTTGCTACGCTCTCCTCCATGGCTCCAAAGCTTCCTCCCTCTGCCACCCACAGTCTGCCCGTGAAGGGCTTTCCTAGTGTGTGGAAACTTTTCCTCCGTCACAGCTCCCTCCCACTGGTGCAGGTCCCGTCTGTATTCTTTTGTCACTGTTTTTAATTTTTTCTTTTGCCCTACCCAGGTACGTGGGGAGTTTCTTGCCTTTTGGGAGGTCTGAGAGCTTCTGCCAGCGTTCAGTAGGTGTTCTGTAGGAGTTGTTCCACATATAGATGTATTCCTGTTTTATTTGTGGGGAGGAAGGTGATCTCCACGTCTTACTCTTCTGCCATCTTGAAGCTCCTTCTCCAAGGATTTTAAAAGCACTGTTCACAGCTGACTTGGTTTTCAGTTCCCTAAACAGCAGTTTTGAGCTGTCCAAGCTATTTAAATTATTCTGCTTAACTAAGACAAAACTCTATTCTTTTGAAAAACTAACATGAATTCAGAGAAAATATGCTTTTCACCTCATTCCATCAATCTGTTGCACACTTGGCAGATACAGGATTGGATACACCAGACACCTCTGACTCTCTGGCCCAAACTGAGTCCCTTCACAGAAGGGACACAGGTCTGCCATCAGTATCCGATTGTGAACTTACATCCTGCTTGGGTGGCACAGTGGCCAGACACTGTGGCATGCTCTCTGCACTATGACTGCCTTTGTTTTCACCAGAGGCAGGATTCTGGACTCAGAAATATCTTGTTTGATTCTTGGGCTCACAGTTTACTCACCGCAGTCCTGTGTGAGTGTTTGAACCTGGAAAACAGGGCAGGTGGTTGTGAATGTGGAACATATAAAACCAGTGGTATTTTTGATGGTGGGCTGTACTCCACCCTGTGCCCAAGCTCTCCAGAGTTCTCCCCAAACATCTTTCTTCCCTTTTCTTCTGAGCCTGTTCCTTCTGTCTGCACATCCCTGACCTAAGCAGAAGGGTCTCACTTACTTATCTGTTGCACCATCAGTGATCACAACCTGTATGCTCAGAGCTATGTTCAGTGCTGGGATCAATGTGAAGCTCCTGACTTTTGAAGGTGCAAGTTTCAGGGGCAGATTCTGAGTTCATACAGGGTCAGGTAACTTAAAGTTTGTGGAGCTGATTTAAAGCTGTTCAGTGAGGTAGAAGGGTCAGCTGGTTGATTTAAAGCCTGATCACGTGACTTGCAGGGTGGTGGTGTGGAGAAGCCCCAAAATGTTGATTTTCTCTCTCTTTCCCAGAACATTATATTTATAACTTTTTTTTATGACTTAGAAAACTAGAGTTGTTTCTCCCTGGACACAAAAGGATAAAAATACAGTATTTCAGGTTCATTTTAGAAAAAAAAAACTTATCAGGGTAAGGTGATGGTGACATGGTCAAGATCAAATGTCTTGGTGGCAAACTAGGGAAAATCATAGAAGATACCAGGCCTGTTGTCTGTCAGCTTGGCGATGATGCTTGAGGAGTGACCAATGTGCGTGAGTGCAGCTGGTGAGGGAATAATGATATCCTCATCCTGTCCTTTTTCTGGTCCAAAAGTTGAGAGAAAAGAGCTCAGTACAGAGCTCTTGATGTAAGGCTGTGCACGGCAGATGGCCCTCATATCAAGTGTCTTGAGTGGTGGATGACTTATGACAACAAGTTCTTGACAAATTTTTTAGTGACTGTGTGGACAGTAATTGGTTTGGAAGGATGCTGTGGGAGAAGACACCACAAATATACAGTATATTCAAATTGCCTCTCAGTCAAGGTAAAATATAGAAGCAACCAAATAAAAATATTTGGAACCTATGAAATTAAATTTCACTGAAAAAGAAATAAAAACAATCATTTTACATATGAAGAGGCAGGGAACCCCAATGATGGTCAGGGAAAATAAATTACAATGCCAATGTAATCAGTTTGTTTTCCATTATATTGACAACTTAAAGTGCTGTTGTAGCATCTGTTGCCATCATCAGAGGAGACAAGCCTTTTGATGTACTCTTACAGGGAGTAGATATAATTAATATCCCTTTCGAGGCAGTGTATCTCCTCTTTTGCTTCTTCAGGATCTGGGCTTTAGGGGTTCTGTGGGGCTGATGTTTGTGTAATGACCTTGGTATTTCCTGTGTACTTGGGCCTCTGGTCAGTCTCCTTCAGGCATTGATAGTTTGATATTGCTACAATTTATGTCAAGGAGTGTTCTCCCTGTGTTCTCTCCTGTGAGTTTTATGGTTTGGTGTATTACCTTTAGGTGCTTAATCCATTTTGAATTTTGTGTCTGGTGTGAGGAAATGTTATGAATTCATTATTTTACATGTAGCCCTCCAGTTTTCCCAATACAACTTATTTAAGAGAGTGTCTTTTCTCCATTGTATATTCTTGCCTCCTTGGTGGTAGATTTATTCACCATTAAGTGTGTGGGTTCCTTTCTGGGCTCTCTATTCTATTCCCTTGATCTATGTGTCTGTTTTGTGATTATTGTAGCTTTGTAGTCAGGGTGCATTCTATCTCCAGCTTTGGTCTTTTTTTTCAGGATTGCTTTGGCAGTGTGAGTATTTTGTGGTTCTATATTTATTTTGGGATTATTTGTTCTGTTTATGAACAGTTTCATGGGTATTTTGATAGGGATTGCTTTAAATCTGTAGGTTGCTTTGAGTAATAGGGCTATTTTAAAAGGATTAATTCTTCTGATCCAAGAGCATGGGCTATCTTTTCATTTATTTGTGTCATCTTCAATTTCCTTCATCATTGTCTTATAATTTTTAATATATAAATCTTTCACCTCCATGGTTAAATTTATTCCCAGGTATTTTATTACTTTTTGGTACAGTTGTAATTTTTTTCTTAATTTCTCTGATAGTGTGCTATTAGTGCAGAGAAAAATAACAGATTTCTGTATATTAATTGCATATACTTCAATGAAAATAAAAACAAAAATTAACAAATGGGACCTAATTAAACTTAAAAGCTTTTTTGCACAGCAAAGGAAACCATAAACAAGACGAAAAGACAACACTCACAATGGGAGAAAATATTTTCAAATGAAGCAACTGACAAAGGATTAATCTCCAAAATATACAAACAGCTCATGTAGGTCAATATAAAAAAACAGACAACCCAATCAAAAAATGGGTGGAAGACCTAAATAGGCATTTCTCCAAAGAAGACATACAGATGGCCAAGAGGCAAATGAAAAGATGCTCAACACCATTATTAGGGAAATGCAAATCAAAACTGCAATGAGGTATCACCTCACACCGGTCAGAATGGCTATCATCCAAAAATCTACAAACAGTAAATGCTGGAGAGGGTGTGGAGAAGAGGGAACCCTCTTGCACTGTTGGTGGGAATGTAAATTGATACAGCCACTATGGAGAACAGTACGGAGGTTCCTTAAAAACTAAGGATAGAGCTACCATAAGATACAGCAATCCCATTACTGGGCATATACCCAGAGAAAACCATAATTCAAAAATACACATGCACCCCAATATTCACTGTGACACTATTTACAATAGTCAGGACGTGGAAGCAACCTAAATGTCCATCAGCGGAGTAATGGATAAAGAAGATGTGGTACATATATACAATGAAATATTAACTATAAAAAGGAACGAAATTGGGTTATTTGTAGAGATGTGGATGGACCTAGAGAGAGTCATACAGAGTGAAGTAAGTCAGAAAGAGAAAAACAAATATTGTATATTAACACATATATTTGGAATCTAGAAAAATCTTATAGATGATTTAGTTTGCAAAACAGAAATAGAGACACAGATGTAGAGAACAAACATATGGACACCAAGGGGGAAAAGGGGGGATGGGAGAAATTGGGAGGTTTGGATTGACAGATATACACTATTGATACTATGTATAAAATAGATAACTAATGAGAACCTACTGTATAGCACAGGGAACTCAGTGCTCTGTGGTGACCTTAATGAGAAGGAAATCAAAAAAAGAGGGGATATATGTGTACATATAGGTGCTTCACTTTGCTGTATAGTAGAATCTAACACAACATTGTAAAGCAACCATACTCCAAAAAAATTTAATTAAAAAAATTGTGTATACTTCAAATTTACTGATTTTATTTATGCTAATAATTTGTTGGTGAGGTCTTTAGGGTTTTCTCTACATATTATCATGTCATCTGCAAACAGTGACAGTTTTACTTCCTTTACAAGTTAGATCCTATTTTGTATTTTTATTTTTGTTTTTTGGCTGTGGCTAGAACTATTAATCCTGTGTTGAATAAAAGTGGTGAGAGTAGGCATCCTTGTCTTGTTCCTATTAGAGGAGATGCTTTCCGCTTTTCACCATTAAGTATGATGTTAGGTCTGCTTTTGTCATATATACCCTTTTTTATTTATTTATTCATTCATTCATGCTGCACCGCACAGCATGGGGGACCCTATTTCCCTGACCAGGGATTGAACCCACACCCCCTGCAGTGGAATCGCGAATTCCCAACCACTGGACTGCCAGGGAAGTCCCTGTCCTTTATTATAAAAAGGTATGTTGCCTCTATACCCATCTTGTTGAGAGTTTTTATCATAATTCAAATGTTGAATTTTGTGAAATTTTGCCAAATCCTTTGCTGGAGGTATGAAGATGATCATATGATTTTATCCTTTGTTCTGATAATCTCTTGTGTCACTTAATTGATCTGCATAGACTGAGTCATTCCTGCATTGCTGAGATGATCCATTTGATCATGGTGTATGATTCTTTTAGTGTATTGTTGAATTCAGTTTATGAATATTTTGTTGAGGGTTTTTGCATCTATGTTCATCAGGGATATTGGCCAGTAATTTACCTTTTTGGTAGTGTGTTTATCTGGTTTTTATATATGGGTGATACTGGCCTCAGAAAATAAGTTTGGAAGCACTCCTTCATCAATTGTTTGGAATAGCTTGAGAAGGATAGATGTTAACTGTCTTTTAAATGTTTGGTAGAATTTATTAGTAAAGCCACCTCGTCCCAGAAATTTATTTATTGAGAGATTTTTTTTAGAAAATGTTGGGGGTAGGAGTTTATTTATTTATTGTTGCTGTGTTGGGTCTTTGTTTCTGTGTGAGGGCTTTCTCTAGTGGTGGCAAGCGGGGGCCACTCTTCATCATGGTGCACGGGTCTCTAACTATCGTGGCCTCTCTTGTTGCGGAGCACAGGCTCCAGACGCACAGGCTCAGTAGTTGTGGCTCATGGGCCTAGTTGCTCCACAGCACATGGAATCATCCCAGACCAGGGCTCGAACCCGTGTCTCCTGAATTAGCAGGCAGATTCTCAACCACTGTGTCACCAGGGAAGCCCTATTGAGTTTTTTGATTATTGATTGATTTCATTTCTAGTAATTGTTCTGCTTAGATTTTTTATTTATTGCTAACTCAGTCTTGGAAGATTTATGTTTTTAGGAACTTACCCACTTCTTCTAGGTTGTCCCATTTTTTGGTGTATAATTGTTTGTTGTAATCTCTTAGGATACTTTGTATTTCTGTGGTGTCTGTTGTAACTTCATCTCTTTCATTTCTGATTTATTTGGGGGCCTCTCTCTCTCTCTTTTTTTTTTTTGCAGTACACGGGCTTCTCACTGTTGTGGCCTCTCCCATTGTGGAGCACAGGCTTCAGACGCACAGGTTCAGCAGCCATGGCTCACGGGCCTAGCTGCTCCGCGGTATGTGGGATCTTCCCAGACCAGGGCACAAACCCATGTCCCCTGCATCAGCAGGTGGACTCCCAACCAGTGCACCACCAGGGAATCCCGGGGCCCTCTCTTTTTAAAAAAACATACTACAATTGTCTTTTATTTTTTACAGAAGCTTAATAAATGTTTGATCTACTACCCTTACTCTGTGTATACATTTTGCAGTGCGATTTTTACTTTTGTTTGTTTTCTTGTTACTATCAATAATTAGTGAGACTTCTTTTAAGCTTAAGTAAATTCCTTCAACATTGCTTATAAGGCTACTTTATTAGTGATGAACTCTTTTACCTTTGCTAGTCTGGGAAACTCTTGATCTCTCTTACAATTCTTTTTTTTTCATGAATTTATTTTTGGCTGCATTGAGTCCTCATTGTTGCACTCGGGCTTTTCTCTAGTTGTGGTAAGTGGGGGCTACTCTTCATTGCTGTGCACGGGCTTCTCATTGCAATGGCTTCTCTTGTTGCAAGTCATGGGTTCTAGGTGCTTGGGCTTCAGTAGTTGTGGCTCGCAGGCTCAGTAGCTGTGGCACATGGGCCCTAGAGCACAGGCTCAGTAGTTGTGGCACACAGGCTTAGTTGCTCCACGGCATGTGGGATCTTCCCAGATCAGGGCTAGAACCCATGTCCCCTGCATTGGCAGGTGGATTCTCAACAACTGCACCACCAAGGAAGCCCTCTCCTTCAATTCTGAATAATAATCTTGCTGGTAGAGTATTCTTGTTGTAGGCTTTTTCCTTTTAGCCCATTGACTATATCCTATCATTCCTTCCTAGTCTGAAAAGTCTGCTGAAAAGTCAGCTGGCAGTCTTAGGGGAATACCATGAACATAACTAGATGCTTTTATTTCACTGCTTCTATGATCCCTCTTTTTTTTTCTTTTAGCATTTATTTATTTTCACATCTTTATAGGAGGATAATTGCTTTACAATGGTGTGTTAGTTTCTGCTTTATAACAAAGTGAACCAGTTATACATATACATATGTTCCCGTATCTCTTACCTCTTGCATCTCCCTCCCTCCCACCCTCCCTATCCCACACCTCTAGGTGGTCACAAAGCACTGAGCTGATCTCCCTGTGCTATGAGGCTGCTTCACACTAGCTATCTATTTTACGTTTGGTAGTGTATATATGTCCATGCCACTCTCTCACTTTGTCCCAGATTACCCTTCCCCCTCCCCATATCCTCAAGTCCATTCTCTAGTAGGTCTGTGTCTTTATTCCTGTGTTACCCCTAGGTTCTTCAAGACATTATCTTTCTTAAATTCCATATATATGTGTTAGCATATGGTATTTGTCTTTCTCTTTCTGACTTACTTCACTCTGTATGACAGGCTCTAGGTCCATCAACCTCATTACAAATAGCTCAATTTCATTTCTTTTTATGGCTGAGTAATATTCCATTGTATATATGTGCCACATCTTCTTTATCCATTCATCCGATGATGGACACTTAGGTTCTTTCCATGTCCTGGCTATTGTAAATAGAGCTGCAATGAACATTTTGGTACATGACTCTTTTTGAATTATGGTTTTCTCAGGGTATATGCCCAGTAGTGGGATTGCTGGGTCATATGGTAGTTCTATTTGTAGTTTTTTAAGGAACCTCCATACTGTTCTCCTTAGTGGCTGTACCAATTCACATTCCCACTAGCAGTGCAAGAGTGTTCCCTTTTCTCCACACCCTCTCCAGCATTTATTGTTTCTAGATTTTTTGATGATGGCCATTCTGACTGGTGTGAGATGATATCTCATTGTAGTTTTGATTTGCATTTCTCTAGTGATTAGTGACGTTGAACATTCTTTCATGTGTTTGTTGGCAGTCTGTATATCTTCTTTGGAGTAATGTCTATTTAGGTCTTCTGCCCAATTTTGGATTGGGTTGTTTGTTTTTTTGTTATTGAGCTGCTTGTAAATTTTGGAGATTAATCCTTTGTCAGTTGCTTCATTTGCAAATATTTTCTCCCATCCTGAGCGTTGTCTTTTGGTCTTGTTTATGGTTTCCATTGCTGTGCAAAAGCTTTGAAGTTTCATTAGGTCCCATTTGTTTGTTTTTATTTCCATTTCTCTAGGAGGTGGGTCAAAAAGGATCTTGCTGTGATTTATGTCATAGAGTGTTCTGCCTATGTTCTCCTCTAAGAGTTTGATAGTGTCTGGCCTTACATTTAGGTCTTTAATCCATTTTGAGTTTATTTTCATGTGTGGTGTTAGGGAGTGTTCTAATTTCATACTTTTACATGTAGCTGTCCAGTTTGCCCAGCACCACTTATTGAAGAGGCTGTCTTTTCTCCACGTATATTCTTGCCTCCGTTATCAAAGATAAGGTGACCATATGTGTGTGGGTTTATCTCTGGGCTTTCTATCCTGTTCCATTGATCTATATTTCTGTTTTTGTGCCAGCACCATACTGTCTTGATTACTGTAGCTTTGTAGTATAGTCTGAAGTTACAGATCCTGATTCCTCCAGCTCCGCTTTTCTTTTTCTCAAGATTGCTTTGACTATTCGGGGTCTTTTGTGTTTCCATACAAATTGTAAAATTTTTTTGTTCTAGTTCTGTGAAAAATTACAGTGGTAGTTTGATAGGGACTGCATTGAATCTATAGATTGCTTTGGGTAGTAGAGTCATTTTTACAATGTTGATTCTTCCAATCTAAGAACATGGTATATATCTCCATCTATTTGTACCATCTTTAATTTCTTTCATCAGTGTCTTATAATTTTCGACATACAGGTCTTTTGTCTCCTTAGGTAAGTTTTTTCTTAGATATTCTTTTTCTTTCCAATGGTAAATGGGAGTGTTTTCTTGATTTCACTTTCAGATTTTTCATCATTAGTATATAGGAATGCCAGAGATTTCTGTGCATTAATTTTGTATCCTGCTACTTTACCAAATTCATTGATTAGCTCTAGTAGTTTTCTGGTAGCATCTTTAGGATTCTCTATGCATAGTACCATGTCATCTGCAAACAGTGACAGCTTTACTTCTTCTTTTCCGATTTGGATTCCTTTGCTTCTCTGATTGATGTGGATAAAACTACCAAAACTATGTTGAATAAGAGAGGTGAGAGTGGGCAACCTTGTCTTGTTCCTGATCTTAGTGGAAATGCTTTCAGTTTTTCACCATTGAGGATGATGTGGGCTGTCGGTTTGTTATTTATGGCCTTTATTATGTTGAGGAAAGTTCCCTCTATGCCTACATTCTGGAGGGTTTTATCACAAATGGGTGTTGAATTTTGTCGAAAGCTTTCTCTGCATCTATTGAGATGACTATATGGTTTTCCTCCTTCAATTTGTTAATATGGTGTATCACACTGATTGATTGGCATATATTGAAGAATCACTGCATTCCTGGAATACATTCCACTGGATCATGGTGTATGATCCTTTTAATGTTCTGTTGCATTCTATTTGCTAGTATTTTGTTGAGGATTTGTGCATCTATGTTCATCAGTGATATTGGCCTGTAGTTTGCTTTCTTTGTGACATCCTTGTCTGGTTTTGGTATCAGGGAGATGGTGGCCTCATAGAATGAGTTTGGGAGTATTTCTCTCTCTGCTATATTTTGGAAGAGTTTGAGAAGGATAGGTGTTAGCTCTTCTCTAAATGTTTGATAGAATTCGCCTGTGAAGCCATCCTGGGCTTTTGTTTGTTGGAAGATTTTTAATCACAGTTTCAATTTCAGTGCTTGTGACTGGTCTGTTCATATTTTCTATTTCTTCCTTATTCAGTCTTGGCAGGTTGTGTACTTGTACGAATTTGTCCATTTCTTTCAGGTTGTCCGTTTTATTGGCATAGTGTCGCTTGTAGTCATCTCTCATGATCTTTTGTATTTCTGCAGTGTCAGTTGTTACTTCTCCTTTTTCATTTCTAATTCTATTGATTTGAGTCTTCTCCCTTTTATTCTTGATGAGTCTGGCTAATGGTTTATCAATTTTGTTTATCTTCTCAAAGAACCAGCTTTTAGTTTTATTGATCTTTGCTATCGTTCCCTTCATTTCTTCCTCATTTATTTCTGGTCTGATCTTTATGATTTCTTTCCTTCTGCTAACTTTGGGTTTTTTGTTCTTCTTTCTCTAATTGCTTTAGGTGTAAGGTTAGGTTGTTTATTTTAGATGTTTCTTGTTTCTTAAGGTAGGATTGTATTGCTATAAACTTCCCTCTTAGAACTGCTTTTGCTGCATCCCATAGGTTTTGGGTCCTTGTGTATCCATTGTCATTTGTTCTAGGTATTTTTTGATTTCCCCTTTGATTTCTCCAGTAATCACTTCATTATTAAGTAGTGTATTGTTTAGCCTCCATGTGTTTGTATTTTTTACATATCTTTTCCTGTAATTGATATCTAGTCTCATAGCGTTGTGGTCCGAAAAGATACTTGATACAATTTCAATATTCTTATATTTACCAAGGCTTGATTTGTGACCCAAGATATGATCTGTCCTGGAGAATGTTCCATGAGCACTTGAGAAAAATGTGCATTCTGTTATTTTTGGACGGAATGTCCTATAAATATCAATTAAGTCCATCTTGTTTAATGTATCATTTAAAGCTTGTGTTTCCTTATTTATTTTCATTTTGGATGATCTGTCCATTGGTGAAAGTGGAGTGTTAAAGTCTCCTACTATGAATGTGTTACTGTCGATTTCCCCTTTTATGGCTGTTACTATTTGCCTTATGTATTGAGGTGCTCCTATGTTGGGTGCACAAATATTTACAATTGTTATATGTTCTTCTTGGATTGATCCCTTGATCATTATGTAGTGTCCTTCTTTGTCTCTTCTAATAGTCTTTATTTTAAAGTCTATTTTGTCTGATATGAGAATTGCTACTCCAGCTTTCTTTTGGTTTCTATTTGCATGGAATATCTTTTTCCATCCCCTCAATTTTAGTCTGTATGTGTCTCTAGGTCTGAAGTGGGTCTCTCGTAGACAGCATATATATGAGTCTTGTTTTTGTATCCATTCATTCAGTCTGTGTCTTTTGGTGGGAGCATTTAATCCATTTTCATTTAAGGTAATTATCGATATGTATGTTCCTATTCCCATTTTCTTAATTGCTTTGGGTTTGTTATTATAGGTCTTTTCCTTCTCTTGTGTTTCAGGCCTAGAGAGGATCCTTTAGCATTTGCTGTAAAGCTGGTTTGGTGGTGCTGAACTCTCTCAGCTTTTGCTTGTCTGTAAAGGTTTTAATTTCTCCATCAAATCTGAATGAGATCCTTGCTGGGTAGAGTAATCTTGGTTGTAGGTTTTTCTCCTTCATCACTTTAAATATGTCCTGCCACTCCCTTCTGGCTTGCAGAGTTTCTGCTGAAAGATGAGCTGTTAACCTTATGGGGATTCCCTTGTGTGTTATTTGTTGTTTTTCCCTTGCTGCTTTTAATATGCTTTCTTTGTATTTAATTTTTGACAGTTTGATTAATATGTGTCTTGGCATGTTTCTCCTTGGATTTATCCTGTATGGGATTCTCTGTGCTTCCTGGACTTGATTAACTATTTCCTTTCCCATATTAGGGAAGTTTTCAACTACAATCTCTTCAAATATTTTCTCAGTCCCTTTCTTTTTCTCTTCTTCTTCTGGAACCCCTATAATTCGAATGTTCGTGCATTTAATGTTGTCCCAGAGGTCTCTGAGACTGTCCTCAGTTCTTTCATTCTTTTTTCTTCATTCTGCTCTGTGGTAGTTATTTCCACTATTTTATCTTCCAGGTCACTTATCCATTCATCTGCCTCAGTTATTCTGCTATTGATCCCTTCTAGAGTATTTTTAATTTCATTTATTGTGTTGTTCATCATTGCTTGATTTCCTATTTAGTTCTTCTAGGTCCTTGTTAAATGTTTCTTGCATTTTCTCTATTCTATTTCCAAGATTTTGGATCATCTTTACTATCATTATTCTGAATTATTTTTCAGGTAGACTGCCTATTTCCTCTTCATTTGTTAGGTCTGGTGGGTTTTTATCTTGCTCCTTCATCTGCTGTGTGCTTTTCTGTCTTCTCATTTTGCTTAGCTTACTGTGTTTGGGGTCTCCATTTTGCAGGCTGCAGGTTCGTAATTCCTGTTGTTTTTGGTGTCTGTCCCCAGTGGCTAAAGTTGGTTCAGTGGGTTGTGTAGGCTTCCTGGTTGAGGGGACTAGTACCTGTGTTCTGGTGGATGAGGCTGGATCTGGTCTTTCTGGTGGGCAGGTATACATCTGGTGGTGTGTTTGGGGGTGTCTGTGGACTTATGATTTTAGGCAGCCTCTCTGCTAATGGATGGGATTGTATTCCTGTCTTGCTAATTGTTTGGAATAGGGTGTCCAGCACTGTAGCTTGCTGGTCGTTGAGTGAAGCTGGGTGTTGGTGTTGAGTTGGAGATCTCTGGGAGATTTTTGCCATTTGGTATTACGTGGAGCTGGGAGGTCTCTTGTAGACCAGTGTCCTGAAGTTGGCTTTCCCACCTCAGAGGCACAGCACTGACTCCTGGCTGCAGCACCAAGAGCTTTTCATCCACACGGCTCAGAATAAAAGGAAGAAAAAGTAGAAAGAAAGGAAGAGGATAAAAGACAATAAAATAAAGTAAGGTAAAATAAAATGAGGTTATTAAAATAAAAAAATAATTATTAAGAAAAAAAAATTTTTAAGTAAAAAAAAACACAACGGATGGACAGAACCCTAGGACACATGGTGAAAGCAGAGCTATACAGACAAAATCTCACACAGAATCATAAACATACACACTCACAAAAAGAGGAAAAGGGGAAAAAATAATAAATCTTGTTCTCAAAGTCCACCTCATCAATTTGGGATGATTTGTTTTCCATTCAGGTATTCCACAGATGCAGGTACATCAAGTTGATTGTGGAGCTGTAATCCGCTGCCCCTGAGGCTGCTGGGAGAGATTTCCCTTTCTCTTCTTTGTTTGCACAGCTCCTGGGGCTCAGCTTTGGATTTGGCCCCCCTCTGCCTGTAGGCCACCTTAGGGCGTCTGTTCTTCGCTCAGACAGGATGGGGTTAAAGGAACCATTGATTTGGGGGCTCCGGCTCACTCAAGCCGGGGGGAGGGAGGGGCACGGAGTGCAGGGAGAGCCTGCGGTGGCAGAGGCTGGCATGACGTTGCACCAGCCTGAGGCACACCGTGCGTTCTCCCAGGGAAGTTGTCCCTGGATCCCGGGACCCTGGCAGAGGCAGGCTGCACAGGCTCCCCAGAAGGGGTGTGTGGGTAGTGACCTGTGCTCGCACACAGGCTTCTGGTGGCAGCAGCAGCAGCCTTAGCATCTCATGCCTGTCTCTGGTGTCCGTGCTTTAAGCCGCTGCTCGCGCCCGTCTCTGGAGCTCCTTTAAGCAGCGCTCTTAATCCCCTCTCCTTTTGCACCAGGAAACAAAGAGGGAAGAAAAAGTCTCTTGCCTCTTTGGCAGCTCCAGACTTTTCCCCAGACTCCCTCCTGGCTAGCCGCGGCACACTAACCCCTTCAGGCTGTGTTCATGCCACCAACACCAGTCCTCTCCCTGCGCTCCGACCAAAGCTGGAGCCTCAGCTCCCAGCCCCGCCCACCCTGGCAGGTGAGCAGACAAGCCTCTAGGGCTGGTGAGTGCCAGTCAGCACCGATCCTCTGTGCGGGAATCTCTCCACTTTGCCCTCCGCATCCCTGTTGCTGCGCTCTACTCTGCGGCTCTGAAGCTTTCCCCCTCCGCCACCCGCAGTCTCTGACCACGAAGGGGCTCGGGCTCCTAGTGTGTGGAAACCTTTCCTCCTTCACCGCTTCCTCCCACTGGTGCAGATCCCGTCCCTATTCTTTCGTCTCTGTTTATTCTTTTTTCTCTTGCCCAACCCAGGTACGTGGGGAGTTTCTTGCCTTTTTGGAGGTCTGAGGTCTTCTGCCAGCGTTCAGTAGGTATTCTGTAGGAGTTGTTCCACATGTAGATGTATTTCTGATGTATCTGTGGGGAGGAAGGTGATCTCCACGTCTTACACTTCCACCATCTTTCCCCTCTCTATGATCCCTCTTTACCTTAAAATTTTGGCACTTTATAATATGTCTTCATGTGAACCTGTTTGTCTTCATCTTGTTTGGATCTCTGTGTTTCCTGGACCTGGATGTGTGTTTCCTTCCCCAGGTTAAGAAAGTTATCAGTTACTATATCCTCTAATAAGTTCTCTGCCCCTTTCTCTCTTCTCCTCTTTCTGAGACCCTTGTAATGTTCATGTTAATATTCTTAATGTTGTCTCAGAGGTCCCTTTACGTATAGTCTTAATTCTTTTTTCTTCATGCTATTCAGCTTGGGTGATTTTCACTACTCTGTTTTCCATTTCACTGATCTGTTCTTCTGTATCATATAATATAATGTTGCTTCCCTCGTGTGTGTGTGTTTTAATCTCATTTACTGTATTTTTAAGCTGTTTGGTTCTTTTTGACATTTTGTTACTCTTTGTTGAATTTCTATGTCCATGTATTCTTCTCTTGACTTGGGTGAGCATCTTTATAATCATTACTGTGAACACTTTTTTTATCAGGTAGAATGCTTATCCCTATTTTATTCAGTTCTTTTTCTGATGTCGTGTCGTTACTTCATTTGTAACATATTCCTCTATTTCCTTATGTATCCTAATTCTCTGTGTATTTCTATTCATTAGGTTCAGGTTGTTACATTCCCGGGTCTTGGAGAAGTGGCCTTATATAGGAGATGACTGATAGGTCCCAGCAGCACACTGTCCTCTCCCAGCAGAGCCACATGCTCCAGGGGTGTCCCCTGTGCACACATCTTTCTCTTATGGCAGAGCCAACTTCTGTGGACTAGCTGGTAGGCGGTATTGGACCCTGGCCTAAATGGCTGTAAGGCCCTGCAGTATGTGATTGCCATGGGTGTGGTGGTAGCCAAGGCAGCCCTTCCTTATTGGGTGGCTGTGTGGTGCTCCAGGTGCTTAGGTGGACAGAGTAGACCCCCAGTGTGTCTGGTTGTGGGGCCTTGTGGTGCAAGAGTGCTATGGGCATTGTGGTAAATGGGGCAGACCCCTGATTCTAATCAGTTCCAGGGAAGACTCTAAAATGTTGCTTGCCAATGTCTCAGTTCCTAGCGGGAATCCCAGCTGCCTCTTGCCTTTTCAAGAAGCTCTCTGAGATTAGCAAGTGGGTCTGACCCAGGTTTCTTTCACACTACTGGCTCTGCACAGGGACTGAGAACGTGTGATATTTGTGTGTGCCCTATGAGAGCAAAGTCTCAGTTTTCTTTAGCCTCCAGCTTTCCTGAAAGTAAGCCCTGCATATTTCCAAATCCAGACCTGCTGTGTTTTTTTCTTCCCAGTGCAGGAACCCTGAGCTAAGCAGCCTGATGCAGGGCTCAGACCATTCCCTCCCTGTGGAGGACCGATGCAATTGTGATATCTTCCAGCTGTGGGTCACTGTGCTCAAGGTGTGGGTTCCAAGTAGACTGTGTTTCCAGTCCTCCTACCTGCCTTGGGGTTTCTCCTTCCTTATATCTTTAGTTGTGGAAAAACTTCCCTGCTAGTCTTTAGGTCATTCTCAGAGATAATTTCCTTGTAAGTTGTTGTAATTTGGGTGTGTCCATGGCAGGAGGGGAGCTCAGTATCTTCCTACTCTATCATCTTGATCCCCTCAAGAATGTTTTTTAAATATATGCATTTATTACTGTAAACATAACTCTTTGAATTACATTGTTTTTCCTGTATTCCATAAATTTAGGTACTTTGTGTTCCCTATTTTGTTTGCTTTAGGACTTTTTAAAAAAAATTCCCTTTTGATTTATTCCTGTATGCATTGGCTATTCTGAGCTTATTGTACAATTTCTAAGTGTTCTTGAATTTTCAATTATTCTTTTTAATATTGAATTTCAATTTCATACCATTGTGGTTGGAAATGATCCTTGATATGATTTCAATATTCTTCGATTTTTGAAGACTTGTTTTGTGGCTTAACATAGGATCTACCGTAGGAAATGTTCTATGTGTACCTAAGAAGAATGGAAGTTTTGCTGCTGTTGAATGGAATGTACTGTATATGTCTGTTAGGTTCATTTGATATCAAGTGTGTGTTCAAGTTCAGTGTTTCCTGATTGATATTCTGTCTGGATGATCTATACAGTGTTGAAAGTTGGGTATTGATGTTTCTTACCATTATTTTATTTCTGCACATTTTCCCCTTCATGTGGATTAATATTTTCTGTATATATTGAGAGGCTCAAATGCTGGATACATACATATTTATAATTGTCATAATTTCTTGATGAATTAATCCCTTTATCATTATAACTTTCTTTCCTTTGAGAGGTTTGATTCAAGTCTTTTTGCCTGATAATAGATTAGTCAGGCAAGTATCATTTTCATGGAATACCTTTTCTTCAGTCATTCAATTTTATGTTATATATGGATTTAAAGTTAACATGAATCTCTTGTACACAATATATAATTGAACTTTCTTTAATCCATTCAGCCACCCTATGGATTATTTAAATTGAAGTATAGTTGATTTACAATATTACATTAGTCTCAGTGGTACAACATATGGATTGAATATTTTTATAGATGCTGCACTTGAAGTTATTACAAAATAATGGCTATATTTCCCTGTGTTGTACTATATATCCTTGTTTGTTTGTTTCATCCATAAGGGTATTGGGTTTAGAGAAACAAACTACTGTCTTTCTCTCCCCTCTTCACTCGCCCCACCAGTAACGTGTAATTTGTTCTCTGTGAGTCTGTTTCTATTTTGTTATATACATTCCTTTCTTGCATTTTTTAGATTCCACAGAGAAGTGAGAACATAGGGTATTTGTCTTTCTCTAACTTATTTAAGTAGGTACAAATATTCTAGGCCTATCCACATTGTTGCAAGTGGCAGAATTTGATCTTTTTAATGGCTGAGTAATAGTCTATTGTGTATACAAAACACATCTTCTTTATCCTCTCATCTGTTGCTGGACATGTAGTTTGCTTCCATATGTTGGCAATTGTAAATAACGCTGCTATGAACATTGGGATGCATGTATCTTGTCAAATTGGTGTCTTCATTTTCTTTGGACATACGAAGCAGTGGAATTGTTGGCTAATATGATAGTTCTACTTTTACCTTTTTTCAGGACCTCCATATTGTTTTCATAGTGGGTATACCAGTTTACAATCCCACCAACAGTGTACTAGGATTCCCTTCTCTCCATGTCATGAACAACATTTCGTATTTGTAGACTTTGCAATAATAGCCATGTTGAGAGGTGTGACGTGAGGTCTCATTGTGGGTTTTTTTGTGGGTCATTCATTAAATTTAATTTACAAAAGAAGGTGATAGGCTGGATGTGATCTCCAGGTTGAGTCTGCTAATGCCTGGTATAGGTTAATTTGATGAGAATTAATACCTTTACAATGTTATTTATTGCTTAATTCTTTCAGGTTGACATTTAATGATCAGTAACAGATATAAAAAATTTTCTCCCTAGAGGATATCTGAAGTCTGTTGGTTTGTTTCTGTTTTATAAATTAGTTCATTTCTATCATTTTTTAGACTCCACTGTAAGTGATGTCATAGGATATTTGTCTTTTTCTATCTGACTTACTTCACTTAGAATGAAATAAAGCCATTTGCAGCAACAGGAATGGACCTAGAGATGATCATGCTTTTTCATTTCTGAGTAATAACTGACTGTGTACATGCACCACTTCTTCATTTTCCATTCATCTGTGGATGGACATTTTGGTTGCCTCCATGTCTTCGCTATTGTAAATAGTGCTGCAGTGCATGTTTGGGTTTGGGTGCATTTGTCTTTTCAAATTCTGGCTTTCTGCAGATGTATGCCCAGAAGTAGGACTGCTGGATGATAGGGTAGCTCTATTTTTAATTTTAAAAGCATCTCCATACTGTGCTTTATAATGGCTGTTACCAGCTTACATCTCACCAACACCATAGGAGGGTTTCCTTTTCTCCATGTACTCTCCAGCATTTATGGTTTGTAAACTTTTTGATGATGGACATTCTGACTGTGCGAGGTGATACCTTGTTGTAGTTTTGATTTGCATGTGTCTCCTAATTCGGGATGTTGAGCATCTTAGCATGTGTTTTTCTTAAATATTGTGAGAAAAAATTTACAGTTGACATTGGCTTTTTGAAAGTCTGACTCTTTTGAATTTCTGTTCGATAGCTACCACAGGACATTTGTTAAGGGCAGGTGTCATTTACACCCTGGCAGACCTTGTGACTATTAAGTGCCCATAAGCATATGTTTTAAAGTTGCTCTTGTGGGAATGGGCACAAGCGGCAGGATTTCCTTCATGCCCCTCTCTGGTTACTTGGGTAACCAGAGCCACTGTGGAAGATGGGCTCCTGGATTGTAAGTTAGTGTGGACTTTGCCAGAACAAACACCCAAAATCTTGTGTTTTGTTACTTCTTGGTTTTTTAAAATTTAATTTTTCTTTTTTATTGGAGTAAAGTTGATTTAAAATATTTTGTGTTTGTGGTAGGCGTACAGAACCTTGTTCAGTTATGTATATTCGTATGTCTATTGATCTTCAGGTACTTTTCCCGTATAGGTTATTAGAGAGTGTTGAACAGACTTCCCTTTGTTATACAGTAGGTCCTTGTTGATGATCTATTTTACATGTATTAGTGTGTAAATGTTTTCCCCAACCTTTTGATTTATTCCTTACCCTCACCTTTCTCACTGGGTAATCATAAGTTTGTTTTCTAAGTCTGTGAGTCTGTTTCTCTCTCTTTTATTTTATTTTTTTGGCTGCACTGCAAGGCATATGTGATGTTAGTTTTCCCAACACCAGGGATTGAACCCATGCCCCCTGCAGTTGAAGCTCGGATTCTTAACCATTGGAGCACCAGGAAAGTTCCTGTTTCTCTCTTGTAAATTAGTTCATTGGTACCAATTTTTATTTTCACCTATAAGTGGTATCATATAATATTTGACTTTCCCTTTCTGACTTCACTTAGAATGTATCTCTAGGTCCATCTATGATGCTGCAAATGTCATTCCTTCATTCTTTTTCATTTCTGAGTAATATTTCACTGTGAACATGTACCACTTCTTTATCCATCCATCTGCCGATGGATATTTTGGTTGTTTCCATGTCTTAGACATTGTAAATTGTGCTGTGGTGCATATATGGGCGCATGTGTGTTTTCCAATTGTTTTTCTCTTGTTATACGCCTGGGAGTGGGACTGCTGGATCATATGGTGGCTCTAATTTTACCTTGTAAAGCCACCTCCGTACTGTTATTTATAGTGTCTATTACCACCTTAGATCCCAACAACAGCATAGGAGGGTTCCCTTTTTTCTACAACCTCTCAAGCATTTATTGTCTGTAGACTTTTCGATGATGGCTATTCTGACTCGCATGAAGTGATCCCTCCTTGTACTTTTGATTTCCATGCCACTAATAATACAGAAATGAGAGCATCTTTTCAAGTGCTTTTCTTTTAAACAGTGTAAAATTTACCTATGGAAATAGGATCTTGAAAGTCTGTTTATTTTGAATTTTTTTTTGCTTACCTACCCTGGACATTTCCTGATTGCAGGTGTCATTTACAGCCCTACAGTCCTTGTGAATATTAAGTACCCATAAGCATTGGTTTTGAAGTTGCAGTTGCAGGAAATGGCAACAAGGCAGTGGAATTTCTTCATACTCAACTTGATTGCTAGGACAAAGACAGCCTTAATGGAACTCCTGTTCCTAGGTTGTAAATTAAAGTGGAAAGTGCCAGGACAAATACCCAAAAGCTTGTGTCGCATTACTTCTTGTTTAATTTTTATTTCTTATCAGAGTAAATTTGATTACAATGTTCTGTTTGTTCTAGGAGTACAGAATCTGGTTCATTCACACATATACATATATCTAATCAGGTTTACATTCTTTCCCATGTTGGTCATTACAGAGTAGACCTCCCTTGGCATGCAGTAGGTCCTTCTTCATCATATATTTTTTATGTATTACTAAATGTATATTAACCCCAACATCCTAATTTTTCCATTACTTTCACCTTTTTCTAAGTCTGTATGGGTCTTTCTCTGTGGAAATATGTTCATGGGTATCAGCTTTTAGATAACACCAGTAAATGATATCATTCGATATTTGTCTTTCTCTTTCTGACTTACTTTACATAGTATGATTATCTGTAGGCTCATCTGTGGTAATGCAGAAGACATTGTTTCCTCTTTTCCATGGCTAATATTCCATTGTGTACGTGTACCACTTCCTCTTTGTCCATTCATCTGTACATGGACATTTTGGTTGCATCCATGTCTGGCTATAGTAAATGTCACTGCAGTGCACATTCGGGTGTCTGTGTCTTGCTGAATTCTGGTCTTCTCGGGTTATAGGCCCATTAGTGGTTTGGCAGAATCATATGGTAGCTCAATTTTTAACTTTCAAAGGCACCTTCATTCTGTTCTGATTAGGGGCTGTTACCAGTTTACATCCCAGCAGCAGCATAGGAGGGTACCCATTCTCGGAAGTGCATTCAGCATTTATTGTCTGCAGACATTTTTTTTTCTGATGGCCATTCAGACTAGTGTGAGGTGATACCTTTTTGTAGGTTAAATTTGCATGTCTCTAATAATTCTTGATGTTGAACATTTTTGCATGTCCTTTTGAAAAAAAAACAGTGTGAGCAAATTTACCTCTTGAAATGGTCTCGAGAGTTTGCCGTGTTTTGAATATTAATGTCCATTCCTGACCGCAGGACATTTTTTGAGGGCAGGTGTCATTTAAAGCTCTGCTGTCCTTGTGAATATTAAGTGACCATTAGCACTGGGTTTAAAGCTGATGTTGTGGGAAACGGCCCCAAGGCTGCAGATTTCTACATTCCCAGCAGAGCCTTCCTGTAAGTCGTGTTCGTATGTTGCAAATTAGAGTGGAATGTTCCAGGACAAAGCTTATGTCTCCTTACTTATGTTTGCTTTTTAAATTTAACTTATACTTTTTATCAGAGTAGATTTGATGAGAGTGTTGTGATTGTCTGGGTGTACAGAATCTGGTCAATCATTCATACCTATATCTGTCCATCTTCGGATCCTGTCACCGCGTAGGTTACCACACGGTGTTGAGTACACCCCCCCTGGTGTTTGGTGATTATATATTTCATGTGTACTAGTGATTATGTAGTTTACATATGTTATATGTTTACATACAAATAAGATACATTAGTATGTTAACCCCATAATCCTAATTCATCCATCCTCCCACCTTTCATTTTGGTTAACCATTAGTCTGTTTTGTAAGTCCGTGTCTTTTTCTGTGGGAATATGTTCATTGGTAGCAATCTTAGGATAACATTGATAAATGGTATCATAGTATATTTGTCATACCCTTTTGGCTTACTTAACGTAATATGATTATTTCTGGGCTCACCTGTAGTCATGAAAACAGCATTGTTCATTTTTTTCCAAGGCTAATATTCCATTAGGTACATGTACCACTTCTTTGTCCATTTATCTGTTGATAGGCATTTCGTTTCCTTCCATGTCTTGGCTATTGTAAATATGGCTACAGTGCATGTTTGCCTGGCTGTGTTTTTCCGATTCTGGTCTTCTTAGGTTATAGGCCCGTTAGTGGATCAGCCGGATCATGATACCTCAATTTTTACCTTTTAAAGGCAGCTTCATTCTGTTCTCATTAACAGCTGTTACCAGTACATATCCGAACAACAGCATATAGTGGGTATGCATTTCTCCACAAATCCTTCAGCATTTATTGCTTGTAGACATTTGCTGATGGCATTTTGAATGTTGGGCGGTGATACCTTTCAGTAGTTTGGATTTGCATGCGACCAATAATTCCTGATATTGAGCTTTTATCCATGTACTTTTATTTTAAAAAGAGTGAGTAAAACTTACGTCTTCAAATTATTTTCTTGAAAAATTTTTGCTGTTTTGAATTTTTCTGGCCATTACATACACCAGGATATTTTTTGAGGGCAGGTTTCATTTACAAGCCATGCAATAATTATGAATATTAAGTGACCATTAGCACTGGGTTTAAATCTGCTGTGACGGGAAAAGGCCACAAGGCGGCAGCATTTCTCCATTCCCATATCTGGTTACTATGGCAGAAGAGCCTCCCTAGAAGCTGTGTTCCTAGGTGGTAAATTAGAAATGAATGTGCCAGGAAAGACATCCATAAGTTTATGTCTCATTACTTGTTGTCTGTTCTAATTTTTTTTTTTGTGGTACGCGGGCCTCTAACTGTTGTGGCCTCTCCTGTTGCAGAGCACAGGCTCAGGATGCGCAGGTTCAGCGGCCATGGCTCACGGACCCAGCTGCTCTGCAGCATGTGGGACCTTCCCGGACCAGAGCATGAACCCGTGTCCCCTGAATATGCAGGTGGCCTCTCAACCACTGTGCCACGAGGGAAGCCATAATTTAATTTTTTTAATTGGGGTAATGATTACAATACTGTTTGTTCTAGGTGTACACAATCTGGTTCATTTGTACATTATATATATCTATTCATGTACAGATCCTCTTCCCATGTACATTATACAGTGTTCCATAGACCTCCCTTGGTACATGATCAGTCTTTTTAATATAAGTATTTAATAAGTATTTGTATACGTATGGTAAACCTAATCTTAATTTATCCATTCCTCCCACCTTTCCTTTTAAATAACCATAGTTTCTTTTCTAAGTCTGTGAGTGTCTTTCTCTGTGGAAATGTGTTCATTTGTGTCAGTTGTTAGATAACGCCTATAAGTGATACATAGGATATGTCTTTTGCTTTCCGACTTACCTCATGTTCTGTGATTATGCCTAGGCTCATTTACGGTGCCTCAAAGAGCAGTCTTTCATTGTTTTCCATGGCTAATATTCCACTGTGTACATGGACCACTTCTTCTTTATCCATTCATCTGTTGATGGACATTTTAGTTGCTTCCATATCTTGACTATTGTGAAAACTCCTGCAGTGCAGATGTTGCAACCTGTGTCTTCTTGATTCTGGTCTTCTCAGGTGAGAGGCTCAGCGCTGGGCCTGCTGGATGGAATGGTAGCTCAGTTTTTACTTTTAAATGCAGCTCCTTTCTGTTCTCAGTACTGGCTGTTACTACTTTACATCTCACCAGCAGCTAGAGGGTACACAGTTCTCTAAAACCCCTTCAGCATTTATTGTTTGTAGACTTTTTGCTGATGGTAGTTGACTTGTGTGAGTTGAAACCTTTTTGTAGGCTAGATTTGCACGAGTCTAATAATACCTGATGTTGAGCTTTTATCCATTTTCCTTTTTTTAAAAAAAATCGTGAGTAAACCTTACCTCTTCATACTATTTCCTTGAAACATTTGCCAGCTTTGAATTTTTTTGGCCATTCCCTACCTCATGACATTTTTAGAGGGCAGGTGTCCCTTACAGCCCTGAGTCCTTGTGAATGTTAAGTGACTGTCAGCTGTGGGTTCAAAGCTGCTCTTGCGGGCAACGGCCACAAGGCGGCAGCATTTCTACACTTCCAACTGTGGGTTTTTGGGCAACAGAGCCTTCCTGGAAATCGTGTTAGTAGGCTGCAAATTAGAGTGGAATGTGCCAGGGAAAACCACCAAGGGCTTATATCTCCTTACTTCTTGTTTGTTTTTTTAATTCAATTTTTATTTATTATCAGAGCAGATTTGAGAAAAATGTTGTGTGTGTTCTAGGTGTACAGAATGTGGTTCATTATGTCTATGTTTCGATCTATTCATCTTTGGATCCTTTCCCGTGTAGGTTAATACAGAGTGTTGAGGATACCTCTCTTGGTATTCCATAGGTATTTTGTGATTATATATTTCACATGTATTAGTACATGTCTGTTAACCCCCATATCCTAATTCGTACATTCCTTACACCTTTCCATTTGGTTCAACATAATTTGGTTTTCTGAATCTATGAGTGTCCTTCCCTTGGAAATTATTTCATGGGTATCAAGTTTTACGTAACACCTATAAGCGATGTACTAGGATACCTGTCTTTCGGTTTCTTTTTTACTTCAAGTTGGGTGATTATCTCTAGAACCTTCTATGGTGGTGCCAACGGCACTGTTCCATGCTTTTCCATGGCTAATATTCCATTGTGTACATGGACGACTTCTTCTTGGTGCATTTTTCTGTTGATGGACATTTTGGTTTCTTCCAGGTCTTGGCTATGGCACATGTGTCTGCAGTGCAGGATTGCCAGCCTGTGTCTTTTTGATTCTGGTCTACTCAGGTGATAGGCCCATCACTGGGCCTCCCAGATTACATGGTAGCACAATTTTTACCTTTAAACACACGTCCATTCTGGTCTCAGTACTGGCTGTTACCAGCTTACACCCCACCAGCAGCTAGAGGGTACACAGTTCTCTAAAACCCCTTCAGCACTTACACTTTGTAGACGTTTTTGCTGATGATCCTTCTGACGGCTGTGAGGTGAACGTTTTTGTTGACTGGATTTGCATGGCTTTATGAATTCCTGATGCTGAGCATTTTTCTATGCCCTTTTCTTTAAACAAGAAGAAGAAGAAGAGATAAAATGTGCGTAAACTATGCCTCGGGAAAATGTCTTCTTGAAATGTTGGTGTCTTTTGAATTTTTGCTCGATTTACGACCCCAGAAGGTTTTTTCAGGGCAGGTGTCATTTACAGGTTGGCAATTATTTTGAATATTAAGTGACCATTAGCACTGGGTTTAAAGCTGCTGTTGTGTGAAATGGCCACAAGGTGGCAGCATTTCTCCTTTACCAAAACTCGTTTCTAGGGAAACAGAGCCTTAACGAACTCGTGTTCTAGGTTGTAAATTAAAATGGAATGTGCCAGTAAATAAAAGACCCTTAATTTTTATTTTTTATTACAACAAATTTGATTCCAGTGTTTTGTTTGTTCTAGGTGTGCAAGATGTGATTCTTTACACATATAAACATAACAATTCTTCTTGGGATCCTTTTCCCATGTGGGTTATGACACAATGTTGAGTAGTCTTCTCTTGGTATTCCGTAGGTCTTTGGTGATTATATATTTCCCATGTGTTTGTATATCTCTGTATCTAATCCTCACACCTTTCCATTTGGTGAACAGTAAGTTTGTTTAATGAATCTCTGATTGCCTTTCTCTGTGGAAATATCTTCATTGGTATCAATTTTTAGGTAACACCTATAAGTGATATCATAGGATATGTGTCTTTCACTCTCTGACTTACTGTAAGTTGCGTGATTACCTCTAGACTCATCTACGGTGCTGCAAATGGCATTGTTTCATATTTTTCCTTGGCTAATATTCCTTCTGTACCTGTACCAGTTCTTCTTTGTCCACTCATCTGTTGATGGACTTTTGGTTGCTTCCATGTCTTGGCTATTGTAATACTGCTGCAATGCAGATTTGCCTGCCTGTGTCTTTCCAACTCTGTCTTCTTAGGTTATAGGCCCAGGAGTGGGCCTGCTGGATCATATGGTAGCTCAATGTTTACCTTTTAAAGGCACCTCCATTCTGTCCTCATTAGTGTATCTTACCAGATTATGTCTCACTTAAAGTTGAGGGTATGCATTTCTCCACAAGCACTTCAGAATTTACTCTTTGTAGTTTTTTTTCCTGATGTTTATTCTGACTGGTTTGAGCTGATACCTCTTTGTGGTTGCACTTGTATGTGTCTAATAAGTCTTTGAGATTGAGCTTTAAGGCATGTCCTTTTTTTTCTTAAACTGTGAGTACATCTTACCTCTTCAAATTGTTTTCTTGAAGTATGTGCCACATTTTGAAATATTTTGGCCATTACATCCCTAATGGCATTTTGAGGGCAGGTTTCATTTACAGCCATCCATTAGCTGTGCACATGAAGTGACCCTTAGCACAGGTTTTAAAGCTGATGTTGCAGGTAACGGCCAGATGGCAGCAGCATTTCTACATTCCCCACTCTGATAACTAGGGAAACAGACTTTCCTGCCAGTGGTGTTCCTCGGTTATACATTAGAGTGGAATGTGCTCGGATAAACACCCAAAAGCTTATGTCTCCATACTTGTGTTTCTTTTTAAATTGAATTTATACTTTTTTACTGAATTAATATTCCATTGAGTACATGGACCACTTCTTCTTTGTGAATTCATCTGTTTATCGATATTTTCGTTGCTTCTAAGAGTTGAATATGGTAAATACTGCTGGACTGCAGGATTGCCAGCCTGTGTCTTTTTGATTCTCATCTTCTAAGGGGATAGGCCCAGCAGTGGGTATGCTTGATTGAATGATAGCTCAATGTTTACCTTTTCAAGACATCTCCATTTTGTTTTCATTAGTGGCTCTTACCACGTCCCACTTAGAACCAAGGGTACACATTTCTCCACAGCCCCTTCAGCATTTATTCTTTGCAGAATTTTTGTTGATGGCCATTCTGACTGGTGTGAGCCGATAGGTTTTTATAATTTAGATTTGCATGTCTTTAATAATTCCTAATGTTCAGCAGTTTCCCATGCCTTTTTCTTTTTTGTTAAAAAAATTGTGAGTAAAATATACCTCTTGAAATGGTCTTATTGAAAGGTTGCCCTCTTTTAATTTTATGGTCAATTTTCGACCCCAGGATTTCTTAGAGGGCGGTTGTCTTTTTTGTTTTGTTTTGCGGTACGCGGGCCTCTCACTGTTGTGGCCTCTCCCACTGCAGAGCAACAGGCTCTGGACACGCAGGCTCAGCGGCCATGTCTCACGGGCCCAGCCACTCCACGGCATGTGGGATCCTCCCAGACTGTGTCACGAATCTGTGTCCCCTGCATTGGCAGGAGGACTCCTGACCACTGCGCCACCAGGGAAGCCTGAGAGCAGGTGACTTTTACAGGCCTGAAATGATTGTGAATATTTAGTGACAATTACCATTGGGGTTTTTAAAAATTTATTTATTTTTGGCTGTGTTGGGTCTTCATTGCTGCGTGCAGGCTTTCACTAATTGCAGCGAGAGGGGGATAGTAGGGGTTACTCTTTGTTGTGGTGCGTGGACTTCTCATGTGGTGGCCTCTGTTGTTGCAGAGCACTGGCTCTTGGCACGTGGGCTGCAGTAGTTTTGGCTCGCAGGCTCTAGAGTGCAGGCACAGTAGTTGTGGTGCACGGGTTTAGCTGTTCTGTGGCATGTGGGATCTTCATGGAACGGGGCTCGAACCATGTCCCCTGCATCGGCAGGTGGACACTTAACCATTAAGTCACAAGGAAGTCCAGACCAGTGTGTTTTAAAGCTGCTGTTGTGGGCAACGGCCACAAGGCGGCAGCATTTCTCCATTCACAAATTTGGTTACAATGGCAGCAGAGCCTTTCTGGAAGTCATGTTCTTAGGTTGCATTTTAGAATGCAAAGTGCCAGGAATAACCCCCATAAGTTTATGTCTCGTGAGTCCTTGTGTGTTGTTGTAATTTTTTTAAATGGGGTAATGATTACAATATTGTTTGTTCTAGGTGTACACAATCTGGTTCATTTCTACATTATATATATTCATGTACAAATCCTCTTCCCATGTATATTATTAAAGCGTGTTTAGTAGACCACACTTGCTAAATGGTTGGTCTATTTAATATATGTATTTAATATGTATTTGTATAGGTAGGGTAAACGTAATCTTAATTTATCCATTCCCTCCACCTTTCGTTTTACATAAACATAGGATGTTTCATAATTCTGCGTGTATCTTTCTCTTTGAAAATATGCTCACTGCAGCACTATTACACTACTATTACACTAGCTAAGACATGGAAGCACCCAAAATGTCCATCATCAACAGATGAATGGATAAAGAGAAAGTGGTCCATGTATACCATGGAATATTAGCCATGGAAAATAATGAAACACTGCTCTTTGAGGCACCATAGATGAGCCTACAGATAATCACAGAACATGAGGTAAGTCGGAAGCAAAAGACATATCGTACGATGTCACATATAGGGGTTATCTGACACAAGTGAACGTATTTCCACAGAGAAAGGCACTCACGAACTTAGAAAACAGACGATGCTTATCTAAAAGGAAAGGTGTCGGGAATGGATAAATTAAGATTAGGGTTACCATATGTGTACAAATACATATATAAAAAAGACCGATCATATAGCAAGGGGGGTCGACAGAACACTCTGCAATAATTTACATGGGAAGAGGATCTCTACATGAATACATATATATATGTGTGTGTATATATATATATATATAATGTACAAATGAAGCAGATTGTGTACACATAGGACAAAAAATATGCTAATCATCACCCCGATTTTAAAAAGTAAAACAACGGACAAGAAATAATGGGACATATACTTACGGGGATATTTCCTGGCATATTCCATTCTAATTAACAACCTGGGAACACGACTTCCAGAAGGGATGGGCTGCCCTAGTAACCAGAATTGGGAATGGAGAAATGCTGCCGCCTTGGGGCCGTTTCCCACAACAGCAGCTTTAAACCCAGTGCTAATGGTCACTAAATATTCACACTCATTGCAGGCCTGTAAATGACACCTGCCGAAAGAAAAGTATCCTGGGGTCGAAAATCGACAAAAAAATTCAAACCACGGCAGCCTTCCCAGAAGACAATTTCAAGAGGTTGATTGTACTCACAGTTTTTTCTGTTTTGGTTTAACAGAAATTTTCAAAAGGTGTGGGAAAATGCTGAACATTAGGGATAATTAAAGACATGCAAATCCAAATTACAAAATCCTATCAGCATACGTCAGTCAGAATGGCAATCAGCAAAACTTCTGCAAACAATAAATGCTGAAGGGGTTGTGGAGAAATGCGTACCCTCGGCTCTAAGTGGGACATGGTAAGAGCCAGTAATGAAAATACAAAAGAGGTGCCTTGAAAAGGAAAATATTGAGCTACCATTCAATCAAGCATACCGACTGCTGGGCCTATCGCCTGAGAGGATGAGAATCAAAAAGACACAGGCTGGCAATCCTGCACTCCAGCAATATTTACCATAGCCAAGATTTGGAAGCAAAGAAAGTGACCATCAACAGAGGAATGCAGGAAGAAGAAGGGGCCCATGTACACAATGGAATACTACTCCAATAAAAACAAATAGAAATTCAATTTTAAAAACCAAACATAAGTAAGGAGACATCAGCTTTTGGGGGTTTATCCGGGCACATTCCCCTCAAATGTATAACCGAGGAACACCACGGGTAGGAAGGTCTGTTTCCCTAGTTCCCAGAGTGGGGAAAGCAGAAATACTGCCGCCCAACGGCCGTTACCTGCAACAGCAGCTTTAAAACCTGTGCTAAGGGTCACTTCATATGCTCACGTACTGCAGGGCTGTAAATGAAACCTGCCCTCAAAATGTCTTCAGGGAGGTAATGGCCAAAATATTTTGAAATGTGTCACATACTCCAAAAAAACCATTTGGGGAGGTAAGCTGTACTCACAGTTTGAAGAAGAATAGGGCATGCCTGAAAGCTGAACTTCAAGGGACTATGAGTCGCATGCAAATCCAGCCAAAAGGAGGTATCAGCTCACACCAGTGAGAATAAACGTCATCAGAAAAACTCCAAAAACTAAATGCTGAAGGCGTTGTGGAGAAGGGCTCACCCTCAACTTTGGGTGGGACGTAAGCTGGTAAGAGCAACTAATGAGAACAGAATGGAGGTGCCTTTACAAGGTAAACATTTGGCTACCATATGATCCAGCAGGCCCACTCCTGGGCCTATAACCGAAGAAGACAGAATTGGAAAGACGCAGTCAGGCAAATGTGCATTGCGGCAGTATTACAATAGCCAAGACATGGAAGCAACCAAAAAGTCCATCAACAGATGAGTGGACAAAGAAGAACTGGTACAGGTACAGATGGAATATTAGCCAAGGAGAAAAATGACACAATGCCATTTGCAGCACCGTAGATGAGTCTAGAAATAATCACACAACTTGTAGTAAGTCAGAAAGCAAAAGACACATATCCTATGATGTCACTTATAGGTGTTACCTAAAAATTGATACCAGTGAAGATATTTCCACAGAGACAGGCAATGAGACATTCACTAAACAAACTTAGGGTTCACCAATGGAAAGATGTGAGGACTGGATACATTAGGATGTCGGGGTGAACAGAGATACACAAACACAGGTGAAATGTATAATCACCGAAGACCTACGGAATACCAAGAGAAGACTACTCAACATTGTGTCATAACCTACATGGGAAAAGGATCCAAATAACAATGGATATATATGTGTGTGTGTGTGTGTGTGTGTGTGCAAAACAACCACAGCTTGCACACCTAGAACAAGCAAAACATTGTAATCAAACCTGCTGTGATAAAAAATGAAAATTAAATTTACAAAACGAACAAGAAGTAGTGAGATATAAACTTAAGGGGCTTTTTCCTGGCACATTCCATTCTAATTTGCAACCTAGAAAACGACTTCCATTGAGGCTCTGTGGCCCTAGTAACCAGATTTGGTAAAGGAGAAGTGCTGCCGCCTTGTGGCCGTTTCACACAACAGCAGCTCTAAACCCAGCGCTGATGGTTCCTTGATATTCAAAATAATTGCACGCCTGTAAAGGACACTTGCCCTCTAAACAAATCCTTGGGTAGTAAATCGGGCAAAAATCTCAAAAGACGTGCATATTTCAAAATGACAATTTGAAGAGGCATATTTTATGCACATTTTGTATTCTTTTTCTTTCTTTTTTTTTGTTAAAAAATAGGGCATGGAAAAATGCTCAACATCAGGAATTAATCAAGCCATGCAAATCCAGTCTACAGAAACGTTCACCTCACAGCCGTCAGAATGATCATCAGCAGAAACGTCTACAAAGTGTAAATGCTGAAGGGGTTTTAGAGAACTGTGTACCCTCTAGCTGCTGGTGGGGTGTAAGCTGGTAACAGCCAGTACTGAGACCAGAATGGACGTGTGTTTAAAGGTAAAAATTGTGCTACCATGTAATCTGGGAGGCCCAGTGATGGGCCTATCACCTGAGTAGACCAGAATCAAAAAGACACAGGCTGGCAATCCTGCACTGCAGCCACATGTGCCATAGCCAAGACCTGGAAGAAACCAAAATGTCCATCAACAGAAAAGGGCACCAAGAAGAAGTCGTCCATGTACACAATGGAATATTAGCCATGGAAAAGCATGGAACAGTGCCGTTGGCACCACCATAGAAGGATCTAGAGATAACCACCCAACTTGAACTAAGAACGAAACCGAAAGACCGGTATCCTAGTACATCACTTATAGGTGCTATGTAAAACTTGATACCCATGAAATAATTTCCAAGAGAAGGACACTCATAGATTCAGAAAACCAAATTATGTTGAACCAGATGGAAAGGTGTAAGGAATGTACGAATTAGGATATGGGGGTTAACAGACATGTACTAATACATGTGAAATATATAATCACAAAATACCTATGGAATACCAAGAGAGGTATCCTCAACACTCTATTAACCTACACGGGAAAGGATCCAAAGATGAATAGATCGAAACATAGACATAATGAACCACATTCTGTACACCTAGAACACACACAACATTTTTCTCAAATCTGCTCTGATAATTAATAAAAATTAAATATAAAAACCGAACAAGAAGTAGGGAGATATAAGCTCTTGGGGTGTTTTCCCTGGCACATTCCACTCTAATTTGCAGCCTACTAACACGAATTCCAGGAAAGCTCTGTTGCCCAAAATCCCACAGTTGGCAATGTAGAAATGCTGACGCCTTGTGGCCGTTTCCCGCAAGAGCGGCTTCAAAACCACAGTTAAGGGTCACCTAACATTCACAAGGATTCAGGGCTGTAAAGGACACCTGCCCTCAAAAATTGTGCTGAGGTATGGAATGGCCAAAATAATTCAAAATTGGCAAAATTTTCAAGGAGATAGTATGAAGAGGTAAGTTTTACTCACGATTTCTTTTTAGAAAAGGAAGATGGATAAAAGCTCAACATCAGGTATTATTAGACTCGTGGAAATATAGCCTAGAGAAAGGTTTCAACTCACGGAAGTCAACTACCATCAGCAAAAAGTCTACAAGCAACACATGCTGAAGGGGTTTTAGAGAACTGAGTACCCTCTAGCTGCTGGTGAGATGTAAAGTGGTAAGAGCCAATAATGAGAACAGAAAGGAGCTGCGTTTAAAAGTAAAAATTGAGCCAGTATTCCATTCAGCAGGCCCAGCGCTGAGCCTCTCACCTGAGAAGACCAGAGTCGAGAAGGCACAGGCTGCAACATCTGCACTGCAGGAGTTTTCACAATAGCCAAGACACGGAAGCAACCAAAATGTCCATCAAGAGATGAATGGATAAAGAACGAGTGGTCCATGAACACAATGGAATACTAGCCATGGAAAACAGTGAAACACTGCTCTTTGAGGCACCATAGATGAGCTTAGAGATAATCACAGAACATGAGGTAAGTCGGAAAGCAAAACATATATCTTATGATATCACTTATAGGCGTTATCTAACAACTGACACAAATGAACGTATTTTCACAGAGAAAGACACTCACAGACTAAGAAAACAAACTATCCTTATGTAAAAGGAAAGGTGGGGGCAATGGAAAATTAAGATTACGGTTACCATACGTGTACAAATACAGATTAAATACATATATCAAAAAGACCGATCATATAGCAAGGGGGGTCGACAGAACACTCTGCAATAATTTACATGGGAAGAGGATCTCTACATGAATACATATATATATGTGTGTCTATATATATAATGTACGAATGAAGCAGATTGTGTACACATAGGACAAAAAATATGCTAATCATCACCCCGATTTTAAAAAGTAAAACAACGGACAAGAAATAATGGGACATATACTTACAGGGATATTTCCTGGCATATTCCATTCTAATTAACAACCTGGGAACACGACTTCCAGAAGGGATGGGCTGCCCTAGTAACCAGAATTGGGAATGGAGAAATGCTGCCGCCTTGGGGCCGTTTCCCACAACAGCAGCTTTAAACCCAGTGCTAATGGTCACTAAATATTCACACTCATTGCAGGCCTGTAAATGACACCTGCCGAAAGAAAAGTATCCTGGGGTCGAAAATCGACAAAAAAATTCAAACCACGGCAGCCTTCCCAGAAGACAATTTCAAGAGGTTGATTGTACTCACAGTTTTTTTCTGTTTTGGTTTAACAGAAATTTTCAAAAGGTGTGGGAAAATGCTGAACATTAGGGATAATTAAAGACATGCAAATCCAAATTACAAAATCCTATCAGCATACATCAGTCAGAATGGCAATCAGCAAAACTTCTGCAAACAATAAATGCTGAAGGGGTTGTGGAGAAATGCGTACCCTCGGCTCTAAGTGGGACATGGTAAGAGCCAGTAATGAAAATACAAAAGAGGTGCCTTGAAAAGGAAAATATTGAGCTACCATTCAATCAAGCATACCGACTGCTGGGCCTATCGCCTGAGAGGATGAGAATCAAAAAGACACAGGCTGGCAATCCTGCACTCCAGCAATATTTACCATAGCCAAGATTTGGAAGCAAAGAAAGTGACCATCAACAGAGGAATGCAGGAAGAAGAAGGGGCCCATGTACACAATGGAATACTACTCCAATAAAAACAAATATAAATTCAATTTTAAAAACCAAACATAAGTAAGGAGACATCAGCTTTTGGGGGTTTATCCGGGCACATTCCCCTCAAATGTATAACCGAGGAACACCACGGGTAGGAAGGTCTGTTTCCCTAGTTCCCAGAGTGGGGAAAGCAGAAATACTGCCGCCCAACGGCCGTTACCTGCAACAGCAGCTTTAAAACCTGTGCTAAGGGTCACTTCATATGCTCAAGTACTGGAGGGTTGTAAATGAAACCTGCCCTCAAAATGTCTTCAGGGAGGTAATGGCCAAAATATTTCGAAATGTGTCACATACTCCAAAAAAACCATTTGGGGAGGTAAGCTGTACGCACAGTTTGAAGAAGAATAGGGCATGCCTGAAAGCTGACCTTCAAGGGATTATGAGTCGCATGCAAATCCAGCCAAAAGGAGGTATCAGCTCACACCAGTGAGAATAAACGTCATCAGAAAATCTCCAAAAACTAAATGCTGAAGGCGTTGTGGAGAAGGGCTCACCCTCAACTTTGGGTGGGACGTAAGCTGGTAAGAGCAACTAATGAGAACAGAATGGAGGTGCCTTTACAAGGTAAACATTTGGCTACCATATGATCCAGCAGGCCCACTCCTGGGCCTATAACCGAAGAAGACAGAATTGGAAAGACGCAGTCAGGCAAATGTGCATTGCGGCAGTATTACAATAGCCAAGACATGGAAGCAACCAAAAAGTCCATCAACAGATGAGTGGACAAAGAAGAACTGGTACAGGTACAGATGGAATATTAGCCAAGGAGAAAAATGACACAATGCCATTTGCAGCACCGTAGATGAGTCTAGAAGTAATCACGCAACTTGTAGTAAGTCAGAAAGCAAAAGACACATATCCTATGATGTCACTTATAGGTGTTACCTAAAAATTGATACCAGTGAAGATATTTCCACAGAGACAGGCAATGAGACATTCACTAAACAAACTTAGGGTTCACCAATGGAAAGATGTGAGGACTGGATACATTAGGATGTCGGGGTGAACAGAGATACACAAACACAGGTGAAATGTATAATCACCGAAGACCTACGGAATACCAAGAGAAGACTACTCAACATTGTGTCATAACCTACATGGGAAAAGGATCCAAATAAAAATGGATATATTTGTGTGTGTGTGTGTGTGTGTGCAAAACAACCACAGCTTGCACACCTAGAACAAGCAAAACATTGTAATCAAACCTGCTGTGAAAAAAAATGAATATTAAATTTACAAAACGAACAAGAAGTAGTGAGATATAAACTTAAGGGGCTTTTTCCTTGCACATTCCATTCTAATTTGCAACCTAGAAAATGAGTTCCATTGAGGCTCTGTGGCCCTAGTAACCAGATTTGGTAAAGGAGAAGTGCTGCCGCCTTGTGGCCGTTTCACACAACAGCAGCTCTAAACCCAGCGCTGATGGTTCCTTGATATTCAAAATAATTGCACGCCTGTAAAGGACACTTGCCCTCTAAACAAATCCTTGGGTGGTAAATCGGGCAAAAATCTCAAAAGACGTGCATATTTCAAAATGACAATTTGAAGAGGCATATTTTATGCACATTTTGTATTCTTTTTCTTTCTTTTTTTTTTGTTAAAAAATAGGGCATGGAAAAATGCTCAACATCAGGAATTAATCAAGCCATGCAAATCCAGTCTACAGAAACGTTCACCTCACAGCCGTCAGAATGATCATCAGCAGAAACGTCTACAAAGTGTAACTGCTGAAGGGGTTTTAGAGAACTGTGTACCCTCTAGCTGCTGGTGGGGTGTAAGCTGGTAACAGCCAGTACTGAAACCAGAATGGACCTGTGTTTAAAGGTAAAAATTGTGCTACCATGTAATCTGGGAGGCCCAGTGATGGGCCTATCACCTGAGTAGACCAGAATCAAAAAGACACAGGCTGGCAATCCTGCACTGCAGCCACATGTGCCATAGCCAAGACCTGGAAGAAACCAAAATGTCCATCAACAGAAAAGGGCACCAAGAAGAAGTCGTCCATGTACACAATGGAATATTAGCCATGGAAAAGCATGGAACAGTGCCGTTGGCACCACCATAGAAGGATCTAGAGATAACCACCCAACTTGAACTAAGAACGAAACCGAAAGACCGGTATCCTAGTACATCACTTATAGGTGCTATGTAAAACTTGATACCCATGAAATAATTTCCAAGAGAAGGACACTCATAGATTCAGAAAACCAAATTATGTTGAACCAGATGGAAAGGTGTAAGGAATGTACGAATTAGGATATGGGGGTTAACAGACATGTACTAATACATGTGAAATATATAATCACAAAATACCTATGGAATACCAAGAGAGGTATCCTCAACACTCTGTATTAACCTACACGGGAAAGGATCCAAAGATGAATAGATCGAAACATAGACATAATGAACCACATTCTGTACACCTAGAACACACACAACATTTTTCTCAAATCTGCTCTGATAATTAATAAAAATTAAATATAAAAACCGAACAAGAAGTAGGGAGATATAAGCTCTTGGGGTGTTTTCCCTGGCACATTCCACTCTAATTTGCAGCCTACTAACACGAATTCCAGGAAAGCTCTGTTGCCCAAAATCCCACAGTTGGCAATGTAGAAATGCTGACGCCTTGTGGCCGTTTCCCGCAAGAGCGGCTTCAAAACCACAGTTAAGGGTCACCTAACATTCACAAGGATTCAGGGCTGTAAAGGACACCTGCCCTCAAAAATTGTGCTGAGGTATGGAATGGCCAAAATAATTCAAAATTGGCAAAATTTTCAAGGAGATAGTATGAAGAGGTAAGTTTTACTCACGATTTCTTTTTAGAAAAGGAAGATGGATAAAAGCTCAACATCAGGTATTATTAGACTCGTGGAAATATAGCCTAGAGAAAGGTTTCAACTCACGGAAGTCAACTACCATCAGCAAAAAGTCTACAAGCAACACATGCTGAAGGGGTTTTAGAGAACTGAGTACCCTCTAGCTGCTGGTGAGATGTAAAGTGGTAAGAGCCAATAATGAGAACAGAAAGGAGCTGCGTTTAAAAGTAAAAATTGAGCCAGTATTCCATTCAGCAGGCCCAGCGCTGAGCCTCTCACCTGAGAAGACCAGAGTCGAGAAGGCACAGGCTGCAACATCTGCACTGCAGGAGTTTTCACAATAGCCAAGACACGGAAGCAACCAAAATGTCCATCAAGAGATGAATGGATAAAGAACGAGTGGTCCATGAACACAATGGAATACTAGCCATGGAAAACAGTGAAACACTGCTCTTTGAGGCACCATAGATGAGCTTAGAGATAATCACAGAACATGAGGTAAGTCGGAAAGCAAAACATATATCTTATGATATCACTTATAGGCGTTATCTAACAACTGACACAAATGAACGTATTTTCACAGAGAAAGACACTCACAGACTAAGAAAACAAACTATCCTTATGTAAAAGGAAAGGTGGGGGCAATGGAAAATTAAGATTACGGTTACCATACGTGTACAAATACAGATTAAATACATATATCAAAAAGACCGATCATATAGCAAGGGGGGTCGACAGAACACTCTGCAATAATTTACATGGGAAGAGGATCTCTACATGAATACATATATATATGTGTGTCTATATATATAATGTACGAATGAAGCAGATTGTGTACACATAGGACAAAAAATATGCTAATCATCACCCCGATTTTAAAAAGTAAAACAACGGACAAGAAATAATGGGACATATACTTACAGGGATATTTCCTGGCATATTCCATTCTAATTAACAACCTGGGAACACGACTTCCAGAAGGGATGGGCTGCCCTAGTAACCAGAATTGGGAATGGAGAAATGCTGCCGCCTTGGGGCCGTTTCCCACAACAGCAGCTTTAAACCCAGTGCTAATGGTCACTAAATATTCACACTCATTGCAGGCCTGTAAATGACACCTGCCGAAAGAAAAGTATCCTGGGGTCGAAAATCGACAAAAAAATTCAAACCACGGCAGCCTTCCCAGAAGACAATTTCAAGAGGTTGATTGTACTCACAGTTTTTTTCTGTTTTGGTTTAACAGAAATTTTCAAAAGGTGTGGGAAAATGCTGAACATTAGGGATAATTAAAGACATGCAAATCCAAATTACAAAATCCTATCAGCATACATCAGTCAGAATGGCAATCAGCAAAACTTCTGCAAACAATAAATGCTGAAGGGGTTGTGGAGAAATGCGTACCCTCGGCTCTAAGTGGGACATGGTAAGAGCCAGTAATGAAAATACAAAAGAGGTGCCTTGAAAAGGAAAATATTGAGCTACCATTCAATCAAGCATACCGACTGCTGGGCCTATCGCCTGAGAGGATGAGAATCAAAAAGACACAGGCTGGCAATCCTGCACTCCAGCAATATTTACCATAGCCAAGATTTGGAAGCAAAGAAAGTGACCATCAACAGAGGAATGCAGGAAGAAGAAGGGGCCCATGTACACAATGGAATACTACTCCAATAAAAACAAATATAAATTCAATTTTAAAAACCAAACATAAGTAAGGAGACATCAGCTTTTGGGGGTTTATCCGGGCACATTACCCTCAAATGTATAACCGAGGAACACCACGGGTAGGAAGGTCTGTTTCCCTAGTTCCCAGAGTGGGGAAAGCAGAAATACTGCCGCCCAACGGCCGTTACCTGCAACAGCAGCTTTAAAACCTGTGCTAAGGGTCACTTCATATGCTCAAGTACTGGAGGGTTGTAAATGAAACCTGCCCTCAAAATGTCTTCAGGGAGGTAATGGCCAAAATATTTCGAAATGTGTCACATACTCCAAAAAAACCATTTGGGGAGGTAAGCTGTACGCACAGTTTGAAGAAGAATAGGGCATGCCTGAAAGCTGACCTTCAAGGGATTATGAGTCGCATGCAAATCCAGCCAAAAGGAGGTATCAGCTCACACCAGTGAGAATAAACGTCATCAGAAAATCTCCAAAAACTAAATGCTGAAGGCGTTGTGGAGAAGGGCTCACCCTCAACTTTGGGTGGGACGTAAGCTGGTAAGAGCAACTAATGAGAACAGAATGGAGGTGCCTTTACAAGGTAAACATTTGGCTACCATATGATCCAGCAGGCCCACTCCTGGGCCTATAACCGAAGAAGACAGAATTGGAAAGACGCAGTCAGGCAAATGTGCATTGCGGCAGTATTACAATAGCCAAGACATGGAAGCAACCAAAAAGTCCATCAACAGATGAGTGGACAAAGAAGAACTGGTACAGGTACAGATGGAATATTAGCCAAGGAGAAAAATGACACAATGCCATTTGCAGCACCGTAGATGAGTCTAGAAGTAATCACGCAACTTGTAGTAAGTCAGAAAGCAAAAGACACATATCCTATGATGTCACTTATAGGTGTTACCTAAAAATTGATACCAGTGAAGATATTTCCACAGAGACAGGCAATGAGACATTCACTAAACAAACTTAGGGTTCACCAATGGAAAGATGTGAGGACTGGATACATTAGGATGTCGGGGTGAACAGAGATACACAAACACAGGTGAAATGTATAATCACCGAAGACCTACGGAATACCAAGAGAAGACTACTCAACATTGTGTCATAACCTACATGGGAAAAGGATCCAAATAAAAATGGATATATTTGTGTGTGTGTGTGTGTGTGTGCAAAACAACCACAGCTTGCACACCTAGAACAAGCAAAACATTGTAATCAAACCTGCTGTGAAAAAAAATGAATATTAAATTTACAAAACGAACAAGAAGTAGTGAGATATAAACTTAAGGGGCTTTTTCCTTGCACATTCCATTCTAATTTGCAACCTAGAAAATGAGTTCCATTGAGGCTCTGTGGCCCTAGTAACCAGATTTGGTAAAGGAGAAGTGCTGCCGCCTTGTGGCCGTTTCCCACAACAGCAGCTCTAAACCCAGCGCTGATGGTTCCTTGATATTCAAAATAATTGCACGCCTGTAAAGGACACTTGCCCTCTAAACAAATCCTTGGGTGGTAAATCGGGCAAAAATCTCAAAAGACGTGCATATTTCAAAATGACAATTTGAAGAGGCATATTTTATGCACATTTTGTATTCTTTTTCTTTCTTTTTTTTTTGTTAAAAAATAGGGCATGGAAAAATGCTCAACATCAGGAATTAATCAAGCCATGCAAATCCAGTCTACAGAAACGTTCACCTCACAGCCGTCAGAATGATCATCAGCAGAAACGTCTACAAAGTGTAACTGCTGAAGGGGTTTTAGAGAACTGTGTACCCTCTAGCTGCTGGTGGGGTGTAAGCTGGTAACAGCCAGTACTGAAACCAGAATGGACCTGTGTTTAAAGGTAAAAATTGTGCTACCATGTAATCTGGGAGGCCCAGTGATGGGCCTATCACCTGAGTAGACCAGAATCAAAAAGACACAGGCTGGCAATCCTGCACTGCAGCCACATGTGCCATAGCCAAGACCTGGAAGAAACCAAAATGTCCATCAACAGAAAAGTGCACCAAGAAGAAGTCGTCCATGTACACAATGGAATATTAGCCATGGAAAAGCATGGAACAGTGCCATTGGCACCACCATAGAAGGATCTAGAGATAACCACCCAACTTGAACTAAGAAAGAAACCGAAAGACCGGTATCCTAGTACATCACTTATAGGTGCTATGTAAAACTTGATACCCATGAAATAATTTCCAAGAGAAGGACACTCATAGATTCAGAAAACCAAATTATGTTGAACCAGATGGAAAGGTGTAAGGAATGTACGAATTAGGATATTCGTACATAGGGGGTTAACAGACATGTACTAATACATGTGAAATATATAATCACAAAATACCTATGGAATACCAAGAGAGGTCTACTCAACACTCTGTGATAACCTACACGGGAAGGATCCAAAGATGAATAGATCGAAACATAGACATAATGAACCACATTCTGTACACCTAGAACACACACATTTTTCTCAAATCTGCTCTGATAATTAATAAAAATTAAATATAAAAACCAAACAAGAAGTAAGGAGATATAAGCTCTTGGGGTGTTTTCCCTGGCACATTCCACTCTAATTTGCAGCCTACTAACACGAATTCCAGGAAAGCTCTGTTGCCCAAAAACCCACAGTTGGCAATGTAGAAATGCTGCCACCTTGTGGCCGTTTCCCGCAAGAGCGGCTTCAAAACCACAGTTAAGGGTCACTTAACATTCACAAGGACTCAGGGCTGTAAAGGACACCTGCCCTCCAAAATTGTGCTGAGCTACGGAATGGCCAAAAAAATTCAAAACTGGCAAAATTTTCAAGGAGATAGTATGAAGAGGTAAGTTTTACTCACGATTTCTTTTTAGAAAAGGAAAATGGATAAAAGCTCAACATCAGGTATTATTAGACTCGTGGAACTATAGCCTAGAGAAAGGTTTCAACTCACGCAAGTCAACTACCATCAGCAAAAAGTCTACAAACAATACATGCTGAAGGGGTTTTAGAGAACTGAGTGCCCTCTAGCTGCTGGTGAGATGTAAAGTGGTAAGAGCCAATAATGAGAATAGAAAGGAGCTGCGTTTAAAAGTAAAAATTGAGCCAGCATTCCATTCAGCAGGCCCAGCGCTGAGCCGCTCAACTGAGAAGACCAGAGTCGAGAAGGCACAGGCTGCAACATCTGCACTGCAGGAGTTTTCACAATAGCCAAGACACGGAAGCAACCAAAATGTCCATCAACAGATGAATGGATAAAGAACGAGTGGTCCATGAACACAATGGAATACTAGCCATGGAAAACAGTGAAACACTGCTCTTTGAGGCACCATAGATGAGCCTAGAGATAATCACAGAACATGAGGTAAGTCGGAAAGCAAGAGACATATCCTATGATATCACTTATAGGCGTTATCTAACAACTGACACAAATGAACGTATTTTCACAGAGAAAGACACTCACAGACTAAGAAAACAAACTATTCTTATGTAAAAGGAAAGGTGGGGGCAATGGAAAATTAAGATTACGGTTACCATACGTGTACAAATACAGATTAAATACATATATCAAAAAGACCGATCATATAGCAAGGGGGGTCGACAGAACACTCTGCAATAATTTACATGGGAAGAGGATCTCTACATGAATACATATATATATGTGTGTCTATATATATAATGTACGAATGAAGCAGATTGTGTACACATAGGACAAAAAATATGCTAATCATCACCCCGATTTTAAAAAGTAAAACAACGGACAAGAAATAATGGGACATATACTTACGGGGATATTTCCTGGCATATTCCATTCTAATTAACAACCTGGGAACACAACTTCCAGAAGGGATGGGCTGCCCTAGTAACCAGAATTGGGAATGGAGAAATGCTGCCGCCTTGGGGCCGTTTCCCACAGCAGCAGCTTTAAACCCAGTGCTAATGGTCACTAAATATTCACACTCATTGCAGGCCTGTAAATGACACCTGCCGAAAGAAAAGTATCCTGGGGTCAAAAATCGACAAAAAAATTCAAACCACGGCAGCCTTCCCAGAAGACAATTTCAAGAGGTTGATTGTACTCACAGTTTTTTTCTGTTTTGGTTTAACAGAAATTTTCAAAAGGTGTGGGAAAATGCTGAACATTAGGGATAATTAAAGACATGCAAATCCAAATTACAAAATCCTATCAGCATACATCAGTCAGAATGGCAATCAGCAAAACTTCTGCAAACAATAAATGCTGAAGGGGTTGTGGAGAAATGCGTACCCTCGGCTCTAAGTGGGACATGGTAAGAGCCAGTAATGAAAATACAAAAGAGGTGCCTTGAAAAGGAAAATATTGAGCTACCATTCAATCAAGCATACCGACTGCTGGGCCTATCGCCTGAGAGGATGAGAATCAAAAAGACACAGGCTGGCAATCCTGCACTCCAGCAATATTTACCATAGCCAAGATTTGGAAGCAAAGAAAGTGACCATCAACAGAGGAATGCAGGAAGAAGAAGGGGCCCATGTACACAATGGAATACTACTCCAATAAAAACAAATAGAAATTCAATTTTAAAAACCAAACATAAGTAAGGAGACATCAGCTTTTGGGGGTTTATCCGGGCACATTACCCTCAAATGTATAACCGAGGAACACCACGGGTAGGAAGGTCTGTTTCCCTAGTTCCCAGAGTGGGGAAAGCAGAAATACTGCCGCCCAACGGCCGTTACCTGCAACAGCAGCTTTAAAACCTGTGCTAAGGGTCACTTCATATGCTCAAGTACTGGAGGGTTGTAAATGAAACCTGCCCTCAAAATGTCTTCAGGGAGGTAATGGCCAAAATATTTCGAAATGTGTCACATACTCCAAAAAAACCATTTGGGGAGGTAAGCTGTACGCACAGTTTGAAGAAGAATAGGGCATGCCTGAAAGCTGACCTTCAAGGGATTATGAGTCGCATGCAAATCCAGCCAAAAGGAGGTATCAGCTCACACCAGTGAGAATAAACGTCATCAGAAAATCTCCAAAAACTAAATGCTGAAGGCGTTGTGGAGAAGGGCTCACCCTCAACTTTGGGTGGGACGTAAGCTGGTAAGAGCAACTAATGAGAACAGAATGGAGGTGCCTTTACAAGGTAAACATTTGGCTACCATATGATCCAGCAGGCCCTCTCCTGGGCCTATAACCGAAGAAGACAGAATTGGAAAGACGCAGTCAGGCAACTGTGCATTGCGGCAGTATTACAATAGCCAAGACATGGAAGCAACCAAAAAGTCCATCAACAGATGAGTGGACAAAGAAGAACTGGTACAGGTACAGATGGAATATTAGCCAAGGAGAAAAATGACACAATGCCATTTGCAGCACCGTAGATGAGTCTAGAAGTAATCACGCAACTTGTAGTAAGTCAGAAAGCAAAAGACACATATCCTATGATGTCACTTATAGGTGTTACCTAAAAATTGATACCAGTGAAGATATTTCCACAGAGACAGGCAATGAGACATTCACTAAACAAACTTAGGGTTCACCAATGGAAAGATGTGAGGACTGGATACATTAGGATGTCGGGGTGAACAGAGATACACAAACACAGGTGAAATGTATAATCACCGAAGACCTACGGAATACCAAGAGAAGACTACTCAACATTGTGTCATAACCTACATGGGAAAAGGATCCAAATAACAATGGATATATATGTGTGTGTGTGTGTGTGTGTGTGTGTGCAAAACAACCACAGCTTGCACACCTAGAACAAGCAAAACATTGTAATCAAACCTGCTGTGATAAAAAATGAAAATTAAATTTACAAAACGAACAAGAAGTAGTGAGATATAAACTTAAGGGGCTTTTTCCTGGCACATTCCATTCTAATTTGCAACCTAGAAAATGAGTTCCATTGAGGCTCTGTGGCCCTAGTAACCAGATTTGGTAAAGGAGAAGTGCTGCCGCCTTGTGGCCGTTTCCCACAACAGCAGCTCTAAACCCAGCGCTGATGGTTCCTTGATATTCAAAATAATTGCACGCCTGTAAAGGACACTTGCCCTCTAAACAAATCCTTGGGTGGTAAATCGGGCAAAAATCTCAAAAGACGTGCATATTTCAAAATGACAATTTGAAGAGGCATATTTTATGCACATTTTGTATTCTTTTTCTTTCTTTTCTTTTGTTAAAAAATAGGGCATGGAAAAATGCTCAACATCAGGAATTAATCAAGCCATGCAAATCCAGTCTACAGAAACGTTCACCTCACAGCCGTCAGAATGATCATCAGCAGAAACGTCTACAAAGTGTAAATGCTGAAGGGGTTTTAGAGAACTGTGTACCCTCTAGCTGCTGGTGGGGTGTAAGCTGGTAACAGCCAGTACTGAGACCAGAATGGACGTGTGTTTAAAGGTAAAAAATTGTGCTACCATGTAATCTGGGAGGCCCAGTGATGGGCCTATCACCTGAGTAGACCAGAATCAAAAAGACACAGGCTGGCAATCCTGCACTGCAGACACATGTGCCATAGCCAAGACCTGGAAGAAACCAAAATGTCCATCAACAGAAAAGTGCACCAAGAAGAAGTCGTCCATGTACACAATGGAATATTAGCCATGGAAAAGCATGGAACAGTGCCGTTGGCACCACCGTAGAAGGATCTAGAGATAACCACCCAACTTGAACTAAGAAAGAAACCGAAAGACCGGTATCCTAGTACATCACTTATAGGTGCTATGTAAAACTTGATACCCATGAAATAATTTCCAAGAGAAGGACACTCATAGATTCAGAAAACCAAATTATGTTGAACCAGATGGAAAGGTGTAAGGAATGTACGAATTAGGATATTCGTACATAGGGGGTTAACAGACATGTACTAATACATGTGAAATATATAATCACAAAATACCTATGGAATACCAAGAGAGGTATCCTCAACACTCTGTGATAACCTACACGGGAAAGGATCCAAAGATGAATAGATCGAAACATAGACATAATGAACCACATTCTGTACACCTAGAACACACACATTTTTCTCAAATCTGCTCTGATAATTAATAAAAATTAAATATAAAAACCAAACAAGAAGTAAGGAGATATAAGCTCTTGGGGTGTTTTCCCTGGCACATTCCACTCTAATTTGCAGCCTACTAACACGAATTCCAGGAAAGCTCTGTTGCCCAAAAACCCACAGTTGGCAATGTAGAAATGCTGCCACCTTGTGGCCGTTTCCCGCAAGAGCGGCTTCAAAACCACAGTTAAGGGTCACTTAACATTCACAAGGACTCAGGGCTGTAAAGGACACCTGCCCTCCAAAATTGTGCTGAGCTACGGAATGGCCAAAAAAATTCAAAACTGGCAAAATTTTCAAGGAGATAGTATGAAGAGGTAAGTTTTACTCACGATTTCTTTTTAGAAAAGGAAAATGGATAAAAGCTCAACATCAGGTATTATTAGACTCGTGGAACTATAGCCTAGAGAAAGGTTTCAACTCACGCAAGTCAACTACCATCAGCAAAAAGTCTACAAACAATACATGCTGAAGGGGTTTTAGAGAACTGAGTGCCCTCTAGCTGCTGGTGAGATGTAAAGTGGTAAGAGCCAATAATGAGAATAGAAAGGAGCTGCGTTTAAAAGTAAAAATTGAGCCAGCATTCCATTCAGCAGGCCCAGCGCTGAGCCGCTCAACTGAGAAGACCAGAGTCGAGAAGGCACAGGCTGCAACATCTGCACTGCAGGAGTTTTCACAATAGCCAAGACACGGAAGCAACCAAAATGTCCATCAAGAGATGAATGGATAAAGAACGAGGGGTCCATGAACACAATGGAATACTAGCCATGGAAAACAGTGAAACACTGCTCTTTGAGGCACCATAGATGAGCCTAGAGATAATCACAGAACATGAGGTAAGTCGGAAAGCAAGAGACATATCCTATGATATCACTTATAGGCGTTATCTAACAACTGACACAAATGAACGTATTTTCACAGAGAAAGACACTCACAGACTAAGAAAACAAACTATTCTTATGTAAAAGGAAAGGTGGGGGCAATGGAAAATTAAGATTACGGTTACCATACGTGTACAAATACAGATTAAATACATATATCAAAAAGACCGATCATATAGCAAGGGGGGTCGACAGAACACTCTGCAATAATTTACATGGGAAGAGGATCTCTACATGAATACATATATATATGTGTGTCTATATATATAATGTACGAATGAAGCAGATTGTGTACACATAGGACAAAAAATATGCTAATCATCACCCCGATTTTAAAAAGTAAAACAACGGACAAGAAATAATGGGACATATACTTACGGGGATATTTCCTGGCATATTCCATTCTAATTAACAACCTGGGAACACAACTTCCAGAAGGGATGGGCTGCCCTAGTAACCAGAATTGGGAATGGAGAAATGCTGCCGCCTTGGGGCCGTTTCCCACAGCAGCAGCTTTAAACCCAGTGCTAATGGTCACTAAATATTCACACTCATTGCAGGCCTGTAAATGACACCTGCCGAAAGAAAAGTATCCTGGGGTCAAAAATCGACAAAAAAATTCAAACCACGGCAGCCTTCCCAGAAGACAATTTCAAGAGGTTGATTGTACTCACAGTTTTTTTCTGTTTTGGTTTAACAGAAATTTTCAAAAGGTGTGGGAAAATGCTGAACATTAGGGATAATTAAAGACATGCAAATCCAAATTACAAAATCCTATCAGCATACATCAGTCAGAATGGCAATCAGCAAAACTTCTGCAAACAATAAATGCTGAAGGGGTTGTGGAGAAATGCGTACCCTCGGCTCTAAGTGGGACATGGTAAGAGCCAGTAATGAAAATACAAAAGAGGTGCCTTGAAAAGGAAAATATTGAGCTACCATTCAATCAAGCATACCGACTGCTGGGCCTATCGCCTGAGAGGATGAGAATCAAAAAGACACAGGCTGGCAATCCTGCACTCCAGCAATATTTACCATAGCCAAGATTTGGAAGCAAAGAAAGTGACCATCAACAGAGGAATGCAGGAAGAAGAAGGGGCCCATGTACACAATGGAATACTACTCCAATAAAAACAAATAGAAATTCAATTTTAAAAACCAAACATAAGTAAGGAGACATCAGCTTTTGGGGGTTTATCCGGGCACATTCCCCTCAAATGTATAACCGAGGAACACCACGGGTAGGAAGGTCTGTTTCCCTAGTTCCCAGAGTGGGGAAAGCAGAAATACTGCCGCCCAACGGCCGTTACCTGCAACAGCAGCTTTAAAACCTGTGCTAAGGGTCACTTCATATGCTCAAGTACTGGAGGGTTGTAAATGAAACCTGCCCTCAAAATGTCTTCAGGGAGGTAATGGCCAAAATATTTCGAAATGTGTCACATACTCCAAAAAAACCATTTGGGGAGGTAAGCTGTACGCACAGTTTGAAGAAGAATAGGGCATGCCTGAAAGCTGACCTTCAAGGGATTATGAGTCGCATGCAAATCCAGCCAAAAGGAGGTATCAGCTCACACCAGTGAGAATAAACGTCATCAGAAAATCTCCAAAAACTAAATGCTGAAGGCGTTGTGGAGAAGGGCTCACCCTCAACTTTGGGTGGGACGTAAGCTGGTAAGAGCAACTAATGAGAACAGAATGGAGGTGCCTTTACAAGGTAAACATTTGGCTACCATATGATCCAGCAGGCCCTCTCCTGGGCCTATAACCGAAGAAGACAGAATTGGAAAGACGCAGTCAGGCAACTGTGCATTGCGGCAGTATTACAATAGCCAAGACATGGAAGCAACCAAAAAGTCCATCAACAGATGAGTGGACAAAGAAGAACTGGTACAGGTACAGATGGAATATTAGCCAAGGAGAAAAATGACACAATGCCATTTGCAGCACCGTAGATGAGTCTAGAAGTAATCACGCAACTTGTAGTAAGTCAGAAAGCAAAAGACACATATCCTATGATGTCACTTATAGGTGTTACCTAAAAATTGATACCAGTGAAGATATTTCCACAGAGACAGGCAATGAGACATTCACTAAACAAACTTAGGGTTCACCAATGGAAAGATGTGAGGACTGGATACATTAGGATGTCGGGGTGAACAGAGATACACAAACACAGGTGAAATGTATAATCACCGAAGACCTACGGAATACCAAGAGAAGACTACTCAACATTGTGTCATAACCTACATGGGAAAAGGATCCAAATAACAATGGATATATATGTGTGTGTGTGTGTGTGTGTGTGTGTGTGCAAAACAACCACAGCTTGCACACCTAGAACAAGCAAAACATTGTAATCAAACCTGCTGTGATAAAAAATGAAAATTAAATTTACAAAACGAACAAGAAGTAGTGAGATATAAACTTAAGGGGCTTTTTCCTGGCACATTCCATTCTAATTTGCAACCTAGAAAATGAGTTCCATTGAGGCTCTGTGGCCCTAGTAACCAGATTTGGTAAAGGAGAAGTGCTGCCGCCTTGTGGCCGTTTCACACAACAGCAGCTCTAAACCCAGCGCTGATGGTTCCTTGATATTCAAAATAATTGCACGCCTGTAAAGGACACTTGCCCTCTAAACAAATCCTTGGGTGGTAAATCGGGCAAAAATCTCAAAAGACGTGCATATTTCAAAATGACAATTTGAAGAGGCATATTTTATGCACATTTTGTATTCTTTTTCTTTCTTTTCTTTTGTTAAAAAATAGGGCATGGAAAAATGCTCAACATCAGGAATTAATCAAGCCATGCAAATCCAGTCTACAGAAACGTTCACCTCACAGCCGTCAGAATGATCATCAGCAGAAACGTCTACAAAGTGTAAATGCTGAAGGGGTTTTAGAGAACTGTGTACCCTCTAGCTGCTGGTGGGGTGTAAGCTGGTAACAGCCAGTACTGAGACCAGAATGGACGTGTGTTTAAAGGTAAAAAATTGTGCTACCATGTAATCTGGGAGGCCCAGTGATGGGCCTATCACCTGAGTAGACCAGAATCAAAAAGACACAGGCTGGCAATCCTGCACTGCAGACACATGTGCCATAGCCAAGACCTGGAAGAAACCAAAATGTCCATCAACAGAAAAGTGCACCAAGAAGAAGTCGTCCATGTACACAATGGAATATTAGCCATGGAAAAGCATGGAACAGTGCCGTTGGCACCACCGTAGAAGGATCTAGAGATAACCACCCAACTTGAACTAAGAAAGAAACCGAAAGACCGGTATCCTAGTACATCACTTATAGGTGCTATGTAAAACTTGATACCCATGAAATAATTTCCAAGAGAAGGACACTCATAGATTCAGAAAACCAAATTATGTTGAACCAGATGGAAAGGTGTAAGGAATGTACGAATTAGGATATTCGTACATAGGGGGTTAACAGACATGTACTAATACATGTGAAATATATAATCACAAAATACCTATGGAATACCAAGAGAGGTATCCTCAACACTCTGTGATAACCTACACGGGAAAGGATCCAAAGATGAATAGATCGAAACATAGACATAATGAACCACATTCTGTACACCTAGAACACACACATTTTTCTCAAATCTGCTCTGATAATTAATAAAAATTAAATATAAAAACCAAACAAGAAGTAAGGAGATATAAGCTCTTGGGGTGTTTTCCCTGGCACATTCCACTCTAATTTGCAGCCTACTAACACGAATTCCAGGAAAGCTCTGTTGCCCAAAAACCCACAGTTGGCAATGTAGAAATGCTGCCACCTTGTGGCCGTTTCCCGCAAGAGCGGCTTCAAAACCACAGTTAAGGGTCACTTAACATTCACAAGGACTCAGGGCTGTAAAGGACACCTGCCCTCCAAAATTGTGCTGAGCTACGGAATGGCCAAAAAAATTCAAAACTGGCAAAATTTTCAAGGAGATAGTATGAAGAGGTAAGTTTTACTCACGATTTCTTTTTAGAAAAGGAAAATGGATAAAAGCTCAACATCAGGTATTATTAGACTCGTGGAACTATAGCCTAGAGAAAGGTTTCAACTCACGCAAGTCAACTACCATCAGCAAAAAGTCTACAAACAATACATGCTGAAGGGGTTTTAGAGAACTGAGTGCCCTCTAGCTGCTGGTGAGATGTAAAGTGGTAAGAGCCAATAATGAGAATAGAAAGGAGCTGCGTTTAAAAGTAAAAATTGAGCCAGCATTCCATTCAGCAGGCCCAGCGCTGAGCCGCTCAACTGAGAAGACCAGAGTCGAGAAGGCACAGGCTGCAACATCTGCACTGCAGGAGTTTTCACAATAGCCAAGACACGGAAGCAACCAAAATGTCCATCAAGAGATGAATGGATAAAGAACGAGGGGTCCATGAACACAATGGAATACTAGCCATGGAAAACAGTGAAACACTGCTCTTTGAGGCACCATAGATGAGCCTAGAGATAATCACAGAACATGAGGTAAGTCGGAAAGCAAGAGACATATCCTATGATATCACTTATAGGCGTTATCTAACAACTGACACAAATGAACGTATTTTCACAGAGAAAGACACTCACAGACTAAGAAAACAAACTATTCTTATGTAAAAGGAAAGGTGGGGGCAATGGAAAATTAAGATTACGGTTACCATACGTGTACAAATACAGATTAAATACATATATCAAAAAGACCGATCATATAGCAAGGGGGGTCGACAGAACACTCTGCAATAATTTACATGGGAAGAGGATCTCTACATGAATACATATATATATGTGTGTCTATATATATAATGTACGAATGAAGCAGATTGTGTACACATAGGACAAAAAATATGCTAATCATCACCCCGATTTTAAAAAGTAAAACAACGGACAAGAAATAATGGGACATATACTTACGGGGATATTTCCTGGCATATTCCATTCTAATTAACAACCTGGGAACACGACTTCCAGAAGGGATGGGCTGCCCTAGTAACCAGAATTGGGAATGGAGAAATGCTGCCGCCTTGGGGCCGTTTCCCACAACAGCAGCTTTAAACCCAGTGCTAATGGTCACTAAATATTCACACTCACTGCAGGCCTGTAAATGACACCTGCCGAAAGAAAAGTATCCTGGGGTCAAAAATCGACAAAAAAATTCAAACCACGGCAGCCTTCCCAGAAGACAATTTCAAGAGGTTGATTGTACTCACAGTTTTTTTCTGTTTTGGTTTAACAGAAATGTTCAAAAGGTGTGGGAAAATGCTGAACATTAGGGATAATTAAAGACATGCAAATCCAAATTACAAAATCCTATCAGCATACATCAGTCAGAATGGTAATCAGCAAAACTTCTGCAAACAATAAATGCTGAAGGGGTTGTGGAGAAATGCGTACCCTCGGCTCTAAGTGGGACATGGTAAGAGCCAGTAATGAAAATACAAAAGAGGTGCCTTGAAAAGGAAAATATTGAGCTACCATTCAATCAAGCATACCGACTGCTGGGCCTATCGCCTGAGAGGATGAGAATCAAAAAGACACAGGCTGGCAATCCTGCACTCCAGCAATATTTACCATAGCCAAGATTTGGAAGCAAAGAAAGTGACCATCAACAGAGGAATGCAGGAAGAAGAAGGGGCCCATGTACACAATGGAATACTACTCTAATAAAAACAAATATAAATTCAATTTTAAAAACCAAACATAAGTAAGGAGACATCAGCTTTTGGGGGTTTATGCGGGCACATCCCACTCAAATGTATAACCGAGGAACCCCACGGGTAGGAAGGTCTGTTTCCCTAGTTCCCAGAGTGGGGAAAGCAGAAATACTGCCGCCCAACGGCCGTTACCTGCAACAGCAGCTTTAAAACCTGTGCTAAGGGTCACTTCATATGCTCAAGTACTGGAGGGTTGTAAATGAAACCTGCCCTCAAAATGTCTTCAGGGAGGTAATGGCCAAAATATTTCGAAATGTGTCACATACTCCAAGAAAACCATTTGGGGAGGTAAGCTGTATGCACAGATTGAAGAAGAATAGGGCATGCCTGAAAGCTGACCTTCAAGGGATTATGAGTCGCATGCAAATCCAGCCAAAAGGAGGTATCAGCTCACACCAGTGAGAATAAACTTCATCAGAAAATCTCCAAAAACTAAATGCTGAAGGCGTTGTGGAGAAGGGCTCACCCTCAACTTTGGGTGGGACGTAAGCTAGTAAGAGCAACTAATGAGAACAGAATGGAGGTGCCTTTACAAGGTAAACATTTGGCTACCATATGATCCAGCAGGCCCACTCCTGGGCCTATAACCGAAGAAGACAGAATTGGAAAGACGCAGTCAGGCAAATGTGCATTGCGGCAGTATTACAATAGCCAAGACATGGAAGCAACCAAAAAGTCCATCAACAGATGAGTGGACAAAGAAGAACTGGTACAGGTACAGATGGAATATTAGCCAAGGAGAAAAATGACACAATGCCATTTGCAGCACCGTAGATGAGTCTAGAAGTAATCACGCAACTTGTAGTAAGTCAGAAAGCAAAAGACACATATCCTATGATGTCACTTATAGGTGTTACCTAAAAATTGATACCAGTGAAGATATTTCCACAGAGACAGGCAATGAGACATTCACTAAACAAACTTAGGGTTCACCAATGGAAAGATGTGAGGACTGGATACATTAGGATGTCGGGGTGAACAGAGATACACAAACACAGGTGAAATGTATAATCACCGAAGACCTACGGAATACCAAGAGAAGACTACTCAACATTGTGTCATAACCTACATGGGAAAAGGATCCAAATAACAATGGATATATATGTGTGTGTGTGTGTGTATGTGTGTGTGCCAAACAACCACAGCTTGCACACCTAGAACAAGCAAAACATTGTAATCAAACCTGCTGTGATAAAAAATGAAAATTAAATTTACAAAACGAACAAGAAGTAGTGAGATATAAACTTAAGGGGCTTTTTCCTGGCACATTCCATTCTAATTTGCAACCTAGAAAATGAGTTCCATTGAGGCTCTGTGGCCCTAGTAACCAGATTTGGTAAAGGAGAAGTGCTGCCGCCTTGTGGCCGTTTCCCACAACAGCAGCTCTAAACCCAGCGCTGATGGTTCCTTGATATTCAAAATAATTGCACGCCTGTAAAGGACACTTGCCCTCTAAACAAATCCTTGGGTGGTAAATCGGGCAAAAATCTCAAAAGACGTGCATATTTCAAAATGACAATTTGAAGAGGCATATTTTATGCACATTTTGTATTCTTTTTCTTTCTTTTTTTTGGTTAAAAAATAGGGCATGGAAAAATGCTCAACATCAGGAATTAATCAAGCCATGCAAATCCAGTCTACAGAAACGTTCACCTCACAGCCGTCAGAATGATCATCAGCAGAAACGTCTACAAAGTGTAAATGCTGAAGGGGTTTTAGCGAACTGTGTACCCTCTAGCTGCTGGTGGGGTGTAAGCTGGTAACAGCCAGTACTGAAACCAGAATGGACCTGTGTTTAAAGGTAAAAATTGTGCTACCATGTAATCTGGGAGGCCCAGTGATGGGCCTATCACCTGAGTAGACCAGAATCAAAAAGACACAGGCTGGCAATCCTGCACTGCAGCCACATGTGCCATAGCCAAGACCTGGAAGAAACCAAAATGTCCATCAACAGAAAAGTGCACCAAGAAGAAGTCGTCCATGTACACAATGGAATATTAGCCATGGAAAAGCATGGAACAGTGCCATTGGCACCACCATAGAAGGATCTAGAGATAACCACCCAACTTGAACTAAGAAAGAAACCGAAAGACCGGTATCCTAGTACATCACTTATAGGTGCTATGTAAAACTTGATACCCATGAAATAATTTCCAAGAGAAGGACACTCATAGATTCAGAAAACCAAATTATGTTGAACCAGATGGAAAGGTGTAAGGAATGTACGAATTAGGATATTCGTACATAGGCGGTTAACAGACATGTACTAATACATGTGAAATATATAATCACAAAATACCTATGGAATACCAAGAGAGGTCTACTCAACACTCTGTGATAACCTACACGGGAAAGGATCCAAAGATGAATAGATCGAAACATAGACATAATGAACCACATTCTGTACACCTAGAACACACACATTTTTCTCAAATCTGCTCTGATAATTAATAAAAATTAAATATAAAAACCAAACAAGAAGTAAGGAGATATAAGCTCTTGGGGTGTTTTCCCTGGCACATTCCACTCTAATTTGCAGCCTACTAACACGAATTCCAGGAAAGCTCTGTTGCCCAAAATCCCACAGTTGGCAATGTAGAAATGCTGCCACCTTGTGGCCGTTTCCCGCAAGAGCGGCTTCAAAACCACAGTTAAGGGTCACTTAACATTCACAAGGACTCAGGGCTGTAAAGGACACCTGCCCTCCAAAATTGTGCTGAGCTACGGAATGGCCAAAAAAATTCAAAACTGGCAAAATTTTCAAGGAGATAGTATGAAGAGGTAAGTTTTACTCACGATTTCTTTTTAGAAAAGGAAAATGGATAAAAGCTCAACATCAGGTATTATTAGACTCGTGGAACTATAGCCTAGAGAAAGGTTTCAACTCACGCAAGTCAACTACCATCAGCAAAAAGTCTACAAACAATACATGCTGAAGGGGTTTTAGAGAACTGAGTGCCCTCTAGCTGCTGGTGAGATGTAAAGTGGTAAGAGCCAATAATGAGAATAGAAAGGAGCTGCGTTTAAAAGTAAAAATTGAGCCAGCATTCCATTCAGCAGGCCCAGCGCTGAGCCGCTCAACTGAGAAGACCAGAGTCGAGAAGGCACAGGCTGCAACATCTGCACTGCAGGAGTTTTCACAATAGCCAAGACACGGAAGCAACCAAAATGTCCATCAACAGATGAATGGATAAAGAACGAGGGGTCCATGAACACAATGGAATACTAGCCATGGAAAACAGTGAAACACTGCTCTTTGAGGCACCATAGATGAGCCTAGAGATAATCACAGAACATGAGGTAAGTCGGAAAGCAAGAGACATATCCTATGATATCACTTATAGGCGTTATCTAACAACTGACACAAATGAACGTATTTTCACAGAGAAAGACACTCACAGACTAAGAAAACAAACTATTCTTATGTAAAAGGAAAGGTGGGGGCAATGGAAAATTAAGATTACGGTTACCATACGTGTACAAATACAGATTAAATACATATATCAAAAAGACCGATCATATAGCAAGGGGGGTCGACAGAACACTCTGCAATAATTTACATGGGAAGAGGATCTCTACATGAATACATATATATATGTGTGTCTATATATATAATGTACGAATGAAGCAGATTGTGTACACATAGGACAAAAAATATGCTAATCATCACCCCGATTTTAAAAAGTAAAACAACGGACAAGAAATAATGGGACATATACTTACGGGGATATTTCCTGGCATATTCCATTCTAATTAACAACCTGGGAACACGACTTCCAGAAGGGATGGGCTGCCCTAGTAACCAGAATTGGGAATGGAGAAATGCTGCCGCCTTGGGGCCGTTTCCCACAGCAGCAGCTTTAAACCCAGTGCTAATGGTCACTAAATATTCACACTCATTGCAGGCCTGTAAATGACACCTGCCGAAAGAAAAGTATCCTGGGGTCAAAAATCGACAAAAAAATTCAAACCACGGCAGCCTTCCCAGAAGAGAATTTCAAGAGGTTGATTGTACTCACAGTTTTTTTCTGTTTTGGTTTAACAGAAATTTTCAAAAGGTGTGGGAAAATGCTGAACATTAGGGATAATTAAAGACATGCAAATCCAAATTACAAAATCCTATCAGCATACATCAGTCAGAATGGCAATCAGCAAAACTTCTGCAAACAATAAATGCTGAAGGGGTTGTGGAGAAATGCGTACCCTCGGCTCTAAGTGGGACATGGTAAGAGCCAGTAATGAAAATACAAAAGAGGTGCCTTGAAAAGGAAAATATTGAGCTACCATTCAATCAAGCATACCGACTGCTGGGCCTATCGCCTGAGAGGATGAGAATCAAAAAGACACAGGCTGGCAATCCTGCACTCCAGCAATATTTACCATAGCCAAGATTTGGAAGCAAAGAAAGTGACCATCAACAGAGGAATGCAGGAAGAAGAAGGGGCCCATGTACACAATGGAATACTACTCCAATAAAAACAAATAGAAATTCAATTTTAAAAACCAAACATAAGTAAGGAGACATCAGCTTTTGGGGGTTTATCCGGGCACATTCCCCTCAAATGTATAACCGAGGAACACCACGGGTAGGAAGGTCTGTTTCCCTAGTTCCCAGAGTGGGGAAAGCAGAAATACTGCCGCCCAACGGCCGTTACCTGCAACAGCAGCTTTAAAACCTGTGCTAAGGGTCACTTCATATGCTCAAGTACTGGAGGGTTGTAAATGAAACCTGCCCTCAAAATGTCTTCAGGGAGGTAATGGCCAAAATATTTCGAAATGTGTCACATACTCCAAAAAAACCATTTGGGGAGGTAAGCTGTACGCACAGTTTGAAGAAGAATAGGGCATGCCTGAAAGCTGACCTTCAAGGGATTATGAGTCACATGCAAATCCAGCCAAAAGGAGGTATCAGCTCACACCAGTGAGAATAAACGTCATCAGAAAATCTCCAAAAACTAAATGCTGAAGGCGTTGTGGAGAAGGGCTCACCCTCAACTTTGGGTGGGACGTAAGCTGGTAAGAGCAACTAATGAGAACAGAATGGAGGTGCCTTTACAAGGTAAACATTTGGCTACCATATGATCCAGCAGGCCCTCTCCTGGGCCTATAACCGAAGAAGACAGAATTGGAAAGACGCAGTCAGGCAACTGTGCATTGCGGCAGTATTACAATAGCCAAGACATGGAAGCAACCAAAAAGTCCATCAACAGATGAGTGGACAAAGAAGAACTGGTACAGGTACAGATGGAATATTAGCCAAGGAGAAAAATGACACAATGCCATTTGCAGCACCGTAGATGAGTCTAGAAGTAATCACGCAACTTGTAGTAAGTCAGAAAGCAAAAGACACATATCCTATGATGTCACTTATAGGTGTTACCTAAAAATTGATACCAGTGAAGATATTTCCACAGAGACAGGCAATGAGACATTCACTAAACAAACTTAGGGTTCACCAATGGAAAGATGTGAGGACTGGATACATTAGGATGTCGGGGTGAACAGAGATACACAAACACAGGTGAAATGTATAATCACCGAAGACCTACGGAATACCAAGAGAAGACTACTCAACATTGTGTCATAACCTACATGGGAAAAGGATCCAAATAACAATGGATATATATGTGTGTGTGTGTGTGTGTGTGCAAAACAACCACAGCTTGCACACCTAGAACAAGCAAAACATTGTAATCAAACCTGCTGTGATAAAAAATGAAAATTAAATTTACAAAACGAACAAGAAGTAGTGAGATATAAACTTAAGGGGCTTTTTCCTGGCACATTCCATTCTAATTTGCAACCTAGAAAATGAGTTCCATTGAGGCTCTGTGGCCCTAGTAACCAGATTTGGTAAAGGAGAAGTGCTGCCGCCTTGTGGCCGTTTCACACAACAGCAGCTCTAAACCCAGCGCTGATGGTTCCTTGATATTCAAAATAATTGCACGCCTGTAAAGGACACTTGCCCTCTAAACAAATCCTTGGGTGGTAAATCGGGCAAAAATCTCAAAAGACGTGCATATTTCAAAATGACAATTTGAAGAGGCATATTTTATGCACATTTTGTATTCTTTTTCTTTCTTTTTTTTGGTTAAAAAATAGGGCATGGAAAAATGCTCAACATCAGGAATTAATCAAGCCATGCAAATCCAGTCTACAGAAACGTTCACCTCACAGCCGTCAGAATGATCATCAGCAGAAACGTCTACAAAGTGTAAATGCTGAAGGGGTTTTAGCGAACTGTGTACCCTCTAGCTGCTGGTGGGGTGTAAGCTGGTAACAGCCAGTACTGAAACCAGAATGGACCTGTGTTTAAAGGTAAAAATTGTGCTACCATGTAATCTGGGAGGCCCAGTGATGGGCCTATCACCTGAGTAGACCAGAATCAAAAAGACACAGGCTGGCAATCCTGCACTGCAGCCACATGTGCCATAGCCAAGACCTGGAAGAAACCAAAATGTCCATCAACAGAAAAGTGCACCAAGAAGAAGTCGTCCATGTACACAATGGAATATTAGCCATGGAAAAGCATGGAACAGTGCCATTGGCACCACCATAGAAGGATCTAGAGATAACCACCCAACTTGAACTAAGAAAGAAACCGAAAGACCGGTATCCTAGTACATCACTTATAGGTGCTATGTAAAACTTGATACCCATGAAATAATTTCCAAGAGAAGGACACTCATAGATTCAGAAAACCAAATTATGTTGAACCAGATGGAAAGGTGTAAGGAATGTACGAATTAGGATATTCGTACATAGGCGGTTAACAGACATGTACTAATACATGTGAAATATATAATCACAAAATACCTATGGAATACCAAGAGAGGTCTACTCAACACTCTGTGATAACCTACACGGGAAAGGATCCAAAGATGAATAGATCGAAACATAGACATAATGAACCACATTCTGTACACCTAGAACACACACATTTTTCTCAAATCTGCTCTGATAATTAATAAAAATTAAATATAAAAACCAAACAAGAAGTAAGGAGATATAAGCTCTTGGGGTGTTTTCCCTGGCACATTCCACTCTAATTTGCAGCCTACTAACACGAATTCCAGGAAAGCTCTGTTGCCCAAAATCCCACAGTTGGCAATGTAGAAATGCTGCCACCTTGTGGCCGTTTCCCGCAAGAGCGGCTTCAAAACCACAGTTAAGGGTCACTTAACATTCACAAGGACTCAGGGCTGTAAAGGACACCTGCCCTCCAAAATTGTGCTGAGCTACGGAATGGCCAAAAAAATTCAAAACTGGCAAAATTTTCAAGGAGATAGTATGAAGAGGTAAGTTTTACTCACGATTTCTTTTTAGAAAAGGAAAATGGATAAAAGCTCAACATCAGGTATTATTAGACTCGTGGAACTATAGCCTAGAGAAAGGTTTCAACTCACGCAAGTCAACTACCATCAGCAAAAAGTCTACAAACAATACATGCTGAAGGGGTTTTAGAGAACTGAGTGCCCTCTAGCTGCTGGTGAGATGTAAAGTGGTAAGAGCCAATAATGAGAATAGAAAGGAGCTGCGTTTAAAAGTAAAAATTGAGCCAGCATTCCATTCAGCAGGCCCAGCGCTGAGCCGCTCAACTGAGAAGACCAGAGTCGAGAAGGCACAGGCTGCAACATCTGCACTGCAGGAGTTTTCACAATAGCCAAGACACGGAAGCAACCAAAATGTCCATCAACAGATGAATGGATAAAGAACGAGGGGTCCATGAACACAATGGAATACTAGCCATGGAAAACAGTGAAACACTGCTCTTTGAGGCACCATAGATGAGCCTAGAGATAATCACAGAACATGAGGTAAGTCGGAAAGCAAGAGACATATCCTATGATATCACTTATAGGCGTTATCTAACAACTGACACAAATGAACGTATTTTCACAGAGAAAGACACTCACAGACTAAGAAAACAAACTATTCTTATGTAAAAGGAAAGGTGGGGGCAATGGAAAATTAAGATTACGGTTACCATACGTGTACAAATACAGATTAAATACATATATCAAAAAGACCGATCATATAGCAAGGGGGGTCGACAGAACACTCTGCAATAATTTACATGGGAAGAGGATCTCTACATGAATACATATATATATGTGTGTCTATATATATAATGTACGAATGAAGCAGATTGTGTACACATAGGACAAAAAATATGCTAATCATCACCCCGATTTTAAAAAGTAAAACAACGGACAAGAAATAATGGGACATATACTTACGGGGATATTTCCTGGCATATTCCATTCTAATTAACAACCTGGGAACACGACTTCCAGAAGGGATGGGCTGCCCTAGTAACCAGAATTGGGAATGGAGAAATGCTGCCGCCTTGGGGCCGTTTCCCACAGCAGCAGCTTTAAACCCAGTGCTAATGGTCACTAAATATTCACACTCATTGCAGGCCTGTAAATGACACCTGCCGAAAGAAAAGTATCCTGGGGTCAAAAATCGACAAAAAAATTCAAACCACGGCAGCCTTCCCAGAAGAGAATTTCAAGAGGTTGATTGTACTCACAGTTTTTTTCTGTTTTGGTTTAACAGAAATTTTCAAAAGGTGTGGGAAAATGCTGAACATTAGGGATAATTAAAGACATGCAAATCCAAATTACAAAATCCTATCAGCATACATCAGTCAGAATGGCAATCAGCAAAACTTCTGCAAACAATAAATGCTGAAGGGGTTGTGGAGAAATGCGTACCCTCGGCTCTAAGTGGGACATGGTAAGAGCCAGTAATGAAAATACAAAAGAGGTGCCTTGAAAAGGAAAATATTGAGCTACCATTCAATCAAGCATACCGACTGCTGGGCCTATCGCCTGAGAGGATGAGAATCAAAAAGACACAGGCTGGCAATCCTGCACTCCAGCAATATTTACCATAGCCAAGATTTGGAAGCAAAGAAAGTGACCATCAACAGAGGAATGCAGGAAGAAGAAGGGGCCCATGTACACAATGGAATACTACTCCAATAAAAACAAATAGAAATTCAATTTTAAAAACCAAACATAAGTAAGGAGACATCAGCTTTTGGGGGTTTATCCGGGCACATTCCCCTCAAATGTATAACCGAGGAACACCACGGGTAGGAAGGTCTGTTTCCCTAGTTCCCAGAGTGGGGAAAGCAGAAATACTGCCGCCCAACGGCCGTTACCTGCAACAGCAGCTTTAAAACCTGTGCTAAGGGTCACTTCATATGCTCAAGTACTGGAGGGTTGTAAATGAAACCTGCCCTCAAAATGTCTTCAGGGAGGTAATGGCCAAAATATTTCGAAATGTGTCACATACTCCAAAAAAACCATTTGGGGAGGTAAGCTGTACGCACAGTTTGAAGAAGAATAGGGCATGCCTGAAAGCTGACCTTCAAGGGATTATGAGTCGCATGCAAATCCAGCCAAAAGGAGGTATCAGCTCACACCAGTGAGAATAAACGTCATCAGAAAATCTCCAAAAACTAAATGCTGAAGGCGTTGTGGAGAAGGGCTCACCCTCAACTTTGGGTGGGACGTAAGCTGGTAAGAGCAACTAATGAGAACAGAATGGAGGTGCCTTTACAAGGTAAACATTTGGCTACCATATGATCCAGCAGGCCCTCTCCTGGGCCTATAACCGAAGAAGACAGAATTGGAAAGACGCAGTCAGGCAACTGTGCATTGCGGCAGTATTACAATAGCCAAGACATGGAAGCAACCAAAAAGTCCATCAACAGATGAGTGGACAAAGAAGAACTGGTACAGGTACAGATGGAATATTAGCCAAGGAGAAAAATGACACAATGCCATTTGCAGCACCGTAGATGAGTCTAGAAGTAATCACGCAACTTGTAGTAAGTCAGAAAGCAAAAGACACATATCCTATGATGTCACTTATAGGTGTTATCTAAAAATTGATACCAGTGAAGATATTTCCACAGAGACAGGCAATGAGACATTCACTAAACAAACTTAGGGTTCACCAATGGAAAGATGTGAGGACTGGATACATTAGGATGTCGGGGTGAACAGAGATACACAAACACAGGTGAAATGTATAATCACCGAAGACCTACGGAATACCAAGAGAAGACTACTCAACATTGTGTCATAACCTACATGGGAAAAGGATCCAAATAACAATGTATATATATGTGTGTGTGTGTGTGTGTGTGTGCAAAACAACCACAGCTTGCACACCTAGAACAAGCAAAACATTGTAATCAAACCTGCTGTGATAAAAAATGAAAATTAAATTTACAAAACGAACAAGAAGTAGTGAGATATAAACTTAAGGGGCTTTTTCCTGGCACATTCCATTCTAATTTGCAACCTAGAAAACGACTTCCATTGAGGCTCTGTGGCCCTAGTAACCAGATTTGGTAAAGGAGAAGTGCTGCCGCCTTGTGGCCGTTTCACACAACAGCAGCTCTAAACCCAGCGCTGATGGTTCCTTGATATTCAAAATAATTGCACGCCTGTAAAGGACACTTGCCCTCTAAACAAATCCTTGGGTGGTAAATCGGGCAAAAATCTCAAAAGACGTGCATATTTCAAAATGACAATTTGAAGAGGCATATTTTATGCACATTTTGTATTCTTTTTCTTTCTTTTTTTTTTGTTAAAAAATAGGGCATGGAAAAATGCTCAATATCAGGAATTAATCAAGCCATGCAAATCCAGTCTACAGAAACGTTCACCTCACAGCCGTCAGAATGATCATCAGCAGAAACGTCTACAAAGTGTAAATGCTGAAGGGGTTTTAGCGAACTGTGTACCCTCTAGCTGCTGGTGGGGTGTAAGCTGGTAACAGCCAGTACTGAGACCAGAATGGACGTGTGTTTAAAGGTAAAAAATTGTGCTACCATGTAATCTGGGAGGCCCAGTGATGGGCCTATCACCTGAGTAGACCAGAATCAAAAAGACACAGGCTGGCAATCCTGCACTGCAGACACATGTGCCATAGCCAAGACCTGGAAGAAACCAAAATGTCCATCAACAGAAAAGGGCACCAAGAAGAAGTCGTCCATGTACACAATGGAATATTAGCTATGGAAAAGCATGGAACAGTGCCGTTGGCACCACCATAGAAGGATCTAGAGATAACCACCCAACTTGAACTAAGAAAGAAACCGAAAGACCGGTATCCTAGTACATCACTTATAGGTGCTATGTAAAACTTGATACCCATGAAATAATTTCCAAGAGAAGGACACTCATAGATTCAGAAAACCAAATTATGTTGAACCAGATGGAAATGTGTAAGGAATGTACGAATTAGGATATGGGGGTTAACAGACATGTACTAATACATGTGAAATATATAATCACAAAATACCTATGGAATACCAAGAGAGGTATCCTCAACACTCTGTGATAACCTACACGGGAAAGGATCCAAAGATGAATAGATCGAAACATAGACGTAATGAACCACATTCTGTACACCTAGAACACACACATTTTTCTCAAATCTGCTCTGATAATTAATAAAAATTAAATATAAAAACAAACAAGAAGTAAGGAGATATAAGCTCTTGGGGGGTTTTCCCTGGCACATTCCACTCTAAATTGCAACCTACTAACACGAATTCCAGGAAAGCTCTGTTGCCCAAAATCCCACAGTTGGAAATGTAGAAATGCTGCCGCCTTGTGGCCGTTTCCCGCAAGAGCGGCTTCAAAACCACAGTTAAGGGTCACCTAACATTCACAAGGATTCAGGCCTGTAAAGGACACCTGCCCTCAAAAATTGTGCTGAGGTATGGAATGGCCAAAATAATTCAAAATTGGCAAAATTTTCAAGGAGATAGTATGAAGAGGTAAGTTTTACTCACGATTTCTTTTTAGAAAAGGAAGATGGATAAAAGCTCAACATCAGGTATTATTAGACTCGTGGAAATATAGCCTAGAGAAAGGTTTCAACTCACGGAAGTCAACTACCATCAGCAAAAAGTCTACAAGCAACACATGCTGAAGGGGTTTTAGAGAACTGAGTACCCTCTAGCTGCTGGTGAGATGTAAAGTGGTAAGAGCCAATAATGAGAACAGAAAGGAGCTGCGTTTAAAAGTAAAAATTGAGCCAGCATTCCATTCAGCAGGCCCAGCGCTGAGCCTCTCACCTGAGAAGACCAGAGTCGAGAAGGCACAGGCTGCAACATCTGCACTGCAGGAGTTTTCACAATAGCCAAGACACGGAAGCAACCAAAATGTCCATCAACAGATGAATGGATAAAGAACGAGTGGTCCATGAACACAATGGAATACTAGCCATGGAAAACAGTGAAACACTGCTCTTTGAGGCACCGTAGATGAGCTTAGAGATAATCACAGAACATGAGGTAAGTCGGAAAGCAAAACACATATCTTATGATATCACTTATAGGTGTTATCTAACAACTGACACAAATGAACGTATTTTCACAGAGAAAGACACTCACAGACTAAGAAAACAAACTATCCTTATGTAAAAGGAAAGGTGGGGGCAATGGAAAATTAAGATTACGGTTACCATACGTGTACAAATACAGATTAAATACATATATCAAAAAGACCGACCATAGAGCAAGGGGGACCTACAGAACACTCTGCAATAATTTACATGGGAAGAGGATCTCTACATGAAAACATATATATATGTGTGTGTGTGTGTGTGTATATATATATATATATATATATAATGTACAAATGAAGCAGACTGTGTACACATAGGACAAAAAATATGCTAATCATCACCCCGATTTTAAAAAGTAAAACAACGGACAAGAAATAATGGGACATATACTTACGGGGATATTTCCTGGCATATTCCATTCTAATTAACAACCTGGGAACACGACTTCCAGAAGGGATGGGCTGCCCTAGTAACCAGAATTGGGAATGGAGAAATGCTGCCGCCTTGGGGCCGTTTCCCACAGCAGCAGCTTTAAACCCAGTGCTAATGGTCACTAAATATTCACACTCATTGCAGGCCTGTAAATGACACCTGCCGAAAGAAAAGTATCCTGGGGTCAAAAATCGACAAAAAAATTCAAACCACGGCAGCCTTCCCAGAAGAGAATTTCAAGAGGTTGATTGTACTCACAGTTTTTTTCTGTTTTGGTTTAACAGAAATTTTCAAAAGGTGTGGGAAAATGCTGAACATTAGGGATAATTAAAGACATGCAAATCCAAATTACAAAATCCTATCAGCATACATCAGTCAGAATGGCAATCAGCAAAACTTCTGCAAACAATAAATGCTGAAGGGGTTGTGGAGAAATGCGTACCCTCGGCTCTAAGTGGGACATGGTAAGAGCCAGTAATGAAAATACAAAAGAGGTGCCTTGAAAAGGAAAATATTGAGCTACCATTCAATCAAGCATACCGACTGCTGGGCCTATCGCCTGAGAGGATGAGAATCAAAAAGACACAGGCTGGCAATCCTGCACTCCAGCAATATTTACCATAGCCAAGATTTGGAAGCAAAGAAAGTGACCATCAACAGAGGAATGCAGGAAGAAGAAGGGGCCCATGTACACAATGGAATACTACTCCAATAAAAACAAATAGAAATTCAATTTTAAAAACCAAACATAAGTAAGGAGACATCAGCTTTTGGGGGTTTATCCGGGCACATTCCCCTCAAATGTATAACCGAGGAACACCACGGGTAGGAAGGTCTGTTTCCCTAGTTCCCAGAGTGGGGAAAGCAGAAATACTGCCGCCCAACGGCCGTTACCTGCAACAGCAGCTTTAAAACCTGTGCTAAGGGTCACTTCATATGCTCAAGTACTGGAGGGTTGTAAATGAAACCTGCCCTCAAAATGTCTTCAGGGAGGTAATGGCCAAAATATTTCGAAATGTGTCACATACTCCAAAAAAACCATTTGGGGAGGTAAGCTGTACGCACAGTTTGAAGAAGAATAGGGCATGCCTGAAAGCTGACCTTCAAGGGATTATGAGTCACATGCAAATCCAGCCAAAAGGAGGTATCAGCTCACACCAGTGAGAATAAACGTCATCAGAAAATCTCCAAAAACTAAATGCTGAAGGCGTTGTGGAGAAGGGCTCACCCTCAACTTTGGGTGGGACGTAAGCTGGTAAGAGCAACTAATGAGAACAGAATGGAGGTGCCTTTACAAGGTAAACATTTGGCTACCATATGATCCAGCAGGCCCTCTCCTGGGCCTATAACCGAAGAAGACAGAATTGGAAAGACGCAGTCAGGCAACTGTGCATTGCGGCAGTATTACAATAGCCAAGACATGGAAGCAACCAAAAAGTCCATCAACAGATGAGTGGACAAAGAAGAACTGGTACAGGTACAGATGGAATATTAGCCAAGGAGAAAAATGACACAATGCCATTTGCAGCACCGTAGATGAGTCTAGAAGTAATCACGCAACTTGTAGTAAGTCAGAAAGCAAAAGACACATATCCTATGATGTCACTTATAGGTGTTACCTAAAAATTGATACCAGTGAAGATATTTCCACAGAGACAGGCAATGAGACATTCACTAAACAAACTTAGGGTTCACCAATGGAAAGATGTGAGGACTGGATACATTAGGATGTCGGGGTGAACAGAGATACACAAACACAGGTGAAATGTATAATCACCGAAGACCTACGGAATACCAAGAGAAGACTACTCAACATTGTGTCATAACCTACATGGGAAAAGGATCCAAATAACAATGTATATATATGTGTGTGTGTGTGTGTGTGTGCAAAACAACCACAGCTTGCACACCTAGAACAAGCAAAACATTGTAATCAAACCTGCTGTGATAAAAAATGAAAATTAAATTTACAAAACGAACAAGAAGTAGTGAGATATAAACTTAAGGGGCTTTTTCCTGGCACATTCCATTCTAATTTGCAACCTAGAAAACGACTTCCATTGAGGCTCTGTGGTCCTAGTAACCAGATTTGGTAAAGGAGAAGTGCTGCCGCCTTGTGGCCGTTTCACACAACAGCAGCTCTAAACCCAGCGCTGATGGTTCCTTGATATTCAAAATAATTGCACGCCTGTAAAGGACACTTGCCCTCTAAACAAATCCTTGGGTGGTAAATCGGGCAAAAATCTCAAAAGACGTGCATATTTCAAAATGACAATTTGAAGAGGCATATTTTATGCACATTTTGTATTCTTTTTCTTTCTTTTTTTTTTGTTAAAAAATAGGGCATGGAAAAATGCTCAATATCAGGAATTAATCAAGCCATGCAAATCCAGTCTACAGAAACGTTCACCTCACAGCCGTCAGAATGATCATCAGCAGAAACGTCTACAAAGTGTAAATGCTGAAGGGGTTTTAGAGAACTGTGTACCCTGTAGCTGCTGGTGGGGTGTAAGCTGGTAACAGCCAGTACTGAGACCAGAATGGACGTGTGTTTAAAGGTAAAAAATTGTGCTACCATGTAATCTGGGAGGCCCAGTGATGGGCCTATCACCTGAGTAGACCAGAATCAAAAAGACACAGGCTGGCAATCCTGCACTGCAGACACATGTGCCATAGCCAAGACCTGGAAGAAACCAAAATGTCCATCAACAGAAAAGTGCACCAAGAAGAAGTCGTCCATGTACACAATGGAACATTAGCCATGGAAAAGCATGGAACAGTGCCGTTGGCACCACCGTAGAAGGATCTAGAGATAATCACCCAACTTGAAGTAAGAAAGAAACCGAAAGACCGGTATCCCAGTACATCACTTATAGGTGCTATGTAAAACTTGATACCCATGAAATAATTTCCAAGAGAAGGACACTCATAGATTCAGAAAACCAAATTATGTTGAACCAGATGGAAAGGTGTAAGGAATGTACGAATTAGGATATGGGGTTAACAGACATGTACTAATACATGTGAAATATATAATCACAAAATACCTATGGAATACCAAGAGAGGTCTACTCAACACTGTGTAATAACCTACACGGGAAAGGATCCAAAGATGAATAGATCGAAACATAGACGTAATGAACCACATTCTGTACACCTAGAACACACACATTTTTCTCAAATCTGCTCTGATAATTAATAAAAATTAAATATAAAAACCAAACAAGAAGTAAGGAGATATAAGCTCTTGGGGTGTTTTCCCTGGCACATTCCACTCTAATTTGCAGCCTACTAACACGAATTCCAGGAAAGCTCTGTTGCCCAAAAACCCACAGTTGGCAATGTAGAAATGCTGCCACCTTGTGGCCGTTTCCCGCAAGAGCGGCTTCAAAACCACAGTTAAGGGTCACTTAACATTCAAAAGGACTCAGGGCTGTAAAGGACACCTGCCCTCCAAAATTGTGCTGAGCTACGGAATGGCCAAAAAAATTCAAAACTGGCAAAATTTTCAAGGAGATAGTATGAAGAGGTAAGTTTTACTCACGATTTCTTTTTAGAAAAGGAAAATGGATAAAAGCTCAACATCAGGTATTATTAGACTCGTGGAACTATAGCCTAGAGAAAGGTTTCAACTCACGCAAGTCAACTACCATCAGCAAAAAGTCTACAAACAATACATGCTGAAGGGGTTTTAGAGAACTGAGTGCCCTCTAGCTGCTGGTGAGATGTAAAGTGGTAAGAGCCAATAATGAGAATAGAAAGGAGCTGCGTTTAAAAGTAAAAATTGAGCCAGCATTCCATTCAGCAGGCCCAGCGCTGAGCCGCTCAACTGAGAAGACCAGAGTCGAGAAGGCACAGGCTGCAACATCTGCACTGCAGGAGTTTTCACAATAGCCAAGACACGGAAGCAACCAAAATGTCCATCAACAGATGAATGGATAAAGAACGAGGGGTCCATGAACACAATGGAATACTAGCCATGGAAAACAGTGAAACACTGCTCTTTGAGGCACCATAGATGAGCCTAGAGATAATCACAGAACATGAGGTAAGTCGGAAAGCAAGAGACATATCCTATGATATCACTTATAGGCGTTATCTAACAACTGACACAAATGAACGTATTTTCACAGAGAAAGACACTCACAGACTAAGAAAACAAACTATTCTTATGTAAAAGGAAAGGTGGGGGCAATGGAAAATTAAGATTACGGTTACCATACGTGTACAAATACAGATTAAATACATATATCAAAAAGACCGATCATATAGCAAGGGGGGTCGACAGAACACTCTGCAATAATTTACATGGGAAGAGGATCTCTACATGAATACATATATATATGTGTGTCTATATATATAATGTACGAATGAAGCAGATTGTGTACACATAGGACAAAAAATATGCTAATCATCACCCCGATTTTTAAAAGTAAAACAACGGACAAGAAATAATGGGACATATACTTACGGGGATATTTCCTGGCATATTCCATTCTAATTAACAACCTGGGAACACGACTTCCAGAAGGGATGGGCTGCCCTAGTAACCAGAATTGGGAATGGAGAAATGCTGCCGCCTTGGGGCCGTTTCCCACAACAGCAGCTTTAAACCCAGTGCTAATGGTCACTAAATATTCACACTCATTGCAGGCCTGTAAATGACACCTGCCGAAAGAAAAGTATCCTGGGGTCAAAAATCGACAAAAAAATTCAAACCACGGCAGCCTTCCCAGAAGAGAATTTCAAGAGGTTGATTGTACTCACAGTTTTTTTCTGTTTTGGTTTAACAGAAATTTTCAAAAGGTGTGGGAAAATGCTGAACATTAGGGATAATTAAAGACATGCAAATCCAAATTACAAAATCCTATCAGCATACATCAGTCAGAATGGCAATCAGCAAAACTTCTGCAAACAATAAATGCTGAAGGGGTTGTGGAGAAATGCGTACCCTCGGCTCTAAGTGGGACATGGTAAGAGCCAGTAATGAAAATACAAAAGAGGTGCCTTGAAAAGGAAAATATTGAGCTACCATTCAATCAAGCATACCGACTGCTGGGCCTATCGCCTGAGAGGATGAGAATCAAAAAGACACAGGCTGGCAATCCTGCACTCCAGCAATATTTACCATAGCCAAGATTTGGAAGCAAAGAAAGTGACCATCAACAGAGGAATGCAGGAAGAAGAAGGGGCCCATGTACACAATGGAATACTACTCTAATAAAAACAAATATAAATTCAATTTTAAAAACCAAACATAAGTAAGGAGACATCAGCTTTTGGGGGTTTATGCGGGCACATCCCACTCAAATGTATAACCGAGGAACCCCACGGGTAGGAAGGTCTGTTTCCCTAGTTCCCAGAGTGGGGAAAGCAGAAATACTGCCGCCCAACGGCCGTTACCTGCAACAGCAGCTTTAAAACCTGTGCTAAGGGTCACTTCATATGCTCAAGTACTGGAGGGTTGTAAATGAAACCTGCCCTCAAAATGTCTTCAGGGAGGTAATGGCCAAAATATTTCGAAATGTGTCACATACTCCAAGAAAACCATTTGGGGAGGTAAGCTGTATGCACAGATTGAAGAAGAATAGGGCATGCCTGAAAGCTGACCTTCAAGGGATTATGAGTTGCATGCAAATCCAGCCAAAAGGAGGTATCAGCTCACACCAGTGAGAATAAACGTCATCAGAAAATCTCCAAAAACTAAATGCTGAAGGCGTTGTGGAGAAGGGCTCACCCTCAACTTTGGGTGGGACGTAAGCTAGTAAGAGCAACTAATGAGAACAGAATGGAGGTGCCTTTACAAGGTAAACATTTGGCTACCATATGATCCAGCAGGCCCACTCCTGGGCCTATAACCGAAGAAGACAGAATTGGAAAGACGCAGTCAGGCAAATGTGCATTGCGGCAGTATTACAATAGCCAAGACATGGAAGCAACCAAAAAGTCCATCAACAGATGAGTGGACAAAGAAGAACTGGTACAGGTACAGATGGAATATTAGCCAAGGAGAAAAATGACACAATGCCATTTGCAGCACCGTAGATGAGTCTAGAAGTAATCACGCAACTTGTAGTAAGTCAGAAAGCAAAAGACACATATCCTATGATGTCACTTATAGGTGTTACCTAAAAATTGATACCAGTGAAGATATTTCCACAGAGACAGGCAATGAGACATTCACTAAACAAACTTAGGGTTCACCAATGGAAAGATGTGAGGACTGGATACATTAGGATGTCGGGGTGAACAGAGATACACAAACACAGGTGAAATGTATAATCACCGAAGACCTACGGAATACCAAGAGAAGACTACTCAACATTGTGTCATAACCTACATGGGAAAAGGATCCAAATAACAATGGATATATATGTGTGTGTGTGTGTATGTGTGTGTGCCAAACAACCACAGCTTGCACACCTAGAACAAGCAAAACATTGTAATCAAACCTGCTGTGATAAAAAATGAAAATTAAATTTACAAAACGAACAAGAAGTAGTGAGATATAAACTTAAGGGGCTTTTTCCTGGCACATTCCATTCTAATTTGCAACCTAGAAAATGAGTTCCATTGAGGCTCTGTGGCCCTAGTAACCAGATTTGGTAAAGGAGAAGTGCTGCCGCCTTGTGGCCGTTTCCCACAACAGCAGCTCTAAACCCAGCGCTGATGGTTCCTTGATATTCAAAATAATTGCACGCCTGTAAAGGACACTTGCCCTCTAAACAAATCCTTGGGTGGTACATCGGGCAAAAATCTCAAAAGACGTGCATATTTCAAAATGACAATTTGAAGAGGCATATTTTATGCACATTTTGTATTCTTTTTCTTTCTTTTTTTTTGTTAAAAAATAGGGCATGGAAAAATGCTCAACATCAGGAATTAATCAAGCCATGCAAATCCAGTCTACAGAAACGTTCACCTCACAGCCGTCAGAATGATCATCAGCAGAAACGTCTACAAAGTGTAAATGCTGAAGGGGTTTTAGCGAACTGTGTACCCTCTAGCTGCTGGTGGGGTGTAAGCTGGTAACAGCCAGTACTGAGACCAGAATGGACGTGTGTTTAAAGGTAAAAAATTGTGCTACCATGTAATCTGGGAGGCCCAGTGATGGGCCTATCACCTGAGTAGACCAGAATCAAAAAGACACAGGCTGGCAATCCTGCACTGCAGACACATGTGCCATAGCCAAGACCTGGAAGAAACCAAAATGTCCATCAACAGAAAAGTGCACCAAGAAGAAGTCGTCCATGTACACAATGGAACATTAGCCATGGAAAAGCATGGAATAGTGCCGTTGGCACCACCGTAGAAGGATCTAGAGATAATCACCCAACTTGAACTAAGAAAGAAACCGAAAGACCGGTATCCTAGTACATCACTTATAGGTGCTATGTAAAACTTGATACCCATGAAATAATTTCCAAGAGAAGGACACTCATAGATTCAGAAAACCAAATTATGTTGAACCAGATGGAAAGGTGTAAGGAATGTACGAATTAGGATATGGGGGTTAACAGACATGTACTAATACATGTGAAATATATAATCACAAAATACCTATGGAATACCAAGAGAGGTCTACTCAACACTGTGTAATAACCTACACGGGAAAGGATCCAAAGATGAATAGATCGAAACATAGACATAATGAACCACATTCTGTACACCTAGAACACACACATTTTTCTCAAATCTGCTCTGATAATTAATAAAAATTAAATATAAAAACCAAACAAGAAGTAAGGAGATATAAGCTCTTGGGGTGTTTTCCCTGGCACATTCCACTCTAATTTGCAGCCTACTAACACGAATTCCAGGAAAGCTCTGTTGCCCAAAAACCCACAGTTGGCAATGTAGAAATGCTGCCACCTTGTGGCCGTTTCCCGCAAGAGCGGCTTCAAAACCACAGTTAAGGGTCACTTAACATTCAAAAGGACTCAGGGCTGTAAAGGACACCTGCCCTCCAAAATTGTGCTGAGCTACGGAATGGCCAAAAAAATTCAAAACTGGCAAAATTTTCAAGGAGATAGTATGAAGAGGTAAGTTTTACTCACGATTTCTTTTTAGAAAAGGAAAATGGATAAAAGCTCAACATCAGGTATTATTAGACTCGTGGAACTATAGCCTAGAGAAAGGTTTCAACTCACGCAAGTCAACTACCATCAGCAAAAAGTCTACAAACAATACATGCTGAAGGGGTTTTAGAGAACTGAGTGCCCTCTAGCTGCTGGTGAGATGTAAAGTGGTAAGAGCCAATAATGAGAATAGAAAGGAGCTGCGTTTAAAAGTAAAAATTGAGCCAGCATTCCATTCAGCAGGCCCAGTGCTGAGCCTCTCACCTGAGAAGACCAGAGTCGAGAAGGCACAGGCTGCAACATCTGCACTGCAGGAGTTTTCACAATAGCCAAGACACGGAAGCAACCAAAATGTCCATCAACAGATGAATGGATAAAGAACGAGGGGTCCATGAACACAATGGAATACTAGCCATGGAAAACAGTGAAACACTGCTCTTTGAGGCACCATAGATGAGCCTAGAGATAATCACAGAACATGAGGTAAGTCGGAAAGCAAGAGACATATCCTATGATATCACTTATAGGCGTTATCTAACAACTGACACAAATGAACGTATTTTCACAGAGAAAGACACTCACAGACTAAGAAAACAAACTATTCTTATGTAAAAGGAAAGGTGGGGGCAATGGAAAATTAAGATTACGGTTACCATACGTGTACAAATACAGATTAAATACATATATCAAAAAGACCGATCATATAGCAAGGGGGGTCGACAGAACACTCTGCAATAATTTACATGGGAAGAGGATCTCTACATGAATACATATATATATGTGTGTCTATATATATAATGTACGAATGAAGCAGATTGTGTACACATAGGACAAAAAATATGCTAATCATCACCCCGATTTTTAAAAGTAAAACAACGGACAAGAAATAATGGGACATATACTTACGGGGATATTTCCTGGCATATTCCATTCTAATTAACAACCTGGGAACACGACTTCCAGAAGGGATGGGCTGCCCTAGTAACCAGAATTGGGAATGGAGAAATGCTGCCGCCTTGGGGCCGTTTCCCACAACAGCAGCTTTAAACCCAGTGCTAATGGTCACTAAATATTCACACTCATTGCAGGCCTGTAAATGACACCTGCCGAAAGAAAAGTATCCTGGGGTCGAAAATCGACAAAAAAATTCAAACCACGGCAGCCTTCCCAGAAGACAATTTCAAGAGGTTGATTGTACTCACAGTTTTTTTCTGTTTTGGTTTAACAGAAATTTTCAAAAGGTGTGGGAAAATGCTGAACATTAGGGATAATTAAAGACATGCAAATCCAAATTACAAAATCCTATCAGCATACATCAGTCAGAATGGCAATCAGCAAAACTTCTGCAAACAATAAATGCTGAAGGGGTTGTGGAGAAATGCGTACCCTCGGCTCTAAGTGGGACATGGTAAGAGCCAGTAATGAAAATACAAAAGAGGTGCCTTGAAAAGGAAAATATTGAGCTACCATTCAATCAAGCATACCGACTGCTGGGCCTATCGCCTGAGAGGATGAGAATCAAAAAGACACAGGCTGGCAATCCTGCACTCCAGCAATATTTACCATAGCCAAGATTTGGAAGCAAAGAAAGTGACCATCAACAGAGGAATGCAGGAAGAAGAAGGGGCCCATGTACACAATGGAATACTACTCCAATAAAAACAAATAGAAATTCAATTTTAAAAACCAAACATAAGTAAGGAGACATCAGCTTTTGGGGGTTTATCCGGGCACATTCCCCTCAAATGTATAACCGAGGAACACCACGGGTAGGAAGGTCTGTTTCCCTAGTTCCCAGAGTGGGGAAAGCAGAAATACTGCCGCCCAACGGCCGTTACCTGCAACAGCAGCTTTAAAACCTGTGCTAAGGGTCACTTCATATGCTCAAGTACTGCAGGGCTGTAAATGAAACCTGCCCTCAAAATGTCTTCAGGGAGGTAATGGCCAAAATATTTCGAAATGTGTCACATACTCCAAAAAAACCATTTGGGGAGGTAAGCTGTACGCACAGTTTGAAGAAGAATAGGGCATGCCTGAAAGCTGACCTTCAAGGGATTATGAGTCGCATGCAAATCCAGCCAAAAGGAGGTATCAGCTCACACCAGTGAGAATAAACGTCATCAGAAAATCTCCAAAAACTAAATGCTGAAGGCGTTGTGGAGAAGGGCTCACCCTCAACTTTGGGTGGGACGTAAGCTGGTAAGAGCAACTAATGAGAACAGAATGGAGGTGCCTTTACAAGGTAAACATTTGGCTACCATATGATCCAGCAGGCCCACTCCTGGGCCTATAACCGAAGAAGACAGAATTGGAAAGACGCAGTCATGCAAATGTGCATTGCGGCAGTATTACAATAGCCAAGACATGGAAGCAACCAAAAAGTCCATCAACAGATGAGTGGACAAAGAAGAACTGGTACAGGTACAGATGGAATATTAGCCAAGGAGAAAAATGACACAATGCCATTTGCAGCACCGTAGATGAGTCTAGAAGTAATCACGCAACTTGTAGTAAGTCAGAAAGCAAAAGACACATATCCTATGATGTCACTTATAGGTGTTACCTAAAAATTGATACCAGTGAAGATATTTCCACAGAGACAGGCAATGAGACATTCACTAAACAAACTTAGGGTTCACCAATGGAAAGATGTGAGGACTGGATACATTAGGATGTCGGGGTGAACAGAGATACACAAACACAGGTGAAATGTATAATCACCGAAGACCTACGGAATACCAAGAGAAGACTACTCAACATTGTGTCATAACCTACATGGGAAAAGGATCCAAATAACAATGGATATATTTGTGTGTGTGTGTGTGTGTGTGTGTGTGTGTGTGTGCAAAACAACCACAGCTTGCACACCTAGAACAAGCAAAACATTGTAATCAAACCTGCTGTGAAAAAAAATGAATATTATATTTACAAAACGAACAAGAAGTAGTGAGATATAAACTTAAGGGGCTTTTTCCTGGCACATTCCATTCTAATTTGCAACCTAGAAAATGAGTTCCATTGAGGCTCTGTGGCCCTAGTAACCAGATTTGGTAAAGGAGAAGTGCTGCCGCCTTGTGGCCGTTTCACACAACAGCAGCTCTAAACCCAGCGCTGATGGTTCCTTGATATTCAAAATAATTGCACGCCTGTAAAGGACACTTGCCCTCTAAACAAATCCTTGGGTGGTAAATCGGGCAAAAATCTCAAAAGACGTGCATATTTCAAAATGACAATTTGAAGAGGCATATTTTATGCACATTTTGTATTCTTTTTCTTTCTTTTTTTTTTGTTAAAAAATAGGGCATGGAAAAATGCTCAACATCAGGAATTAATCAAGCCATGCAAATCCAGTCTACAGAAACGTTCACCTCACAGCCGTCAGAATGATCATCAGCAGAAACGTCTACAAAGTGTAACTGCTGAAGGGGTTTTAGAGAACTGTGTACCCTCTAGCTGCTGGTGGGGTGTAAGCTGGTAACAGCCAGTACTGAAACCAGAATGGACCTGTGTTTAAAGGTAAAAATTGTGCTACCATGTAATCTGGGAGGCCCAGTGATGGGCCTATCACCTGAGTAGACCAGAATCAAAAAGACACAGGCTGGCAATCCTGCACTGCAGCCACATGTGCCATAGCCAAGACCTGGAAGAAACCAAAATGTCCATCAACAGAAAAGTGCACCAAGAAGAAGTCGTCCATGTACACAATGGAATATTAGCCATGGAAAAGCATGGAACAGTGCCATTGGCACCACCATAGAAGGATCTAGAGATAACCACCCAACTTGAACTAAGAAAGAAACCGAAAGACCGGTATCCTAGTACATCACTTATAGGTGCTATGTAAAACTTGATACCCATGAAATAATTTCCAAGAGAAGGACACTCATAGATTCAGAAAACCAAATTATGTTGAACCAGATGGAAAGGTGTAAGGAATGTACGAATTAGGATATTCGTACATAGGGGGTTAACAGACATGTACTAATACATGTGAAATATATAATCACAAAATACCTATGGAATACCAAGAGAGGTCTACTCAACACTCTGTGATAACCTACACGGGAAAGGATCCAAAGATGAATAGATTGAAACATAGACATAATGAACCACATTCTGTACACCTAGAACACACACATTTTTCTCAAATCTGCTCTGATAATTAATAAAAATTAAATATAAAAACCAAACAAGAAGTAAGGAGATATAAGCTCTTGGGGTGTTTTCCCTGGCACATTCCACTCTAATTTGCAGCCTACTAACACGAATTCCAGGAAAGCTCTGTTGCCCAAAATCCCACAGTTGGCAATGTAGAAATGCTGCCACCTTGTGGCCGTTTCCCGCAAGAGCGGCTTCAAAACCACAGTTAAGGGTCACTTAACATTCACAAGGACTCAGGGCTGTAAAGGACACCTGCCCTCCAAAATTGTGCTGAGCTACGGAATGGCCAAAAAAATTCAAAACTGGCAAAATTTTCAAGGAGATAGTATGAAGAGGTAAGTTTTACTCACGATTTCTTTTTAGAAAAGGAAAATGGATAAAAGCTCAACATCAGGTATTATTAGACTCGTGGAACTATAGCCTAGAGAAAGGTTTCAACTCACGCAAGTCAACTACCATCAGCAAAAAGTCTACAAACAATACATGCTGAAGGGGTTTTAGAGAACTGAGTGCCCTCTAGCTGCTGGTGAGATGTAAAGTGGTAAGAGCCAATAATGAGAATAGAAAGGAGCTGCGTTTAAAAGTAAAAATTGAGCCAGCATTCCATTCAGCAGGCCCAGCGCTGAGCCGCTCAACTGAGAAGACCAGAGTCGAGAAGGCACAGGCTGCAACATCTGCACTGCAGGAGTTTTCACAATAGCCAAGACACGGAAGCAACCAAAATGTCCATCAACAGATGAATGGATAAAGAACGAGGGGTCCATGAACACAATGGAATACTAGCCATGGAAAACAGTGAAACACTGCTCTTTGAGGCACCATAGATGAGCCTAGAGATAATCACAGAACATGAGGTAAGTCGGAAAGCAAGAGACATATCCTATGATATCACTTATAGGCGTTATCTAACAACTGACACAAATGAACGTATTTTCACAGAGAAAGACACTCACAGACTAAGAAAACAAACTATTCTTATGTAAAAGGAAAGGTGGGGGCAATGGAAAATTAAGATTACGGTTACCATACGTGTACAAATACAGATTAAATACATATATCAAAAAGACCGATCATATAGCAAGGGGGGTCGACAGAACACTCTGCAATAATTTACATGGGAAGAGGATCTCTACATGAATACATATATATATGTGTGTCTATATATATAATGTACGAATGAAGCAGATTGTGTACACATAGGACAAAAAATATGCTAATCATCACCCCGATTTTAAAAAGTAAAACAACGGACAAGAAATAATGGGACATATACTTACGGGGATATTTCCTGGCATATTCCATTCTAATTAACAACCTGGGAACACGACTTCCAGAAGGGATGGGCTGCCCTAGTAACCAGAATTGGGAATGGAGAAATGCTGCCGCCTTGGGGCCGTTTCCCACAGCAGCAGCTTTAAACCCAGTGCTAATGGTCACTAAATATTCACACTCATTGCAGGCCTGTAAATGACACCTGCCGAAAGAAAAGTATCCTGGGGTCAAAAATCGACAAAAAAATTCAAACCACGGCAGCCTTCCCAGAAGAGAATTTCAAGAGGTTGATTGTACTCACAGTTTTTTTCTGTTTTGGTTTAACAGAAATTTTCAAAAGGTGTGGGAAAATGCTGAACATTAGGGATAATTAAAGACATGCAAATCCAAATTACAAAATCCTATCAGCATACATCAGTCAGAATGGCAATCAGCAAAACTGCTGCAAACAATAAATGCTGAAGGGGTTGTGGAGAAATGCGTACCCTCGGCTCTAAGTGGGACATGGTAAGAGCCAGTAATGAAAATACAAAAGAGGTGCCTTGAAAAGGAAAATATTGAGCTACCATTCAATCAAGCATACCGACTGCTGGGCCTATCGCCTGAGAGGATGAGAATCAAAAAGACACAGGCTGGCAATCCTGCACTCCAGCAATATTTACCATAGCCAAGATTTGGAAGCAAAGAAAGTGACCATCAACAGAGGAATGCAGGAAGAAGAAGGGGCCCATGTACACAATGGAATACTACTCCAATAAAAACAAATAGAAATTCAATTTTAAAAACCAAACATAAGTAAGGAGACATCAGCTTTTGGGGGTTTATGCGGGCACATTCCCCTCAAATGTATAACCGAGGAACACCACGGGTAGGAAGGTCTGTTTCCCTAGTTCCCAGAGTGGGGAAAGCAGAAATACTGCCGCCCAACGGCCGTTACCTGCAACAGGAGCTTTAAAACCTGTGCTAAGGGTCACTTCATATGCTCAAGTACTGGAGGGTTGTAAATGAAACCTGCCCTCAAAATGTCTTCAGGGAGGTAATGGCCAAAATATTTCGAAATGTGTCACATACTCCAAAAAAACCATTTGGGGAGGTAAGCTGTACGCACAGTTTGAAGAAGAATAGGGCATGCCTGAAAGCTGACCTTCAAGGGATTATGAGTCACATGCAAATCCAGCCAAAAGGAGGTATCAGCTCACACCAGTGAGAATAAACGTCATCAGAAAATCTCCAAAAACTAAATGCTGAAGGCGTTGTGGAGAAGGGCTCACCCTCAACTTTGGGTGGGACGTAAGCTGGTAAGAGCAACTAATGAGAACAGAATGGAGGTGCCTTTACAAGGTAAACATTTGGCTACCATATGATCCAGCAGGCCCTCTCCTGGGCCTATAACCGAAGAAGACAGAATTGGAAAGACGCAGTCAGGCAACTGTGCATTGCGGCAGTATTACAATAGCCAAGACATGGAAGCAACCAAAAAGTCCATCAACAGATGAGTGGACAAAGAAGAACTGGTACAGGTACAGATGGAATATTAGCCAAGGAGAAAAATGACACAATGCCATTTGCAGCACCGTAGATGAGTCTAGAAGTAATCACGCAACTTGTAGTAAGTCAGAAAGCAAAAGACACATATCCTATGATGTCACTTATAGGTGTTACCTAAAAATTGATACCAGTGAAGATATTTCCACAGAGACAGGCAATGAGACATTCACTAAACAAACTTAGGGTTCACCAATGGAAAGATGTGAGGACTGGATACATTAGGATGTCGGGGTGAACAGAGATACACAAACACAGGTGAAATGTATAATCACCGAAGACCTACGGAATACCAAGAGAAGACTACTCAACATTGTGTCATAACCTACATGGGAAAAGGATCCAAATAACAATGTATATATATGTGTGTGTGTGTGTGTGTGTGCAAAACAACCACAGCTTGCACACCTAGAACAAGCAAAACATTGTAATCAAACCTGCTGTGATAAAAAATGAAAATTAAATTTACAAAACGAACAAGAAGTAGTGAGATATAAACTTAAGGGGCTTTTTCCTGGCACATTCCATTCTAATTTGCAACCTAGAAAACGACTTCCATTGAGGCTCTGTGGCCCTAGTAACCAGATTTGGTAAAGGAGAAGTGCTGCCGCCTTGTGGCCGTTTCACACAACAGCAGCTCTAAACCCAGCGCTGATGGTTCCTTGATATTCAAAATAATTGCACGCCTGTAAAGGACACTTGCCCTCTAAACAAATCCTTGGGTGGTAAATCGGGCAAAAATCTCAAAAGACGTGCATATTTCAAAATGACAATTTGAAGAGGCATATTTTATGCACATTTTGTATTCTTTTTCTTTCTTTTTTTTTGTTAAAAAATAGGGCATGGAAAAATGCTCAATATCAGGAATTAATCAAGCCATGCAAATCCAGTCTACAGAAACGTTCACCTCACAGCCGTCAGAATGATCATCAGCAGAAACGTCTACAAAGTGTAAATGCTGAAGGGGTTTTAGAGAACTGTGTACCCTGTAGCTGCTGGTGGGGTGTAAGCTGGTAACAGCCAGTACTGAGACCAGAATGGACGTGTGTTTAAAGGTAAAAAATTGTGCTACCATGTAATCTGGGAGGCCCAGTGATGGGCCTATCACCTGAGTAGACCAGAATCAAAAAGACACAGGCTGGCAATCCTGCACTGCAGACACATGTGCCATAGCCAAGACCTGGAAGAAACCAAAATGTCCATCAACAGAAAAGTGCACCAAGAAGAAGTCGTCCATGTACACAATGGAACATTAGCCATGGAAAAGCATGGAACAGTGCCGTTGGCACCACCGTAGAAGGATCTAGAGATAATCACCCAACTTGAAGTAAGAAAGAAACCGAAAGACCGGTATCCCAGTACATCACTTATAGGTGCTATGTAAAACTTGATACCCATGAAATAATTTCCAAGAGAAGGACACTCATAGATTCAGAAAACCAAATTATGTTGAACCAGATGGAAAGGTGTAAGGAATGTACGAATTAGGATATGGGGTTAACAGACATGTACTAATACATGTGAAATATATAATCACAAAATACCTATGGAATACCAAGAGAGGTCTACTCAACACTGTGTAATAACCTACACGGGAAAGGATCCAAAGATGAATAGATCGAAACATAGACGTAATGAACCACATTCTGTACACCTAGAACACACACATTTTTCTCAAATCTGCTCTGATAATTAATAAAAATTAAATATAAAAACCAAACAAGAAGTAAGGAGATATAAGCTCTTGGGGTGTTTTCCCTGGCACATTCCACTCTAATTTGCAGCCTACTAACACGAATTCCAGGAAAGCTCTGTTGCCCAAAAACCCACAGTTGGCAATGTAGAAATGCTGCCACCTTGTGGCCGTTTCCCGCAAGAGCGGCTTCAAAACCACAGTTAAGGGTCACTTAACATTCAAAAGGACTCAGGGCTGTAAAGGACACCTGCCCTCCAAAATTGTGCTGAGCTACGGAATGGCCAAAAAAATTCAAAACTGGCAAAATTTTCAAGGAGATAGTATGAAGAGGTAAGTTTTACTCACGATTTCTTTTTAGAAAAGGAAAATGGATAAAAGCTCAACATCAGGTATTATTAGACTCGTGGAACTATAGCCTAGAGAAAGGTTTCAACTCACGCAAGTCAACTACCATCAGCAAAAAGTCTACAAACAATACATGCTGAAGGGGTTTTAGAGAACTGAGTGCCCTCTAGCTGCTGGTGAGATGTAAAGTGGTAAGAGCCAATAATGAGAATAGAAAGGAGCTGCGTTTAAAAGTAAAAATTGAGCCAGCATTCCATTCAGCAGGCCCAGCGCTGAGCCTCTCACCTGAGAAGACCAGAGTCGAGAAGGCACAGGCTGCAACATCTGCACTGCAGGAGTTTTCACAATAGCCAAGACACGGAAGCAACCAAAATGTCCATCAACAGATGAATGGATAAAGAACGAGTGGTCCATGAACACAATGGAATACTAGCCATGGAAAACAGTGAAACACTGCTCTTTGAGGCATCATAGATGAGCCTAGAGATAATCACAGAACATGAGGTAAGTCGGAAAGCAAGAGACATATCCTATGATATCACTTATAGGCGTAATCTAGCAACTGACACAAATGAACGTATTTTCACAGAGAAAGACACTCACAGACTAAGAAAACAAACTATTCTTATGTAAAAGGAAAGGTGGGGGCAATGGAAAATTAAGATTACGGTTACCATACGTGTACAAATACAGATTAAATACATATATCAAAAAGACCGATCATATAGCAAGGGGGGTCGACAGAACACTCTGCAATAATTTACATGGGAAGAGGATCTCTACATGAATACATATATATATGTGTGTCTATATATATAATGTACGAATGAAGCAGATTGTGTACACATAGGACAAAAAATATGCTAATCATCACCCCGATTTTAAAAAGTAAAACAACGGACAAGAAATAATGGGACATATACTTACGGGGATATTTCCTGGCATATTCCATTCTAATTAACAACCTGGGAACACGACTTCCAGAAGGGATGGGCTGCCCTAGTAACCAGAATTGGGAATGGAGAAATGCTGCCGCCTTGGGGCCGTTTCCCACAACAGCAGCTTTAAACCCAGTGCTAATGGTCACTAAATATTCACACTCATTGCAGGCCTGTAAATGACACCTGCCGAAAGAAAAGTATCCTGGGGTCGAAAATCGACAAAAAAATTCAAACCACGGCAGCCTTCCCAGAAGACAATTTCAAGAGGTTGATTGTACTCACAGTTTTTTTCTGTTTTGGTTTAACAGAAATTTTCAAAAGGTGTGGGAAAATGCTGAACATTAGGGATAATTAAAGACATGCAAATCCAAATTACAAAATCCTATCAGCATACATCAGTCAGAATGGCAATCAGCAAAACTTCTGCAAACAATAAATGCTGAAGGGGTTGTGGAGAAATGCGTACCCTCGGCTCTAAGTGGGACATGGTAAGAGCCAGTAATGAAAATACAAAAGAGGTGCCTTGAAAAGGAAAATATTGAGCTACCATTCAATCAAGCATACCGACTGCTGGGCCTATCGCCTGAGAGGATGAGAATCAAAAAGACACAGGCTGGCAATCCTGCACTCCAGCAATATTTACCATAGCCAAGATTTGGAAGCAAAGAAAGTGACCATCAACAGAGGAATGCAGGAAGAAGAAGGGGCCCACGTACACAATGGAATACTACTCCAATAAAAACAAATATAAATTCAATTTTAAAAACCAAACATAAGTAAGGAGACATCAGCTTTTGGGGGTTTATGCGGGCACATTCCCCTCAAATGCATAACCGAGGAACACCACGGTTAGGAAGTTCTGTTTCCCTAGTTCCCAGAGTGGGGAAAGCAGAAATACTGCCGCCCAACGGCCGTTACCTGCAACAGCAGCTTTAAAACCTGTGCTAAGGGTCACTTCATATGCTCAAGTACTGGAGGGCTGTAAATGAAACCTGCCCTCAAAATGTCTTCAGGGAGGTAATGGCCAAAATATTTCGAAATGTGTCACATACTCCAAAAAAACCATTTGGGGAGGTAAGCTGTACGCACAGTTTGAAGAAGAATAGGGCATGCCTGAAAGCTGACCTTCAAGGGATTATGAGTCGCATGCAAATCCAGCCAAAAGGAGGTATCAGCTCACACCAGTGAGAATAAACGTCATCAGAAAATCTCCAAAAACTAAATGCTGAAGGCGTTGTGGAGAAGGGCTCACCCTCAACTTTGGGTGGGACGTAAGCTGGTAAGAGCAACTAATGAGAACAGAATGGAGGTGCCTTTACAAGGTAAACATTTGGCTACCATATGATCCAGCAGGCCCACTCCTGGGCCTATAACCGAAGAAGACAGAATTGGAAAGACGCAGTCAGGCAAATGTGCATTGTGGCAGTATTACAATAGCCAAGACATGGAAGCAACCAAAAAGTCCATCAACAGATGAGTGGACAAAGAAGAACTGGTACAGGTACAGATGGAATATTAGCCAAGGAGAAAAATGACACAATGCCATTTGCAGCACCGTAGATGAGTCTAGAAGTAATCACGCAACTTGTAGTAAGTCAGAAAGCAAAAGACACATATCCTATGATGTCACTTATAGGTGTTACCTAAAAATTGATACCAGTGAAGATATTTCCACAGAGACAGGCAATGAGACATTCACTAAACAAACTTAGGGTTCACCAATGGAAAGATGTGAGGACTGGATACATTAGGATGTCGGGGTGAACAGAGATACACAAACACAGGTGAAATGTATAATCACCGAAGACCTACGGAATACCAAGAGAAGACTACTCAACATTGTGTCATAACCTACATGGGAAAAGGATCCAAATAACAATGGATATATATGTGTGTGTGTGTGTGTGTGTGTGTGTGCAAAACAACCACAGCTTGCACACCTAGAACAAGCAAAACATTGTAATCAAACCTGCTGTGATAATAAATGAAAATTAAATTTACAAAACGAACAAGAAGTAGTGAGATATAAACTTAAGGGGCTTTTTCCTGGCACATTCCATTCTAATTTGCAACCTAGAAAACGACTTCCATTGAGGCTCTGTGGTCCTAGTAACCAGATTTGGTAAAGGAGAAGTGCTGCCGCCTTGTGGCCGTTTCACACAACAGCAGCTCTAAACCCAGCGCTGATGGTTCCTTGATATTCAAAATAATTGCACGCCTGTAAAGGACACTTGCCCTCTAAACAAATCCTTGGGTGGTAAATCGGGCAAAAATCTCAAAAGACGTGCATATTTCAAAATGACAATTTGAAGAGGCATATTTTATGCACATTTTGTATTCTTTTTCTTTCTTTTTTTTTTGTTAAAAAATAGGGCATGGAAAAATGCTCAACATCAGGAATTAATCAAGCCATGCAAATCCAGTCTACAGAAACGTTCACCTCACAGCCGTCAGAATGATCATCAGCAGAAACGTCTACAAAGTGTAACTGCTGAAGGGGTTTTAGCGAACTGTGTACCCTCTAGCTGCTGGTGGGGTGTAAGCTGGTAACAGCCAGTACTGAAACCAGAATGGACCTGTGTTTAAAGGTAAAAATTGTGCTACCATGTAATCTGGGAGGCCCAGTGATGGGCCTATCACCTGAGTAGACCAGAATCAAAAAGACACAGGCTGGCAATCCTGCACTGCAGCCACATGTGCCATAGCCAAGACCTGGAAGAAACCAAAATGTCCATCAACAGAAAAGTGCACCAAGAAGAAGTCGTCCATGTACACAATGGAATATTAGCCATGGAAAAGCATGGAACAGTGCCATTGGCACCACCATAGAAGGATCTAGAGATAACCACCCAACTTGAACTAAGAAAGAAACCGAAAGACCGGTATCCTAGTACATCACTTATAGGTGCTATGTAAAACTTCATACCCATGAAATAATTTCCAAGAGAAGGACACTCATAGATTCAGAAAACCAAATTATGTTGAACCAGATGGAAAGGTGTAAGGAATGTACGAATTAGGATATTCGTACATAGGGGGTTAACAGACATGTACTAATACATGTGAAATATATAATCACAAAATACCTATGGAATACCAAGAGAGGTATCCTCAACACTCTGTGATAACCTACACGGGAAAGGATCCAAAGATGAATAGATCGAAACATAGACATAATGAACCACATTCTGTACACCTAGAACACACACATTTTTCTCAAATCTGCTCTGATAATTAATAAAAATTAAATATAAAAACCAAACAAGAAGTAAGGAGATATAAGCTCTTGGGGTGTTTTCCCTGGCACATTCCACTCTAATTTGCAGCCTACTAACACGAATTCCAGGAAAGCTCTGTTGCCCAAAATCCCACAGTTGGCAATGTAGAAATGCTGCCACCTTGTGGCCGTTTCCCGCAAGAGCGGCTTCAAAACCACAGTTAAGGGTCACTTAACATTCACAAGGACTCAGGGCTGTAAAGGACACCTGCCCTCCAAAATTGTGCTGAGCTACGGAATGGCCAAAAAAATTCAAAACTGGCAAAATTTTCAAGGAGATAGTATGAAGAGGTAAGTTTTACTCACGATTTCTTTTTAGAAAAGGAAAATGGATAAAAGCTCAACATCAGGTATTATTAGACTCGTGGAACTATAGCCTAGAGAAAGGTTTCAACTCACGCAAGTCAACTACCATCAGCAAAAAGTCTACAAACAATACATGCTGAAGGGGTTTTAGAGAACTGAGTGCCCTCTAGCTGCTGGTGAGATGTAAAGTGGTAAGAGCCAATAATGAGAATAGAAAGGAGCTGCGTTTAAAAGTAAAAATTGAGCCAGCATTCCATTCAGCAGGCCCAGCGCTGAGCCGCTCAACTGAGAAGACCAGAGTCGAGAAGGCACAGGCTGCAACATCTGCACTGCAGGAGTTTTCACAATAGCCAAGACACGGAAGCAACCAAAATGTCCATCAACAGATGAATGGATAAAGAACGAGTGGTCCATGAACACAATGGAATACTAGCCATGGAAAACAGTGAAACACTGCTCTTTGAGGCACCATAGATGAGCCTAGAGATAATCACAGAACATGAGGTAAGTCGGAAAGCAAGAGACATATCCTATGATATCACTTATAGGCGTTATCTAACAACTGACACAAATGAACGTATTTTCACAGAGAAAGACACTCACAGACTAAGAAAACAAACTATTCTTATGTAAAAGGAAAGGTGGGGGCAATGGAAAATTAAGATTACGGTTACCATACGTGTACAAATACAGATTAAATACATATATCAAAAAGACCGATCATATAGCAAGGGGGGTCGACAGAACACTCTGCAATAATTTACATGGGAAGAGGATCTCTACATGAATACATATATATATGTGTGTCTATATATATAATGTACGAATGAAGCAGATTGTGTACACATAGGACAAAAAATATGCTAATCATCACCCCGATTTTAAAAAGTAAAACAACGGACAAGAAATAATGGGACATATACTTACGGGGATATTTCCTGGCATATTCCATTCTAATTAACAACCTGGGAACACGACTTCCAGAAGGGATGGGCTGCCCTAGTAACCAGAATTTGGAATGGAGAAATGCTGCCGCCTTGGGGCCGTTTCCCACAACAGCAGCTTTAAACCCAGTGCTAATGGTCACTAAATAATCACACTCATTGCAGGCCTGTAAATGACACCTGCCGAAGGAAAAGTATCCTGGGGTCGAAAATCGACAAAAAAATTCAAACCACGGCAGCCTTCCCAGAAGACAATTTCAAGAGGTTGATTGTACTCACAGTTTTTTTCTGTTTTGGTTTAACAGAAATTTTCAAAAGGTGTGGGAAAATGCTGAACATTAGAGATAATTAAAGACATGCAAATCCAAATTACAAAATCCTATCAGCATACATCAGTCAGAATGGCAATCAGCAAAACTTCTGCAAACAATAAATGCTGAAGGGGTTGTGGAGAAATGCGTACCCTCGGCTCTAAGTGGGACATGGTAAGAGCCAGTAATGAAAATACAAAAGAGGTGCCTTGAAAAGGAAAATATTGAGCTACCATTCAATCAAGCATACCGACTGCTGGGCCTATCGCCTGAGAGGATGAGAATCAAAAAGACACAGGCTGGCAATCCTGCACTCCAGCAATATTTACCATAGCCAAGATTTGGAAGCAAAGAAAGTGACCATCAACAGAGGAATGCAGGAAGAAGAAGGGGCCCACGTACACAATGGAATACTACTCCAATAAAAACAAATAGAAATTCAATTTTAAAAACCAAACATAAGTAAGGAGACATCAGCTTTTGGGGGTTTATGCGGGCACATTCCCCTCAAATGCATAACCGAGGAACACCACGGGTAGGAAGGTCTGTTTCCCTAGTTCCCAGAGTGGGGAAAGCAGAAATACTGCCGCCCAACGGCCGTTACCTGCAACAGCAGCTTTAAAACCTGTGCTAAGGGTCACTTCATATGCTCAAGTACTGGAGGGCTGTAAATGAAACCTGCCCTCAAAATGTCTTCAGGGAGGTAATGGCCAAAATATTTCGAAATGTGTCACATACTCCAAAAAAACCATTTGGGGAGGTAAGCTGTACGCACAGTTTGAAGAAGAATAGGGCATGCCTGAAAGCTGACCTTCAAGGGATTATGAGTCGCATGCAAATCCAGCCAAAAGGAGGTATCAGCTCACACCAGTGAGAATAAACGTCATCAGAAAATCTCCAAAAACTAAATGCTGAAGGCGTTGTGGAGAAGGGCTCACCCTCAACTTTGGGTGGGACGTAAGCTGGTAAGAGCAACTAATGAGAACAGAATGGAGGTGCCTTTACAAGGTAAACATTTGGCTACCATATGATCCAGCAGGCCCACTCCTGGGCCTATAACCGAAGAAGACAGAATTGGAAAGACGCAGTCAGGCAAATGTGCATTGCGGCAGTATTACAATAGCCAAGACATGGAAGCAACCAAAAAGTCCATCAACAGATGAGTGGACAAAGAAGAACTGGTACAGGTACAGATGGAATATTAGCCAAGGAGAAAAATGACACAATGCCATTTGCAGCACCGTAGATGAGTCTAGAAGTAATCACGCAACTTGTAGTAAGTCAGAAAGCAAAAGACACATATCCTATGATGTCACTTATAGGTGTTACCTAAAAATTGATACCAGTGAAGATATTTCCACAGAGACAGGCAATGAGACATTCACTAAACAAACTTAGGGTTCACCAATGGAAAGATGTGAGGACTGGATACATTAGGATGTCGGGGTGAACAGAGATACACAAACACAGGTGAAATGTATAATCACCGAAGACCTACGGAATACCAAGAGAAGACTACTCAACATTGTGTCATAACCTACATGGGAAAAGGATCCAAATAACAATGGATATATATGTGTGTGTGTGTGTGTGTGTGTGTGCAAAACAACCACAGCTTGCACACCTAGAACAAGCAAAACATTGTAATCAAACCTGCTGTGATAATAAATGAAAATTAAATTTACAAAACGAACAAGAAGTAGTGAGATATAAACTTAAGGGGCTTTTTCCTGGCACATTCCATTCTAATTTGCAACCTAGAAAACGACTTCCATTGAGGCTCTGTGGTCCTAGTAACCAGATTTGGTAAAGGAGAAGTGCTGCCGCCTTGTGGCCGTTTCACACAACAGCAGCTCTAAACCCAGCGCTGATGGTTCCTTGATATTCAAAATAATTGCACGCCTGTAAAGGACACTTGCCCTCTAAACAAATCCTTGGGTGGTAAATCGGGCAAAAATCTCAAAAGACGTGCATATTTCAAAATGACAATTTGAAGAGGCATATTTTATGCACATTTTGTATTCTTTTTCTTTCTTTTTTTTTTGTTAAAAAATAGGGCATGGAAAAATGCTCAACATCAGGAATTAATCAAGCCATGCAAATCCAGTCTACAGAAACGTTCACCTCACAGCCGTCAGAATGATCATCAGCAGAAACGTCTACAAAGTGTAACTGCTGAAGGGGTTTTAGCGAACTGTGTACCCTCTAGCTGCTGGTGGGGTGTAAGCTGGTAACAGCCAGTACTGAAACCAGAATGGACCTGTGTTTAAAGGTAAAAATTGTGCTACCATGTAATCTGGGAGGCCCAGTGATGGGCCTATCACCTGAGTAGACCAGAATCAAAAAGACACAGGCTGGCAATCCTGCACTGCAGCCACATGTGCCATAGCCAAGACCTGGAAGAAACCAAAATGTCCATCAACAGAAAAGTGCACCAAGAAGAAGTCGTCCATGTACACAATGGAATATTAGCCATGGAAAAGCATGGAACAGTGCCATTGGCACCACCATAGAAGGATCTAGAGATAACCACCCAACTTGAACTAAGAAAGAAACCGAAAGACCGGTATCCTAGTACATCACTTATAGGTGCTATGTAAAACTTGATACCCATGAAATAATTTCCAAGAGAAGGACACTCATAGATTCAGAAAACCAAATTATGTTGAACCAGATGGAAAGGTGTAAGGAATGTACGAATTAGGATATTCGTACATAGGGGGTTAACAGACATGTACTAATACATGTGAAATATATAATCACAAAATACCTATGGAATACCAAGAGAGGTATCCTCAACACTCTGTGATAACCTACACGGGAAAGGATCCAAAGATGAATAGATCGAAACATAGACATAATGAACCACATTCTGTACACCTAGAACACACACATTTTTCTCAAATCTGCTCTGATAATTAATAAAAATTAAATATAAAAACCAAACAAGAAGTAAGGAGATATAAGCTCTTGGGGTGTTTTCCCTGGCACATTCCACTCTAATTTGCAGCCTACTAACACGAATTCCAGGAAAGCTCTGTTGCCCAAAATCCCACAGTTGGCAATGTAGAAATGCTGCCACCTTGTGGCCGTTTCCCGCAAGAGCGGCTTCAAAACCACAGTTAAGGGTCACTTAACATTCACAAGGACTCAGGGCTGTAAAGGACACCTGCCCTCCAAAATTGTGCTGAGCTACGGAATGGCCAAAAAAATTCAAAACTGGCAAAATTTTCAAGGAGATAGTATGAAGAGGTAAGTTTTACTCACGATTTCTTTTTAGAAAAGGAAAATGGATAAAAGCTCAACATCAGGTATTATTAGACTCGTGGAACTATAGCCTAGAGAAAGGTTTCAACTCACGCAAGTCAACTACCATCAGCAAAAAGTCTACAAACAATACATGCTGAAGGGGTTTTAGAGAACTGAGTGCCCTCTAGCTGCTGGTGAGATGTAAAGTGGTAAGAGCCAATAATGAGAATAGAAAGGAGCTGCGTTTAAAAGTAAAAATTGAGCCAGCATTCCATTCAGCAGGCCCAGCGCTGAGCCGCTCAACTGAGAAGACCAGAGTCGAGAAGGCACAGGCTGCAACATCTGCACTGCAGGAGTTTTCACAATAGCCAAGACACGGAAGCAACCAAAATGTCCATCAACAGATGAATGGATAAAGAACGAGTGGTCCATGAACACAATGGAATACTAGCCATGGAAAACAGTGAAACACTGCTCTTTGAGGCACCATAGATGAGCCTAGAGATAATCACAGAACATGAGGTAAGTCGGAAAGCAAGAGACATATCCTATGATATCACTTATAGGCGTTATCTAACAACTGACACAAATGAACGTATTTTCACAGAGAAAGACACTCACAGACTAAGAAAACAAACTATTCTTATGTAAAAGGAAAGGTGGGGGCAATGGAAAATTAAGATTACGGTTACCATACGTGTACAAATACAGATTAAATACATATATCAAAAAGACCGATCATATAGCAAGGGGGGTCGACAGAACACTCTGCAATAATTTACATGGGAAGAGGATCTCTACATGAATACATATATATATGTGTGTCTATATATATAATGTACGAATGAAGCAGATTGTGTACACATAGGACAAAAAATATGCTAATCATCACCCCGATTTTAAAAAGTAAAACAACGGACAAGAAATAATGGGACATATACTTACGGGGATATTTCCTGGCATATTCCATTCTAATTAACAACCTGGGAACACGACTTCCAGAAGGGATGGGCTGCCCTAGTAACCAGAATTTGGAATGGAGAAATGCTGCCGCCTTGGGGCCGTTTCCCACAACAGCAGCTTTAAACCCAGTGCTAATGGTCACTAAATAATCACACTCATTGCAGGCCTGTAAATGACACCTGCCGAAGGAAAAGTATCCTGGGGTCGAAAATCGACAAAAAAATTCAAACCACGGCAGCCTTCCCAGAAGACAATTTCAAGAGGTTGATTGTACTCACAGTTTTTTTCTGTTTTGGTTTAACAGAAATTTTCAAAAGGTGTGGGAAAATGCTGAACATTAGAGATAATTAAAGACATGCAAATCCAAATTACAAAATCCTATCAGCATACATCAGTCAGAATGGCAATCAGCAAAACTTCTGCAAACAATAAATGCTGAAGGGGTTGTGGAGAAATGCGTACCCTCGGCTCTAAGTGGGACATGGTAAGAGCCAGTAATGAAAATACAAAAGAGGTGCCTTGAAAAGGAAAATATTGAGCTACCATTCAATCAAGCATACCGACTGCTGGGCCTATCGCCTGAGAGGATGAGAATCAAAAAGACACAGGCTGGCAATCCTGCACTCCAGCAATATTTACCATAGCCAAGATTTGGAAGCAAAGAAAGTGACCATCAACAGAGGAATGCAGGAAGAAGAAGGGGCCCACGTACACAATGGAATACTACTCCAATAAAAACAAATAGAAATTCAATTTTAAAAACCAAACATAAGTAAGGAGACATCAGCTTTTGGGGGTTTATGCGGGCACATTCCCCTCAAATGCATAACCGAGGAACACCACGGGTAGGAAGGTCTGTTTCCCTAGTTCCCAGAGTGGGGAAAGCAGAAATACTGCCGCCCAACGGCCGTTACCTGCAACAGCAGCTTTAAAACCTGTGCTAAGGGTCACTTCATATGCTCAAGTACTGGAGGGCTGTAAATGAAACCTGCCCTCAAAATGTCTTCAGGGAGGTAATGGCCAAAATATTTCGAAATGTGTCACATACTCCAAAAAAACCATTTGGGGAGGTAAGCTGTACGCACAGTTTGAAGAAGAATAGGGCATGCCTGAAAGCTGACCTTCAAGGGATTATGAGTCGCATGCAAATCCAGCCAAAAGGAGGTATCAGCTCACACCAGTGAGAATAAACGTCATCAGAAAATCTCCAAAAACTAAATGCTGAAGGCGTTGTGGAGAAGGGCTCACCCTCAACTTTGGGTGGGACGTAAGCTGGTAAGAGCAACTAATGAGAACAGAATGGAGGTGCCTTTACAAGGTAAACATTTGGCTACCATATGATCCAGCAGGCCCACTCCTGGGCCTATAACCGAAGAAGACAGAATTGGAAAGACGCAGTCAGGCAAATGTGCATTGCGGCAGTATTACAATAGCCAAGACATGGAAGCAACCAAAAAGTCCATCAACAGATGAGTGGACAAAGAAGAACTGGTACAGGTACAGATGGAATATTAGCCAAGGAGAAAAATGACACAATGCCATTTGCAGCACCGTAGATGAGTCTAGAAGTAATCACGCAACTTGTAGTAAGTCAGAAAGCAAAAGACACATATCCTATGATGTCACTTATAGGTGTTACCTAAAAATTGATACCAGTGAAGATATTTCCACAGAGACAGGCAATGAGACATTCACTAAACAAACTTAGAGTTCACCAATGGAAAGATGTGAGGACTGGATACATTAGGATGTCGGGGTGAACAGAGATACACAAACACAGGTGAAATGTATAATCACCGAAGACCTACGGAATACCAAGAGAAGACTACTCAACATTGTGTCATAACCTACATGGGAAAAGGATCCAAATAACAATGGATATATATGTGTGTGTGTGTGTGTGTGTGTGTGTGCAAAACAACCACAGCTTGCACACCTAGAACAAGCAAAACATTGTAATCAAACCTGCTGTGATAATAAATGAAAATTAAATTTACAAAACGAACAAGAAGTAGTGAGATATAAACTTAAGGGGCTTTTTCCTGGCACATTCCATTCTAATTTGCAACCTAGAAAACGACTTCCATTGAGGCTCTGTGGTCCTAGTAACCAGATTTGGTAAAGGAGAAGTGCTGCCGCCTTGTGGCCGTTTCACACAACAGCAGCTCTAAACCCAGCGCTGATGGTTCCTTGATATTCAAAATAATTGCACGCCTGTAAAGGACACTTGCCCTCTAAACAAATCCTTGGGTGGTAAATCGGGCAAAAATCTCAAAAGACGTGCATATTTCAAAATGACAATTTGAAGAGGCATATTTTATGCACATTTTGTATTCTTTTTCTTTCTTTTTTTTTTGTTAAAAAATAGGGCATGGAAAAATGCTCAACATCAGGAATTAATCAAGCCATGCAAATCCAGTCTACAGAAACGTTCACCTCACAGCCGTCAGAATGATCATCAGCAGAAACGTCTACAAAGTGTAACTGCTGAAGGGGTTTTAGCGAACTGTGTACCCTCTAGCTGCTGGTGGGGTGTAAGCTGGTAACAGCCAGTACTGAAACCAGAATGGACCTGTGTTTAAAGGTAAAAATTGTGCTACCATGTAATCTGGGAGGCCCAGTGATGGGCCTATCACCTGAGTAGACCAGAATCAAAAAGACACAGGCTGGCAATCCTGCACTGCAGCCACATGTGCCATAGCCAAGACCTGGAAGAAACCAAAATGTCCATCAACAGAAAAGTGCACCAAGAAGAAGTCGTCCATGTACACAATGGAATATTAGCCATGGAAAAGCATGGAACAGTGCCATTGGCACCACCATAGAAGGATCTAGAGATAACCACCCAACTTGAACTAAGAAAGAAACCGAAAGACCGGTATCCTAGTACATCACTTATAGGTGCTATGTAAAACTTGATACCCATGAAATAATTTCCAAGAGAAGGACACTCATAGATTCAGAAAACCAAATTATGTTGAACCAGATGGAAAGGTGTAAGGAATGTACGAATTAGGATATTCGTACATAGGGGGTTAACAGACATGTACTAATACATGTGAAATATATAATCACAAAATACCTATGGAATACCAAGAGAGGTATCCTCAACACTCTGTGATAACCTACACGGGAAAGGATCCAAAGATGAATAGATCGAAACATAGACATAATGAACCACATTCTGTACACCTAGAACACACACATTTTTCTCAAATCTGCTCTGATAATTAATAAAAATTAAATATAAAAACCAAACAAGAAGTAAGGAGATATAAGCTCTTGGGGTGTTTTCCCTGGCACATTCCACTCTAATTTGCAGCCTACTAACACGAATTCCAGGAAAGCTCTGTTGCCCAAAATCCCACAGTTGGCAATGTAGAAATGCTGCCACCTTGTGGCCGTTTCCCGCAAGAGCGGCTTCAAAACCACAGTTAAGGGTCACTTAACATTCACAAGGACTCAGGGCTGTAAAGGACACCTGCCCTCCAAAATTGTGCTGAGCTACGGAATGGCCAAAAAAATTCAAAACTGGCAAAATTTTCAAGGAGATAGTATGAAGAGGTAAGTTTTACTCACGATTTCTTTTTAGAAAAGGAAAATGGATAAAAGCTCAACATCAGGTATTATTAGACTCGTGGAACTATAGCCTAGAGAAAGGTTTCAACTCACGCAAGTCAACTACCATCAGCAAAAAGTCTACAAACAATACATGCTGAAGGGGTTTTAGAGAACTGAGTGCCCTCTAGCTGCTGGTGAGATGTAAAGTGGTAAGAGCCAATAATGAGAATAGAAAGGAGCTGCGTTTAAAAGTAAAAATTGAGCCAGCATTCCATTCAGCAGGCCCAGCGCTGAGCCTCTCACCTGAGAAGACCAGAGTCGAGAAGGCACAGGCTGCAACATCTGCACTGCAGGAGTTTTCACAATAGCCAAGACACGGAAGCAACCAAAATGTCCATCAACAGATGAATGGATAAAGAACGAGTGGTCCATGAACACAATGGAATACTAGCCATGGAAAACAGTGAAACACTGCTCTTTGAGGCACCATAGATGAGCCTAGAGATAATCACAGAACATGAGGTAAGTCGGAAAGCAAGAGACATATCCTATGATATCACTTATAGGCGTTATCTAACAACTGACACAAATGAACGTATTTTCACAGAGAAAGACACTCACAGACTAAGAAAACAAACTATTCTTATGTAAAAGGAAAGGTGGGGGCAATGGAAAATTAAGATTACGGTTACCATACGTGTACAAATACAGATTAAATACATATATCAAAAAGACCGATCATATAGCAAGGGGGGTCGACAGAACACTCTGCAATAATTTACATGGGAAGAGGATCTCTACATGAATACATATATATATGTGTGTCTATATATATAATGTACGAATGAAGCAGATTGTGTACACATAGGACAAAAAATATGCTAATCATCACCCCGATTTTAAAAAGTAAAACAACGGACAAGAAATAATGGGACATATACTTACGGGGATATTTCCTGGCATATTCCATTCTAATTAACAACCTGGGAACACGACTTCCAGAAGGGATGGGCTGCCCTAGTAACCAGAATTTGGAATGGAGAAATGCTGCCGCCTTGGGGCCGTTTCCCACAACAGCAGCTTTAAACCCAGTGCTAATGGTCACTAAATAATCACACTCATTGCAGGCCTGTAAATGACACCTGCCGAAGGAAAAGTATCCTGGGGTCGAAAATCGACAAAAAAATTCAAACCACGGCAGCCTTCCCAGAAGACAATTTCAAGAGGTTGATTGTACTCACAGTTTTTTTCTGTTTTGGTTTAACAGAAATTTTCAAAAGGTGTGGGAAAATGCTGAACATTAGAGATAATTAAAGACATGCAAATCCAAATTACAAAATCCTATCAGCATACATCAGTCAGAATGGCAATCAGCAAAACTTCTGCAAACAATAAATGCTGAAGGGGTTGTGGAGAAATGCGTACCCTCGGCTCTAAGTGGGACATGGTAAGAGCCAGTAATGAAAATACAAAAGAGGTGCCTTGAAAAGGAAAATATTGAGCTACCATTCAATCAAGCATACCGACTGCTGGGCCTATCGCCTGAGAGGATGAGAATCAAAAAGACACAGGCTGGCAATCCTGCACTCCAGCAATATTTACCATAGCCAAGATTTGGAAGCAAAGAAAGTGACCATCAACAGAGGAATGCAGGAAGAAGAAGGGGCCCATGTACACAATGGAATACTACTCCAATAAAAACAAATAGAAATTCAATTTTAAAAACCAAACATAAGTAAGGAGACATCAGCTTTTGGGGGTTTATGCGGGCACATTCCCCTCAAATGCATAACCGAGGAACACCACGGGTAGGAAGGTCTGTTTCCCTAGTTCCCAGAGTGGGGAAAGCAGAAATACTGCCGCCCAACGGCCGTTACCTGCAACAGCAGCTTTAAAACCTGTGCTAAGGGTCACTTCATATGCTCAAGTACTGGAGGGCTGTAAATGAAACCTGCCCTCAAAATGTCTTCAGGGAGGTAATGGCCAAAATATTTCGAAATGTGTCACATACTCCAAAAAAACCATTTGGGGAGGTAAGCTGTACGCACAGTTTGAAGAAGAATAGGGCATGCCTGAAAGCTGACCTTCAAGGGATTATGAGTCGCATGCAAATCCAGCCAAAAGGAGGTATCAGCTCACACCAGTGAGAATAAACGTCATCAGAAAAACTCCAAAAACTAAATGCTGAAGGCGTTGTGGAGAAGGGCTCACCCTCAACTTTGGGTGGGACGTAAGCTGGTAAGAGCAACTAATGAGAACAGAATGGAGGTGCCTTTACAAGGTAAACATTTGGCTACCATATGATCCAGCAGGCCCTCTCCTGGGCCTATAACCGAAGAAGACAGAATTGGAAAGACACAGTCAGGCAAATGTGCATTGCGGCAGTATTACAATAGCCAAGACATGGAAGCAACCAAAAAGTCCATCAACAGATGAGTGGACAAAGAAGAACTGGTACAGGTACAGATGGAATATTAGCCAAGGAGAAAAATGACACAATGCCATTTGCAGCACCGTAGATGAGTCTAGAAGTAATCACGCAACTTGTAGTAAGTCAGAAAGCAAAAGACACATATCCTATGATGTCACTTATAGGTGTTACTTAAAAATTGATACCAGTGAAGATATTTCCACAGAGACAGGCAATGAGACATTCACTAAACAAACTTAGGGTTCACCAATGGAAAGATGTGAGGACTGGATACATTAGGATGTCGGGGTGAACAGAGATACACAAACACAGGTGAAATGTATAATCACCGAAGACCTACGGAATACCAAGAGAAGACTACTCAACATTGTGTCATAACCTACATGGGAAAAGGATCCAAATAACAATGTATATATATGTGTGTGTGTGTGTGTGCAAAACAACCACAGCTTGCACACCTAGAACAAGCAAAACATTGTAATCAAACCTGCTGTGATAATAAATGAAAATTAAATTTACAAAACGAACAAGAAGTAGTGAGATATAAACTTAAGGGGCTTTTTCCTGGCACATTCCATTCTAATTTGCAACCTAGAAAACGACTTCCATTGAGGCTCTGTGGCCCTAGTAACCAGATTTGGTAAAGGAGAAGTGCTGCCGCCTTGTGGCCGTTTCACACAACAGCAGCTCTAAACCCAGCGCTGATGGTTCCTTGATATTCAAAATAATTGCACGCCTGTAAAGGACACTTGCCCTCTAAACAAATCCTTGGGTGGTAAATCGGGCAAAAATCTCAAAAGACGTGCATATTTCAAAATGACAATTTGAAGAGGCATATTTTATGCACATTTTGTATTCTTTTTCTTTCTTTTTTTTTTGTTAAAAAATAGGGCATGGAAAAATGCTCAACATCAGGAATTAATCAAGCCATGCAAATCCAGTCTACAGAAACGTTCACCTCACAGCCGTCAGAATGATCATCAGCAGAAACGTCTACAAAGTGTAAATGCTGAAGGGGTTTTAGAGAACTGTGTACCCTGTAGCTGCTGGTGGGGTGTAAGCTGGTAACAGCCAGTACTGAGACCAGAATGGACGTGTGTTTAAAGGTAAAAAATTGTGCTACCATGTAATCTGGGAGGCCCAGTGATGGGCCTATCACCTGAGTAGACCAGAATCAAAAAGACACAGGCTGGCAATCCTGCACTGCAGACACATGTGCCATAGCCAAGACCTGGAAGAAACCAAAATGTCCATCAACAGAAAAGTGCACCAAGAAGAAGTCGTCCATGTACACAATGGAACATTAGCCATGGAAAAGCATGGAACAGTGCCGTTGGCACCACCGTAGAAGGATCTAGAGATAATCACCCAACTTGAAGTAAGAAAGAAACCGAAAGACCGGTATCCCAGTACATCACTTATAGGTGCTATGTAAAACTTGATACCCATGAAATAATTTCCAAGAGAAGGACACTCATAGATTCAGAAAACCAAATTATGTTGAACCAGATGGAAAGGTGTAAGGAATGTACGAATTAGGATATGGGGTTAACAGACATGTACTAATACATGTGAAATATATAATCACAAAATACCTATGGAATACCAAGAGAGGTCTACTCAACACTGTGTAATAACCTACACGGGAAAGGATCCAAAGATGAATAGATCGAAACATAGACGTAATGAACCACATTCTGTACACCTAGAACACACACATTTTTCTCAAATCTGCTCTGATAATTAATAAAAATTAAATATAAAAACCAAACAAGAAGTAAGGAGATATAAGCTCTTGGGGTGTTTTCCCTGGCACATTCCACTCTAATTTGCAGCCTACTAACACGAATTCCAGGAAAGCTCTGTTGCCCAAAAACCCACAGTTGGCAATGTAGAAATGCTGCCACCTTGTGGCCGTTTCCCGCAAGAGCGGCTTCAAAACCACAGTTAAGGGTCACTTAACATTCAAAAGGACTCAGGGCTGTAAAGGACACCTGCCCTCCAAAATTGTGCTGAGCTACGGAATGGCCAAAAAAATTCAAAACTGGCAAAATTTTCAAGGAGATAGTATGAAGAGGTAAGTTTTACTCACGATTTCTTTTTAGAAAAGGAAAATGGATAAAAGCTCAACATCAGGTATTATTAGACTCGTGGAACTATAGCCTAGAGAAAGGTTTCAACTCACGCAAGTCAACTACCATCAGCAAAAAGTCTACAAACAATACATGCTGAAGGGGTTTTAGAGAACTGAGTGCCCTCTAGCTGCTGGTGAGATGTAAAGTGGTAAGAGCCAATAATGAGAATAGAAAGGAGCTGCGTTTAAAAGTAAAAATTGAGCCAGCATTCCATTCAGCAGGCCCAGCGCTGAGCCTCTCACCTGAGAAGACCAGAGTCGAGAAGGCACAGGCTGCAACATCTGCACTGCAGGAGTTTTCACAATAGCCAAGACACGGAAGCAACCAAAATGTCCATCAAGAGATGAATGGATAAAGAACGAGTGGTCCATGAACACAATGGAATACTAGCCATGGAAAACAGTGAAACACTGCTCTTTGAGGCACCATAGATGAGCCTAGAGATAATCACAGAACATGAGGTAAGTCGGAAAGCAAGAGACATATCCTATGATATCACTTATAGGCGTAATCTAGCAACTGACACAAATGAACGTATTTTCACAGAGAAAGACACTCACAGACTAAGAAAACAAACTATTCTTATGTAAAAGGAAAGGTGGGGGCAATGGAAAATTAAGATTACGGTTACCATACGTGTACAAATACAGATTAAATACATATATCAAAAAGACCGATCATATAGCAAGGGGGGTCGACAGAACACTCTGCAATAATTTACATGGGAAGAGGATCTCTACATGAATACATATATATATGTGTGTCTATATATATAATGTACGAATGAAGCAGATTGTGTACACATAGGACAAAAAATATGCTAATCATCACCCCGATTTTTAAAAGTAAAACAACGGACAAGAAATAATGGGACATATACTTACGGGGATATTTCCTGGCATATTCCATTCTAATTAACAACCTGGGAACACGACTTCCAGAAGGGATGGGCTGCCCTAGTAACCAGAATTGGGAATGGAGAAATGCTGCCGCCTTGGGGCCGTTTCCCACAACAGCAGCTTTAAACCCAGTGCTAATGGTCACTAAATATTCACACTCATTGCAGGCCTGTAAATGACACCTGCCGAAAGAAAAGTATCCTGGGGTCGAAAATCGACAAAAAAATTCAAACCACGGCAGCCTTCCCAGAAGACAATTTCAAGAGGTTGATTGTACTCACAGTTTTTTTCTGTTTTGGTTTAACAGAAATTTTCAAAAGGTGTGGGAAAATGCTGAACATTAGGGATAATTAAAGACATGCAAATCCAAATTACAAAATCCTATCAGCATACATCAGTCAGAATGGCAATCAGCAAAACTTCTGCAAACAATAAATGCTGAAGGGGTTGTGGAGAAATGCGTACCCTCGGCTCTAAGTGGGACATGGTAAGAGCCAGTAATGAAAATAAAAAAGAGGTGCCTTGAAAAGGAAAATATTGAGCTACCATTCAATCAAGCATACCGACTGCTGGGCCTATCGCCTGAGAGGATGAGAATCAAAAAGACACAGGCTGGCAATCCTGCACTCCAGCAATATTTACCATAGCCAAGATTTGGAAGCAAAGAAAGTGACCATCAACAGAGGAATGCAGGAAGAAGAAGGGGCCCACGTACACAATGGAATACTACTCCAATAAAAACAAATAGAAATTCAATTTTAAAAACCAAACATAAGTAAGGAGACATCAGCTTTTGGGGGTTTATGCGGGCACATTCCCCTCAAATGCATAACCGAGGAACACCACGGTTAGGAAGTTCTGTTTCCCTAGTTCCCAGAGTGGGGAAAGCAGAAATACTGCCGCCCAACGGCCGTTACCTGCAACAGCAGCTTTAAAACCTGTGCTAAGGGTCACTTCATATGCTCAAGTACTGGAGGGCTGTAAATGAAACCTGCCCTCAAAATGTCTTCAGGGAGGTAATGGCCAAAATATTTCGAAATGTGTCACATACTCCAAAAAAACCATTTGGGGAGGTAAGCTGTACGCACAGTTTGAAGAAGAATAGGGCATGCCTGAAAGCTGACCTTCAAGGGATTATGAGTCGCATGCAAATCCAGCCAAAAGGAGGTATCAGCTCACACCAGTGAGAATAAACGTCATCAGAAAATCTCCAAAAACTAAATGCTGAAGGCGTTGTGGAGAAGGGCTCACCCTCAACTTTGGGTGGGACGTAAGCTGGTAAGAGCAACTAATGAGAACAGAATGGAGGTGCCTTTACAAGGTAAACATTTGGCTACCATATGATCCAGCAGGCCCACTCCTGGGCCTATAACCGAAGAAGACAGAATTGGAAAGACGCAGTCAGGCAAATGTGCATTGCGGCAGTATTACAATAGCCAAGACATGGAAGCAACCAAAAAGTCCATCAACAGATGAGTGGACAAAGAAGAACTGGTACAGGTACAGATGGAATATTAGCCAAGGAGAAAAATGACACAATGCCATTTGCAGCACCGTAGATGAGTCTAGAAGTAATCACGCAACTTGTAGTAAGTCAGAAAGCAAAAGACACATATCCTATGATGTCACTTATAGGTGTTACCTAAAAATTGATACCAGTGAAGATATTTCCACAGAGACAGGCAATGAGACATTCACTAAACAAACTTAGGGTTCACCAATGGAAAGATGTGAGGACTGGATACATTAGGATGTCGGGGTGAACAGAGATACACAAACACAGGTGAAATGTATAATCACCGAAGACCTACGGAATACCAAGAGAAGACTACTCAACATTGTGTCATAACCTACATGGGAAAAGGATCCAAATAACAATGGATATATATGTGTGTGTGTGTGTGTGTGTGTGTGCAAAACAACCACAGCTTGCACACCTAGAACAAGCAAAACATTGTAATCAAACCTGCTGTGATAATAAATGAAAATTAAATTTACAAAACGAACAAGAAGTAGTGAGATATAAACTTAAGGGGCTTTTTCCTGGCACATTCCATTCTAATTTGCAACCTAGAAAACGACTTCCATTGAGGCTCTGTGGTCCTAGTAACCAGATTTGGTAAAGGAGAAGTGCTGCCGCCTTGTGGCCGTTTCACACAACAGCAGCTCTAAACCCAGCGCTGATGGTTCCTTGATATTCAAAATAATTGCACGCCTGTAAAGGACACTTGCCCTCTAAACAAATCCTTGGGTGGTAAATCGGGCAAAAATCTCAAAAGACGTGCATATTTCAAAATGACAATTTGAAGAGGCATATTTTATGCACATTTTGTATTCTTTTTCTTTCTTTTTTTTTTGTTAAAAAATAGGGCATGGAAAAATGCTCAACATCAGGAATTAATCAAGCCATGCAAATCCAGTCTACAGAAACGTTCACCTCACAGCCGTCAGAATGATCATCAGCAGAAACGTCTACAAAGTGTAACTGCTGAAGGGGTTTTAGCGAACTGTGTACCCTCTAGCTGCTGGTGGGGTGTAAGCTGGTAACAGCCAGTACTGAAACCAGAATGGACCTGTGTTTAAAGGTAAAAATTGTGCTACCATGTAATCTGGGAGGCCCAGTGATGGGCCTATCACCTGAGTAGACCAGAATCAAAAAGACACAGGCTGGCAATCCTGCACTGCAGCCACATGTGCCATAGCCAAGACCTGGAAGAAACCAAAATGTCCATCAACAGAAAAGTGCACCAAGAAGAAGTCGTCCATGTACACAATGGAATATTAGCCATGGAAAAGCATGGAACAGTGCCATTGGCACCACCATAGAAGGATCTAGAGATAACCACCCAACTTGAACTAAGAAAGAAACCGAAAGACCGGTATCCTAGTACATCACTTATAGGTGCTATGTAAAACTTGATACCCATGAAATAATTTCCAAGAGAAGGACACTCATAGATTCAGAAAACCAAATTATGTTGAACCAGATGGAAAGGTGTAAGGAATGTACGAATTAGGATATTCGTACATAGGGGGTTAACAGACATGTACTAATACATGTGAAATATATAATCACAAAATACCTATGGAATACCAAGAGAGGTCTACTCAACACTCTGTGATAACCTACACGGGAAAGGATCCAAAGATGAATAGATTGAAACATAGACATAATGAACCACATTCTGTACACCTAGAACACACACATTTTTCTCAAATCTGCTCTGATAATTAATAAAAATTAAATATAAAAACCAAACAAGAAGTAAGGAGATATAAGCTCTTGGGGTGTTTTCCCTGGCACATTCCACTCTAATTTGCAGCCTACTAACACGAATTCCAGGAAAGCTCTGTTGCCCAAAATCCCACAGTTGGCAATGTAGAAATGCTGCCACCTTGTGGCCGTTTCCCGCAAGAGCGGCTTCAAAACCACAGTTAAGGGTCACTTAACATTCACAAGGACTCAGGGCTGTAAAGGACACCTGCCTTCCAAAATTGTGCTGAGCTACGGAATGGCCAAAAAAATTCAAAACTGGCAAAATTTTCAAGGAGATAGTATGAAGAGGTAAGTTTTACTCACGATTTCTTTTTAGAAAAGGAAAATGGATAAAAGCTCAACATCAGGTATTATTAGACTCGTGGAACTATAGCCTAGAGAAAGGTTTCAACTCACGCAAGTCAACTACCATCAGCAAAAAGTCTACAAACAATACATGCTGAAGGGGTTTTAGAGAACTGAGTGCCCTCTAGCTGCTGGTGAGATGTAAAGTGGTAAGAGCCAATAATGAGAATAGAAAGGAGCTGCGTTTAAAAGTAAAAATTGAGCCAGCATTCCATTCAGCAGGCCCAGCGCTGAGCCGCTCAACTGAGAAGACCAGAGTCGAGAAGGCACAGGCTGCAACATCTGCACTGCAGGAGTTTTCACAATAGCCAAGACACGGAAGCAACCAAAATGTCCATCAAGAGATGAATGGATAAAGAACGAGTGGTCCATGAACACAATGGAATACTAGCCATGGAAAACAGTGAAACACTGCTCTTTGAGGCACCATAGATGAGCCTAGAGATAATCACAGAACATGAGGTAAGTCGGAAAGCAAGAGACATATCCTATGATATCACTTATAGGCGTTATCTAACAACTGACACAAATGAACGTATTTTCACAGAGAAAGACACTCACAGACTAAGAAAACAAACTATTCTTATGTAAAAGGAAAGGTGGGGGCAATGGAAAATTAAGATTACGGTTACCATACGTGTACAAATACAGATTAAATACATATATCAAAAAGACCGATCATATAGCAAGGGGGGTCGACAGAACACTCTGCAATAATTTACATGGGAAGAGGATCTCTACATGAATACATATATATATGTGTGTCTATATATATAATGTACGAATGAAGCAGATTGTGTACACATAGGACAAAAAATATGCTAATCATCACCCCGATTTTAAAAAGTAAAACAACGGACAAGAAATAATGGGACATATACTTACGGGGATATTTCCTGGCATATTCCATTCTAATTAACAACCTGGGAACACGACTTCCAGAAGGGATGGGCTGCCCTAGTAACCAGAATTGGGAATGGAGAAATGCTGCCGCCTTGGGGCCGTTTCCCACAACAGCAGCTTTAAACCCAGTGCTAATGGTCACTAAATAATCACACTCATTGCAGGCCTGTAAATGACACCTGCCGAAGGAAAAGTATCCTGGGGTCGAAAATCAACAAAAAAATTCAAACCACGGCAGCCTTCCCAGAAGACAATTTCAAGAGGTTGATTGTACTCACAGTTTTTTTCTGTTTTGGTTTAACAGAAATTTTCAAAAGGTGTGGGAAAATGCTGAACATTAGAGATAATTAAAGACATGCAAATCCAAATTACAAAATCCTATCAGCATACATCAGTCAGAATGGCAATCAGCAAAACTTCTGCAAACAATAAATGCTGAAGGGGTTGTGGAGAAATGCGTACCCTCGGCTCTAAGTGGGACATGGTAAGAGCCAGTAATGAAAATACAAAAGAGGTGCCTTGAAAAGGAAAATATTGAGCTACCATTCAATCAAGCATACCGACTGCTGGGCCTATCACCTGAGAGGATGAGAATCAAAAAGACACAGGCTGGCAATCCTGCACTCCAGCAATATTTACCATAGCCAAGATTTGGAAGCAAAGAAAGTGACCATCAACAGAGGAATGCAGGAAGAAGAAGGGGCCCATGTACACAATGGAATACTACTCCAATAAAAACAAATAGAAATTCAATTTTAAAAACCAAACATAAGTAAGGAGACATCAGCTTTTGGGGGTTTATGCGGGCACATTCCCCTCAAATGCATAACCGAGGAACACCACGGGTAGGAAGGTCTGTTTCCCTAGTTCCCAGAGTGGGGAAAGCAGAAATACTGCCGCCCAACGGCCGTTACCTGCAACAGCAGCTTTAAAACCTGTGCTAAGGGTCACTTCATATGCTCAAGTACTGGAGGGCTGTAAATGAAACCTGCCCTCAAAATGTCTTCAGGGAGGTAATGGCCAAAATATTTCGAAATGTGTCACATACTCCAAAAAAACCATTTGGGGAGGTAAGCTGTACGCACAGTTTGAAGAAGAATAGGGCATGCCTGAAAGCTGACCTTCAAGGGATTATGAGTCGCATGCAAATCCAGCCAAAAGGAGGTATCAGCTCACACCAGTGAGAATAAACGTCATCAGAAAAACTCCAAAAACTAAATGCTGAAGGCGTTGTGGAGAAGGGCTCACCCTCAACTTTGGGTGGGACGTAAGCTGGTAAGAGCAACTAATGAGAACAGAATGGAGGTGCCTTTACAAGGTAAACATTTGGCTACCATATGATCCAGCAGGCCCTCTCCTGGGCCTATAACCGAAGAAGACAGAATTGGAAAGACACAGTCAGGCAAATGTGCATTGCGGCAGTATTACAATAGCCAAGACATGGAAGCAACCAAAAAGTCCATCAACAGATGAGTGGACAAAGAAGAACTGGTACAGGTACAGATGGAATATTAGCCAAGGAGAAAAATGACACAATGCCATTTGCAGCACCGTAGATGAGTCTAGAAGTAATCACGCAACTTGTAGTAAGTCAGAAAGCAAAAGACACATATCCTATGATGTCACTTATAGGTGTTACTTAAAAATTGATACCAGTGAAGATATTTCCACAGAGACAGGCAATGAGACATTCACTAAACAAACTTAGGGTTCACCAATGGAAAGATGTGAGGACTGGATACATTAGGATGTCGGGGTGAACAGAGATACACAAACACAGGTGAAATGTATAATCACCGAAGACCTACGGAATACCAAGAGAAGACTACTCAACATTGTGTCATAACCTACATGGGAAAAGGATCCAAATAACAATGGATATATTTGTGTGTGTGTGTGTGTGTGTGTGTGTGCAAAACAACCACAGCTTGCACACCTAGAACAAGCAAAACATTGTAATCAAACCTGCTGTGATAATAAATGAAAATTAAATTTACAAAACGAACAAGAAGTAGTGAGATATAAACTTAAGGGGCTTTTTCCTGGCACATTCCATTCTAATTTGCAACCTAGAAAACGACTTCCATTGAGGCTCTGTGGTCCTAGTAACCAGATTTGGTAAAGGAGAAGTGCTGCCGCCTTGTGGCCGTTTCACACAACAGCAGCTCTAAACCCAGCGCTGATGGTTCCTTGATATTCAAAATAATTGCACGCCTGTAAAGGACACTTGCCCTCTAAACAAATCCTTGGGTGGTAAATCGGGCAAAAATCTCAAAAGACGTGCATATTTCAAAATGACAATTTGAAGAGGCATATTTTATGCACATTTTGTATTCTTTTTCTTTCTTTTTTTTTTGTTAAAAAATAGGGCATGGAAAAATGCTCAACATCAGGAATTAATCAAGCCATGCAAATCCAGTCTACAGAAACGTTCACCTCACAGCCGTCAGAATGATCATCAGCAGAAACGTCTACAAAGTGTAACTGCTGAAGGGGTTTTAGCGAACTGTGTACCCTCTAGCTGCTGGTGGGGTGTAAGCTGGTAACAGCCAGTACTGAAACCAGAATGGACCTGTGTTTAAAGGTAAAAATTGTGCTACCATGTAATCTGGGAGGCCCAGTGATGGGCCTATCACCTGAGTAGACCAGAATCAAAAAGACACAGGCTGGCAATCCTGCACTGCAGCCACATGTGCCATAGCCAAGACCTGGAAGAAACCAAAATGTCCATCAACAGAAAAGTGCACCAAGAAGAAGTCGTCCATGTACACAATGGAATATTAGCCATGGAAAAGCATGGAACAGTGCCATTGGCACCACCATAGAAGGATCTAGAGATAACCACCCAACTTGAACTAAGAAAGAAACCGAAAGACCGGTATCCTAGTACATCACTTATAGGTGCTATGTAAAACTTCATACCCATGAAATAATTTCCAAGAGAAGGACACTCATAGATTCAGAAAACCAAATTATGTTGAACCAGATGGAAAGGTGTAAGGAATGTACGAATTAGGATATTCGTACATAGGGGGTTAACAGACATGTACTAATACATGTGAAATATATAATCACAAAATACCTATGGAATACCAAGAGAGGTCTACTCAACACTCTGTGATAACCTACACGGGAAAGGATCCAAAGATGAATAGATTGAAACATAGACATAATGAACCACATTCTGTACACCTAGAACACACACATTTTTCTCAAATCTGCTCTGATAATTAATAAAAATTAAATATAAAAACCAAACAAGAAGTAAGGAGATATAAGCTCTTGGGGTGTTTTCCCTGGCACATTCCACTCTAATTTGCAGCCTACTAACACGAATTCCAGGAAAGCTCTGTTGCCCAAAATCCCACAGTTGGCAATGTAGAAATGCTGCCACCTTGTGGCCGTTTCCCGCAAGAGCGGCTTCAAAACCACAGTTAAGGGTCACTTAACATTCACAAGGACTCAGGGCTGTAAAGGACACCTGCCCTCCAAAATTGTGCTGAGCTACGGAATGGCCAAAAAAATTCAAAACTGGCAAAATTTTCAAGGAGATAGTATGAAGAGGTAAGTTTTACTCACGATTTCTTTTTAGAAAAGGAAAATGGATAAAAGCTCAACATCAGGTATTATTAGACTCGTGGAACTATAGCCTAGAGAAAGGTTTCAACTCACGCAAGTCAACTACCATCAGCAAAAAGTCTACAAACAATACATGCTGAAGGGGTTTTAGAGAACTGAGTGCCCTCTAGCTGCTGGTGAGATGTAAAGTGGTAAGAGCCAATAATGAGAATAGAAAGGAGCTGCGTTTAAAAGTAAAAATTGAGCCAGCATTCCATTCAGCAGGCCCAGCGCTGAGCCGCTCAACTGAGAAGACCAGAGTCGAGAAGGCACAGGCTGCAACATCTGCACTGCAGGAGTTTTCACAATAGCCAAGACACGGAAGCAACCAAAATGTCCATCAACAGATGAATGGATAAAGAACGAGTGGTCCATGAACACAATGGAATACTAGCCATGGAAAACAGTGAAACACTGCTCTTTGAGGCACCATAGATGAGCCTAGAGATAATCACAGAACATGAGGTAAGTCGGAAAGCAAGAGACATATCCTATGATATCACTTATAGGCGTTATCTAACAACTGACACAAATGAACGTATTTTCACAGAGAAAGACACTCACAGACTAAGAAAACAAACTATTCTTATGTAAAAGGAAAGGTGGGGGCAATGGAAAATTAAGATTACGGTTACCATACGTGTACAAATACAGATTAAATACATATATCAAAAAGACCGATCATATAGCAAGGGGGGTCGACAGAACACTCTGCAATAATTTACATGGGAAGAGGATCTCTACATGAATACATATATATATGTGTGTCTATATATATAATGTACGAATGAAGCAGATTGTGTACACATAGGACAAAAAATATGCTAATCATCACCCCGATTTTAAAAAGTAAAACAACGGACAAGAAATAATGGGACATATACTTACGGGGATATTTCCTGGCATATTCCATTCTAATTAACAACCTGGGAACACGACTTCCAGAAGGGATGGGCTGCCCTAGTAACCAGAATTTGGAATGGAGAAATGCTGCCGCCTTGGGGCCGTTTCCCACAACAGCAGCTTTAAACCCAGTGCTAATGGTCACTAAATAATCACACTCATTGCAGGCCTGTAAATGACACCTGCCGAAGGAAAAGTATCCTGGGGTCGAAAATCAACAAAAAAATTCAAACCACGGCAGCCTTCCCAGAAGACAATTTCAAGAGGTTGATTGTACTCACAGTTTTTTTCTGTTTTGGTTTAACAGAAATTTTCAAAAGGTGTGGGAAAATGCTGAACATTAGAGATAATTAAAGACATGCAAATCCAAATTACAAAATCCTATCAGCATACATCAGTCAGAATGGCAATCAGCAAAACTTCTGCAAACAATAAATGCTGAAGGGGTTGTGGAGAAATGCGTACCCTCGGCTCTAAGTGGGACATGGTAAGAGCCAGTAATGAAAATACAAAAGAGGTGCCTTGAAAAGGAAAATATTGAGCTACCATTCAATCAAGCATACCGACTGCTGGGCCTATCACCTGAGAGGATGAGAATCAAAAAGACACAGGCTGGCAATCCTGCACTCCAGCAATATTTACCATAGCCAAGATTTGGAAGCAAAGAAAGTGACCATCAACAGAGGAATGCAGGAAGAAGAAGGGGCCCATGTACACAATGGAATACTACTCCAATAAAAACAAATAGAAATTCAATTTTAAAAACCAAACATAAGTAAGGAGACATCAGCTTTTGGGGGTTTATGCGGGCACATTCCCCTCAAATGCATAACCGAGGAACACCACGGGTAGGAAGGTCTGTTTCCCTAGTTCCCAGAGTGGGGAAAGCAGAAATACTGCCGCCCAACGGCCGTTACCTGCAACAGCAGCTTTAAAACCTGTGCTAAGGGTCACTTCATATGCTCAAGTACTGGAGGGCTGTAAATGAAACCTGCCCTCAAAATGTCTTCAGGGAGGTAATGGCCAAAATATTTCGAAATGTGTCACATACTCCAAAAAAACCATTTGGGGAGGTAAGCTGTACGCACAGTTTGAAGAAGAATAGGGCATGCCTGAAAGCTGACCTTCAAGGGATTATGAGTCGCATGCAAATCCAGCCAAAAGGAGGTATCAGCTCACACCAGTGAGAATAAACGTCATCAGAAAAACTCCAAAAACTAAATGCTGAAGGCGTTGTGGAGAAGGGCTCACCCTCAACTTTGGGTGGGACGTAAGCTGGTAAGAGCAACTAATGAGAACAGAATGGAGGTGCCTTTACAAGGTAAACATTTGGCTACCATATGATCCAGCAGGCCCTCTCCTGGGCCTATAACCGAAGAAGACAGAATTGGAAAGACACAGTCAGGCAAATGTGCATTGCGGCAGTATTACAATAGCCAAGACATGGAAGCAACCAAAAAGTCCATCAACAGATGAGTGGACAAAGAAGAACTGGTACAGGTACAGATGGAATATTAGCCAAGGAGAAAAATGACACAATGCCATTTGCAGCACCGTAGATGAGTCTAGAAGTAATCACGCAACTTGTAGTAAGTCAGAAAGCAAAAGACACATATCCTATGATGTCACTTATAGGTGTTACCTAAAAATTGATACCAGTGAAGATATTTCCACAGAGACAGGCAATGAGACATTCACTAAACAAACTTAGGGTTCACCAATGGAAAGATGTGAGGACTGGATACATTAGGATGTCGGGGTGAACAGAGATACACAAACACAGGTGAAATGTATAATCACCGAAGACCTACGGAATACCAAGAGAAGACTACTCAACATTGTGTCATAACCTACATGGGAAAAGGATCCAAATAACAATGGATATATATGTGTGTGTGTGTGTGTGTGTGTGTGCAAAACAACCACAGCTTGCACACCTAGAACAAGCAAAACATTGTAATCAAACCTGCTGTGATAATAAATTAAAATTAAATTTACAAAACGAACAAGAAGTAGTGAGATATAAACTTAAGGGGCTTTTTCCTGGCACATTCCATTCTAATTTGCAACCTAGAAAACGACTTCCATTGAGGCTCTGTGGTCCTAGTAACCAGATTTGGTAAAGGAGAAGTGCTGCCGCCTTGTGGCCGTTTCACACAACAGCAGCTCTAAACCCAGCGCTGATGGTTCCTTGATATTCAAAATAATTGCACGCCTGTAAAGGACACTTGCCCTCTAAACAAATCCTTGGGTGGTAAATCGGGCAAAAATCTCAAAAGACGTGCATATTTCAAAATGACAATTTGAAGAGGCATATTTTATGCACATTTTGTATTCTTTTTCTTTCTTTTTTTTTTGTTAAAAAATAGGGCATGGAAAAATGCTCAACATCAGGAATTAATCAAGCCATGCAAATCCAGTCTACAGAAACGTTCACCTCACAGCCGTCAGAATGATCATCAGCAGAAACGTCTACAAAGTGTAACTGCTGAAGGGGTTTTAGAGAACTGTGTACCCTCTAGCTGCTGGTGGGGTGTAAGCTGGTAACAGCCAGTACTGAGACCAGAATGGACGTGTGTTTAAAGGTAAAAATTGTGCTACCATGTAATCTGGAAGGCCCAGTGATGGGCCTATCACCTGAGTAGATCAGATTCAAAAAGACACAGGCTGGCCATCCTGCACTGCAGCCACATGTGCCATAGCCAAGACCTGGAAGAAACCAAAATGTCCATCAACAGAAAAGTGCACCAAGAAGAAGTCGTCCATGTACACAATGGAATATTAGCCATGGAAAAGCATGGGACAGTGCCGTTGGAACCACCATAGAAGGATCTAGAGATAACCACCCAACTTGAACTAAGAAAGAAACCGAAAGACCGGTATCCTAGTACATCACTTATAGGTGCTATGTAAAACTTCATACCCATGAAATAATTTCCAAGAGAAGGACACTCATAGATTCAGAAAACCAAATTATGTTGAACCAGATGGAAAGGTGTAAGGAATGTACGAATTAGGATATTCGTACATAGGGGGTTAACAGACATGTACTAATACATGTGAAATATATAATCACAAAATACCTATGGAATACCAAGAGAGGTCTACTCAACACTCTGTGATAACCTACACGGGAAAGGATCCAAAGATGAATAGATTGAAACATAGACATAATGAACCACATTCTGTACACCTAGAACACACACATTTTTCTCAAATCTGCTCTGATAATTAATAAAAATTAAATATAAAAACCAAACAAGAAGTAAGGAGATATAAGCTCTTGGGGTGTTTTCCCTGGCACATTCCACTCTAATTTGCAGCCTACTAACACGAATTCCAGGAAAGCTCTGTTGCCCAAAATCCCACAGTTGGCAATGTAGAAATGCTGCCACCTTGTGGCCGTTTCCCGCAAGAGCGGCTTCAAAACCACAGTTAAGGGTCACTTAACATTCACAAGGACTCAGGGCTGTAAAGGACACCTGCCCTCCAAAATTGTGCTGAGCTACGGAATGGCCAAAAAAATTCAAAACTGGCAAAATTTTCAAGGAGATAGTATGAAGAGGTAAGTTTTACTCACGATTTCTTTTTAGAAAAGGAAAATGGATAAAAGCTCAACATCAGGTATTATTAGACTCGTGGAACTATAGCCTAGAGAAAGGTTTCAACTCACGCAAGTCAACTACCATCAGCAAAAAGTCTACAAACAATACATGCTGAAGGGGTTTTAGAGAACTGAGTGCCCTCTAGCTGCTGGTGAGATGTAAAGTGGTAAGAGCCAATAATGAGAATAGAAAGGAGCTGCGTTTAAAAGTAAAAATTGAGCCAGCATTCCATTCAGCAGGCCCAGCGCTGAGCCGCTCAACTGAGAAGACCAGAGTCGAGAAGGCACAGGCTGCAACATCTGCACTGCAGGAGTTTTCACAATAGCCAAGACACGGAAGCAACCAAAATGTCCATCAACAGATGAATGGATAAAGAACGAGTGGTCCATGAACACAATGGAATACTAGCCATGGAAAACAGTGAAACACTGCTCTTTGAGGCACCATAGATGAGCCTAGAGATAATCACAGAACATGAGGTAAGTCGGAAAGCAAGAGACATATCCTATGATATCACTTATAGGCGTTATCTAACAACTGACACAAATGAACGTATTTTCACAGAGAAAGACACTCACAGACTAAGAAAACAAACTATTCTTATGTAAAAGGAAAGGTGGGGGCAATGGAAAATTAAGATTACGGTTACCATACGTGTACAAATACAGATTAAATACATATATCAAAAAGACCGATCATATAGCAAGGGGGGTCGACAGAACACTCTGCAATAATTTACATGGGAAGAGGATCTCTACATGAATACATATATATATGTGTGTCTATATATATAATGTACGAATGAAGCAGATTGTGTACACATAGGACAAAAAATATGCTAATCATCACCCCGATTTTAAAAAGTAAAACAACGGACAAGAAATAATGGGACATATACTTACGGGGATATTTCCTGGCATATTCCATTCTAATTAACAACCTGGGAACACGACTTCCAGAAGGGATGGGCTGCCCTAGTAACCAGAATTTGGAATGGAGAAATGCTGCCGCCTTGGGGCCGTTTCCCACAACAGCAGCTTTAAACCCAGTGCTAATGGTCACTAAATAATCACACTCATTGCAGGCCTGTAAATGACACCTGCCGAAGGAAAAGTATCCTGGGGTCGAAAATCAACAAAAAAATTCAAACCACGGCAGCCTTCCCAGAAGACAATTTCAAGAGGTTGATTGTACTCACAGTTTTTTTCTGTTTTGGTTTAACAGAAATTTTCAAAAGGTGTGGGAAAATGCTGAACATTAGAGATAATTAAAGACATGCAAATCCAAATTACAAAATCCTATCAGCATACATCAGTCAGAATGGCAATCAGCAAAACTTCTGCAAACAATAAATGCTGAAGGGGTTGTGGAGAAATGCGTACCCTCGGCTCTAAGTGGGACATGGTAAGAGCCAGTAATGAAAATACAAAAGAGGTGCCTTGAAAAGGAAAATATTGAGCTACCATTCAATCAAGCATACCGACTGCTGGGCCTATCACCTGAGAGGATGAGAATCAAAAAGACACAGGCTGGCAATCCTGCACTCCAGCAATATTTACCATAGCCAAGATTTGGAAGCAAAGAAAGTGACCATCAACAGAGGAATGCAGGAAGAAGAAGGGGCCCATGTACACAATGGAATACTACTCCAATAAAAACAAATAGAAATTCAATTTTAAAAACCAAACATAAGTAAGGAGACATCAGCTTTTGGGGGTTTATGCGGGCACATTCCCCTCAAATGCATAACCGAGGAACACCACGGGTAGGAAGGTCTGTTTCCCTAGTTCCCAGAGTGGGGAAAGCAGAAATACTGCCGCCCAACGGCCGTTACCTGCAACAGCAGCTTTAAAACCTGTGCTAAGGGTCACTTCATATGCTCAAGTACTGGAGGGCTGTAAATGAAACCTGCCCTCAAAATGTCTTCAGGGAGGTAATGGCCAAAATATTTCGAAATGTGTCACATACTCCAAAAAAACCATTTGGGGAGGTAAGCTGTACGCACAGTTTGAAGAAGAATAGGGCATGCCTGAAAGCTGACCTTCAAGGGATTATGAGTCGCATGCAAATCCAGCCAAAAGGAGGTATCAGCTCACACCAGTGAGAATAAACGTCATCAGAAAAACTCCAAAAACTAAATGCTGAAGGCGTTGTGGAGAAGGGCTCACCCTCAACTTTGGGTGGGACGTAAGCTGGTAAGAGCAACTAATGAGAACAGAATGGAGGTGCCTTTACAAGGTAAACATTTGGCTACCATATGATCCAGCAGGCCCTCTCCTGGGCCTATAACCGAAGAAGACAGAATTGGAAAGACACAGTCAGGCAAATGTGCATTGCGGCAGTATTACAATAGCCAAGACATGGAAGCAACCAAAAAGTCCATCAACAGATGAGTGGACAAAGAAGAACTGGTACAGGTACAGATGGAATATTAGCCAAGGAGAAAAATGACACAATGCCATTTGCAGCACCGTAGATGAGTCTAGAAGTAATCACGCAACTTGTAGTAAGTCAGAAAGCAAAAGACACATATCCTATGATGTCACTTATAGGTGTTACCTAAAAATTGATACCAGTGAAGATATTTCCACAGAGACAGGCAATGAGACATTCACTAAACAAACTTAGGGTTCACCAATGGAAAGATGTGAGGACTGGATACATTAGGATGTCGGGGTGAACAGAGATACACAAACACAGGTGAAATGTATAATCACCGAAGACCTACGGAATACCAAGAGAAGACTACTCAACATTGTGTCATAACCTACATGGGAAAAGGATCCAAATAACAATGGATATATATGTGTGTGTGTGTGTGTGTGTGTGTGCAAAACAACCACAGCTTGCACACCTAGAACAAGCAAAACATTGTAATCAAACCTGCTGTGATAATAAATGAAAATTAAATTTACAAAACGAACAAGAAGTAGTGAGATATAAACTTAAGGGGCTTTTTCCTGGCACATTCCATTCTAATTTGCAACCTAGAAAACGACTTCCATTGAGGCTCTGTGGTCCTAGTAACCAGATTTGGTAAAGGAGAAGTGCTGCCGCCTTGTGGCCGTTTCACACAACAGCAGCTCTAAACCCAGCGCTGATGGTTCCTTGATATTCAAAATAATTGCACGCCTGTAAAGGACACTTGCCCTCTAAACAAATCCTTGGGTGGTAAATCGGGCAAAAATCTCAAAAGACGTGCATATTTCAAAATGACAATTTGAAGAGGCATATTTTATGCACATTTTGTATTCTTTTTCTTTCTTTTTTTTTTGTTAAAAAATAGGGCATGGAAAAATGCTCAACATCAGGAATTAATCAAGCCATGCAAATCCAGTCTACAGAAACGTTCACCTCACAGCCGTCAGAATGATCATCAGCAGAAACGTCTACAAAGTGTAACTGCTGAAGGGGTTTTAGAGAACTGTGTACCCTCTAGCTGCTGGTGGGGTGTAAGCTGGTAACAGCCAGTACTGAGACCAGAATGGACGTGTGTTTAAAGGTAAAAATTGTGCTACCATGTAATCTGGGAGGCCCAGTGATGGGCCTATCACCTGAGTAGATCAGATTCAAAAAGACACAGGCTGGCCATCCTGCACTGCAGCCACATGTGCCATAGCCAAGACCTGGAAGAAACCAAAATGTCCATCAACAGAAAAGTGCACCAAGAAGAAGTCGTCCATGTACACAATGGAATATTAGCCATGGAAAAGCATGGGACAGTGCCGTTGGAACCACCATAGAAGGATCTAGAGATAACCACCCAACTTGAACTAAGAAAGAAACCGAAAGACCGGTATCCTAGTACATCACTTATAGGTGCTATGTAAAACTTGATACCCATGAAATAATTTCCAAGAGAAGGACACTCATAGATTCAGAAAACCAAATTATGTTGAACCAGATGGAAAGGTGTAAGGAATGTACGAATTAGGATATGGGGGTTAACAGACATGTACTAATACATGTGAAATATATAATCACAAAATACCTATGGAATACCAAGAGAGGTCTACTCAACACTGTGTAATAACCTACAAGGGAAAGGATCCAAAGATGAATAGATCGAAACATAGACATAATGAACCACATTCTGTACACCTAGAACACACACATTTTTCTCAAATCTGCTCTGATAATTAATAAAAATTAAATATAAAAACCAAACAAGAAGTAAGGAGATATAAGCTCTTGGGGTGTTTTCCCTGGCACATTCCACTCTAATTTGCAGCCTACTAACACGAATTCCAGGAAAGCTCTGTTGCCCAAAAACCCACAGTTGGCAATGTAGAAATGCTGCCACCTTGTGGCCGTTTCGCGCAAGAGCGGCTTCAAAACCACAGTTAAGGGTCACTTAACATTCACAAGGACTCAGGGCTGTAAAGGACACCTGCCCTCCAAAATTGTGCTGAGCTACGGAATGGCCAAAAAAATTCAAAACTGGCAAAATTTTCAAGGAGATAGTATGAAGAGGTAAGTTTTACTCAGGATTTCTTTTTAAAAAAGGAAAATGGATAAAAGCTCAACATCAGGTATTATTAGACTCGTGGAACTATAGCCTAGAGAAAGGTTTCAACTCACGCAAGTCAACTACCATCAGCAAAAAGTCTACAAACAATACATGCTGAAGGGGTTTTAGAGAACTGAGTGCCCTCTAGCTGCTGGTGAGATGTAAAGTGGTAAGAGCCAATAATGAGAATAGAAAGGAGCTGCGTTTAAAAGTAAAAATTGAGCCAGCATTCCATTCAGCAAGCCCAGCACTGAGCCGCTCACCTGAGAAGACCAGAGTCGAGAAGGCACAGGCTGCAACATCTGCACTGCAGGAGTTTTCACAATAGCCAAGACACGGAAGCAACCAAAATGTCCATCAAGAGATGAATGGATAAAGAACGAGTGGTCCATGAACACAATGGAATACTAGCCATGGAAAACAGTGAAACACTGCTCTTTGAGGCACCATAGATGAGCCTAGAGATAATCACAGAACATGAGGTAAGTCGGAAAGCAAGAGACATATCCTATGATATCACTTATAGGCGTTATCTAACAACTGACACAAATGAACGTATTTTCACAGAGAAAGACACTCACAGACTAAGAAAACAAACTATTCTTATGTAAAAGGAAAGGTGGGGGCAATGGAAAATTAAGATTACGGTTACCATACGTGTACAAATACAGATTAAATACATATATCAAAAAGACCGATCATATAGCAAGGGGGGTCGACAGAACACTCTGCAATAATTTACATGGGAAGAGGATCTCTACATGAATACATATATATATATGTGTGTGTATATATATAATGTACAAATGAAGCAGATTGTGTACACATAGGACAAAAAACATGCTAATCATCACCCCGATTTTAAAAAGTAAAACAACGGACAAGAAATAATGGGACATATACTTACGGGGATATTTCCTGGCATATTCCATTCTAATTAACAACCTGGGAACACGACTTCCAGAAGGGATGGGCTGCCCTAGTAACCAGAATTGGGAATGGAGAAATGCTGCCGCCTTGGGGCCGTTTCCCACAGCAGCAGCTTTAAACCCAGTGCTAATGGTCACTAAATATTCACACTCATTGCAGGCCTGAAAATGACACCTGCCAAAAGAAAAGTATCCTGGGGTCGAAAATCGACAAAAAAATTCAAACCACGGCAGCCTTCCCAGAAGACAATTTCAAGAGGTTGATTGTACTCAGTTTTTTTCTGTTTTGGTTTAACAGAAATTTTCAAAAGGTGTGGGAAAATGCTGAACATTAGGGATAATTAAAGACATGCAAATCCAAATTACAAAATCCTATCAGCATACATCAGTCAGAATGGCAATCAGCAAAACTTCTGCAAACAATAAATGCTGAAGGGGTTGTGGAGAAATGCATACCCTCGGCTCTAAGTGGGACATGGTAAGAGCCAGTAATGAAAATACAAAAGAGGTGCCTTGAAAAGGAAAATATTGAGCTACCATTCAATCAAGCATACCGACTGCTGGGCCTATCGCCTGAGAGGATGAGAATCAAAAAGACACAGGCTGGCAATCCTGCACTCCAGCAATATTTACCATAGCCAAGATTTGGAAGCAAAGAAAGTGACCATCAACAGAGGAATGCAGGAAGAAGAAGGGGCCCATGTACACAATGGAATACTACTCCAATAAAAACAAATAGAAATTCAATTTTAAAAACCAAACATAAGTAAGGAGACATCAGCTTTTGGGGGTTTATGCGGGCACATTCCCCTCAAATGCATAACCGAGGAACACCACGGGTAGGAAGGTCTGTTTCCCTAGTTCCCAGAGTGGGGAAAGCAGAAATACTGCCGCCCAACGGCCGTTACCTGCAACAGCAGCTTTAAAACCTGTGCTAAGGGTCACTTCATATGCTCAAGTACTGCAGGGCTGTAAATGAAACCTGCCCTCAAAATGTCTTCAGGGAGGTAATGGCCAAAATATTTCGAAATGTGTCACATACTCCAAAAAAACCATTTGGGGAGGTAAGCTGTACGTACAGTTTGAAGAAGAATAGGGCATGCCTGAAAGCTGACCTTCAAGGGATTATTAGTCGCATGCAAATCCAGCCAAAAGGAGGTATCAGCTCACACCAGTGAGAATAAACGTCATCAGAAAAACTCCAAAAACTAAATGCTGAAGGCGTTGTGGAGAAGGGCTCACCCTCAACTTTGGGTGGGACGTAAGCTGGTAAGAGCAACTAATGAGAACAGAATGGAGGTGCCTTTACAAGGTAAACATTTGGGCACCATATGATCCAGCAGGCCCACTCCTGGGCCTATAACCGAAGAAGACATAATTGGAAAGACGCAGTCAGGGAAATGTGCATTGCGGCAGTATTACAATAGCCAAGACATGGAAGCAACCAAAAAGTCCATCAACAGATGAGTGGACAAAGAAGAACTGGTACAGGTACAGATGGAATATTAGCCAAGGAGAAAAATGACACAATGCCATTTGCAGCACCGTAGATGAGTCTAGAAGTAATCACGCAACTTGTAGTAAGTCAGAAAGCAAAAGACACATATCCTATGATGTCACTTATAGGTGTTACCTAAAAATTGATACCAGTGAAGATATTTCCACAGAGACAGGCAATGAGACATTCACTAAACAAACTTAGGGTTCACCAATGGAAAGATGTGAGGACTGGATACATTAGGATGTCGGGGTGAACAGAGATACACAAACACAGGTGAAATGTATAATCACCGAAGACCTACGGAATACCAAGAGAAGACTACTCAACATTGTGTCATAACCTACATGGGAAAAGGATCCAAATAACAATGGATATATATGTGTGTGTGTGTGTGTGTGTGTGTGTGCAAAACAACCACAGCTTGCACACCTAGAACAAGCAAAACATTGTAATCAAACCTGCTGTGATAAAAAATGAATATTAAATTTACAAAACGAACAAGAAGTAGTGAGATATAAACTTAAGGGGCTTTTTCCTGGCACATTCCATTCTAATTTGCAACCTAGAAAACGAGTTCCATTGAGGCTCTGTGGCCCTAGTAACCAGATTTGGTAAAGGAGAAGTGCTGCCGCCTTGTGGCCGTTTCACACAACAGCAGCTCTAAACCCAGCGCTGATGGTTCCTTGATATTCAAAATAATTGCACGCCTGTAAAGGACACTTGCCCTCTAAACAAATCCTTGGGTGGTAAATCGGGCAAAAATCTCAAAAGACGTGCATATTTCAAAATGACAATTTGAAGAGGCATATTTTATGCACATTTTGTATTCTTTTTGTTTCTTTTTTTTTTGTTAAAAAATAGGGCATGGAAAAATGCTCAACATCAGGAATTAATCAAGCCATGCAAATCCAGTCTACAGAAACGTTCACCTCACAGCCGTCAGAATGATCATCAGCAAAAACGTCTACAAAGTGTAAATGCTGAAGTGGTTTTAGAGAACTGTGTACCCTCTAGCTGCTGGTGGGATGTAAGCTGGTAACAGCCAGTACTGAGATCAGAATAGACGTGTGTTTAAAGGTAAAATTTGTGCTACCATGTAATCTGGCAGGCCCAGTGATGGGCCTATCACCTGAGTAGACCAGAATCAAAAAGACACAGGCTGGCAATCCTGCACTGCAGCCACATGTACCATAGCCAAAACCTCGAAGAAACCAAAATGTCCATCGACAGAAAAATGCACCAAAAAGAAGTCGTCCATATTCACAGTGGAATATTAGCCATGGAAAAGCATGGAACAGTGCCGTTGGCACCACCATAGAAGGGTGTAGAGATAATCACCCAACTTGAACTAAGAAAGAAACCGAAAGTCAAGTATCCTATTCTTGTACCACATTCTGTACACCTAGAACACACACAGCATTTTTCTCAAATCTGCTCTGATAATTAATAAAAATTAAATATAAAAAACAAACAAGAAGTAAGGAGATATCAGCTCTTGGGGTGTTTGCCCTGGCACATTCCACTCTAATTTGCCGCCTACTAACACGAATTCCAGGAAAGCTTTGTTGCCCAAAAACCCGCAGTTTGAAATTTAGAAATGCTGCCGCCTTGTGGCCTTTTCCCTCAAGAGCGGCTTCAAAACCATAGTTAAGGGTCATTTAGCATTCACAAGGACTCAGGGCTGTAAAGGGCACCTGCACTCAAAAATTGTGCTGATGTATGGAATGGCCAAAAAAATTCAAAACTTGCAAATTTTTCAAGGATGTACTATGAAGAGGTAAGTTTTACTCACGATTTTTCAAACAATAAGGAAAATGGATAAAAGCTCAATGTCAGGTATTATTAGACTCATGCAAATATAGCCTAGAGAAAGGTTTCAACTCACGCAAGTCAACTACCATCAGCAAAATTCTACAAACCATACATGCTTAAGGAGTTTTAGAGAACTGTGTACCCTCTAGCTGCTGGTGAGATGTAAATTGGTAAGAGCCAATAATGAGAACAGAAAGGAGCTGCGTTTAAAAGTGAAAATTGAGCCAGCATTCCATTCAGCAGGCCCAGCGCTGAGCTGCACATCTGAGAAGACCAGAGTCGAGAAGGCACAGGCTGCAACATCTTCACTGCAGGAGTTTTCACAATAGCCAAGACACGGAAGCACCCAAAATGTCCATCAACAGATGAATGGATAAAGAACGAGTGGTCCATGAACACAATGGCATATTAGCCATGGAAAACAGTGAAACACTGCTCTTTGAGGCACCATAGATGAGCCTAGAGATAATCACAGAACATGAGGTAAGTCGGAAAGCAAGAGACATATCCTATGATATCACTTATAGACCTTATCTAACAACTGACACAAATGAACGTATTTTCACAGAGAAAGACACAGTCTAAGAAAACAGACTATCCTTATGTAAAAGGAAAGCTGGGGGCAATGGAAAATTAAGATTACGGTTACCATACGTGTACAAATACATATTAAATTCATATATCAAAAAGACCGACCATAAAGCAAGGGAGGTCTGCGGAACACTCTGGAATAATTTACATGGGAAGAGGACTTGTAAATGAATATATATATATATATATATATAAAATATACAAATGAATCAGATTTTGTACACATAGGACAAACAATATTCTAATCATTACCCCGATTTTAAAAAGTAAAACAACGGACAAAAATAATGGGACATATACTCATGGGGGGTTTGCCTGTCATATTCCATTCTAATTAACAACCTGGGAACAACACTTCCAGAAGGGATGTGCTGCCCTAGTAACCAGAATTGGGAATAGAGAAATGCTGCCCAACCAGTAAATAATAATCTATTGAAATTTACTTACTTCAGATATGGGAGTGTCAAAGACTGGCATACAGAATGTGACGAACAATCTAACTGATTTAGAAAAGTATGCAAAAAACTCACGGTTGGTGGTATGACAAAATGGGCTGACCTAAGTTAACTTTGGCAATGAGAGTACTCTGTAGGCCAAAGGCAAAATATGCCATACATACACAGTGGACTCTGTAAGTTCTTTCCCATGGGGAGTAGTAGCTAACAGTACTGACACTACTATATCAGTAATTGGATGGAACAAGCACTGCATTTATTTATTTATTTTTAGGTTCACTTTTCTATTGATTTTTTTTACATCTTTATTAGAGTATAATTGCTTTACAGTGGTGTGTTAGTTTCTGCTTTATAATAAAGTGAATCAGTTATACATATACATATGTTCACATATCTCTTCCCTCTTGTGTCTCCTTCCCTATCCCACCCCTCCAGGCGGTCACAAAGCACCGAGCTGATCTCCCTGTGCTATGTGGCTGCTTCCCACTAGCTATCTACCTTACATTTGGTAGTGTATATATGTCCATGCCTCTCTCTCGTTTTGTCACAGCTTACCCTTCCCCCTCCCCATATCCTCAAGTCCATTCTCTAGTAGGTCTGTGTCTTTATACCTGTCTTACCCCTAGGTTCTTCATGACATTTTTTCCCTTAAATTCCATATCTATGTGTTAGCATATGGTATTTGTCTTTCTCTTTCTGACTTACTTCACTATGTATGACAGACTCTAGGTCTATCCACCTCATCACAAATAGCTCAATTTTGTTTCTTTTTATGGCTGAGTAATATTCCATTGTAAATATGTGCCATGACAAATGGTGGAAACCAGGTTTCTTACCACTGGAGTGAGAAGTCGCAAACAAAGGAAGGTTGCAATATCCATGTCATAACAGATCAGGTTGGAGACATCAGTATAAACTATCTTTAGCCTAACAGAGACACACATAATTCCACACGGAAATCTTTATAATTATGTGTATATGCATAGGCTGGGATACATGCACATATTTCCATGCACTGTCAGCTGAGCATATTTAGCTCCCACATGTAAGTCTTTAATACTACTCTCTAATAAAAGGAACAAGGGCTCTTTGAAGAAAGGGCTGATGCTAGGACTGAGACAGTAAATATATGAAACAGGATAATCTTAAAGTATCAGAACATGAAGAAGTACCAAAAATTTAAAAAAACCCCAAAAGAAAAATTATGTAAAATGAAAACAAGAGCAAATGGAAGAAGCACTCAACAGCCAAAGCAAGAATGAACTAAGCAGTCTAATAATGTAGAGTTGGAGTATGACCAAAAGTTTACAATAAATATTCACGTGTCCAAACTGGTAAAAAAATAAGTGACAGAGTTTTTGATGAATGGTGTTAAACAGAAATCTCTTATGCAGAAAACTTCTAAATAATGTATAGAGCCACTCAGCTGTCCATGAAGGATGTGAAGCTAACCCCTTTCTCCTCAAGTGTGGCTTCTGCATTATGACTTCCTCCTACATAAGACACACAGGATGGACATGGGAAAAAATTAACCTCACTGTGGGAAAACTTGACAAACATTACCTCAGTTAGGTGACCAAAATTAAGAATATAAGTGAGAAGTTCCCTTAAGAGCCTGTTCTCTTGATATACAGTGAAGAGGAGTCACTTTACCTCTGTGATCTGCTTTTTCAAAGCCAAGTCTAATTACAACAAAATCACCAGGCAAATCCCAGCCCCTGGCAGTCTATACAATACCTGAGCAGTTCTCCTCCACACTGTCAAGGTCATGGAAACAAGGAGAGTCTGAGCAACTGTCAGAGCCCAGAAGAACTAAACAGACATGATGACCCCATGTCCTATGAGACCCTGGAACAAGGAAAGGAATAACAAAGGGAACATGAATAGAGACCTCAGTTAATAATAAAGTATCAATATTTGTTCATTATTTGTGATGATTCTGTAGAAAATTAGACTGGAAAAATTAAAAGTCAAATAAGAGAAACCTATTGTAACAAACTGGAAATCTAGAGGAAATGGGTGATTTCTTTGTAAAAACACATTACCAAAATGGACCATAAATTAAGGAAAATACAGAAAGACTAATTAACCACTGAGGAACCTCTTCCCCTACTGGTTATCCTATCACTTCTCCAGGGTTTTCCTCTCCCGGGACAGGGAAGGAACAGGGACAGAGATGTTTGACAGCTCCCTTAGTATATGACCCCACCCAGTGTCTTCATCTCCCCCAGCCACGCCTACCCAGTTAGGACACCTGAGGATGGATCAGGGATTATTGATTTGGATGTTTCAACTAGGACTTTTTTTTTATTCTCAGCGAATGGACACACTTACTGAAGTAAAATAAATTAGTATTTATTGTAAGGGTAGAAATAATTTAATACTTGCAAGTGGCAAGTTGAAGAATGAGTTTGGACCTGGCAGGTCTAGTGTCTCACACTGTCTCTGTGTGACCTTATTTCTTTCCAAAGCTTTGTCCTGCTCAGTGCCTTTGGGAGACCCCATTCACAGGCACAGGCTCTCTCACTGCCCTTGGGCCAACAGCAATTCTAGGCTGACAACAAACCACCATCCTTTTTCCAAGAAAATTTTCTCTTTTCTTGGGTTCTAAGAAAAGTCATGGTTTTGAATACCTTTGGCCTCTTTTGGGTTTAACTCTCATCCTTGACCCATCACCAGAAGATGGAAAATGGGACTGGCTAGATGTGGGTTATAAACCCATCTTCGAGCTGGGTGGAACATGGGCTCATCCTTCTGGAACTATCTGGACTGGAAGCAGGTGAGATATAATTCCCAAAGGAAAACTGAGGCACTAGGCTTGGGCATGAGAATAGATGCTGGCTGGGAGAAAGCAGCAGATTCTATGTCAATGACAGCTCACTGCACAACACAGAATCTGACACAAGAGGAAGAAAGGGGTTCTCTTAGGGTCAGGGGCTGCAGCTACTCATCCAGTGCTCTTACTGTCCTCCCAAGACTACAAGAAGTTCTTTCACTTGCTGAAAAGGCGGGATCATTTTTGTTGATAAACTCAAGTCTCCTGCCTTGGGCATCAGGCCCTCACATCTCAGAGGATGGCCCAAAACAGCCCATGTGCCCTCAGAAGACACACAGACCTCATTCCTGCCCCTGAGAGGTGGGAACCCTTGAATTATGCCATCTCCCTGGCCATATTAACTACCCATCCCTGAAAAGCAATACTGCTCCTTTTCCAGTTTCTTCTCTCTCCTTTTCTAAGGGAAGAAACCAAATGCTAGGGTGGTAAGGAAACTCTTGTGCAATGAATTAATGGGAGGCTCAAGAATTATTCCATGCCATGGAACCCATAATTGGCAGGTTTTCCAGAGGCCACATGGATGCATATGGCTCTCCAAGACAATGCAGTTTCAGTGTGAACCTCCCATTGGGAGGCCCAGTTTCTCCCATAACTTTGATTCTTAATGAATATGAATGTCAAAATTTCTAACAAATAGTTCTAAATTATTACCCACACTTGTTATTGGTAGACTTTACTTGACTAGTCATTATGCTGTAATATTTCATTCTGGCTTTTAATTTGTATTTCCCTGATGATGGGGGAAGTTGAACACCTTTACTGGTTTATTGGTTCTTTGGATCTCCTCCTCTGTGAAAAACCTGTTCCAGTCTTTTGCCCATTTTTCTATTAGGTAGAGTCTGTCTTACTGATTTGATCTTCAGAAATACTTTATTATACTCTGGGTACCAGTTTTGTGCCATGCAACTGTATTACAAATATATCATCTTCCATTGTGGGTGTTTTAATTTTCATTTCCTTTGTGGCTCATGAAGATCAACATCTTTTTATGTTTATTAAGCATTTGGACATTCTCTTGTGAGAAGGGTTCAACTCTTTTTGTACAGTTTTTTATGTGTTGTGTAATTTGCAAGAGATTACTGATTTGTAGGAGTTCTTTTTAATATATCATGGGTATAAGTTCTTTGTCAGATAAATATACTATATGTTTTTTTTCTGCCCATGGGTTGCTTTTAGACACTATTATGATTGTCTTGATGAACATAAATTCTTAATAAAATTCCATTATAATTAAAAAAAATTCTAACACCTAAAAGGACAAAGGATTGAAGGGCCATGGTGTGCTGTATGGTTGTTGTGTCAGGGACACACTCAAATATTTACAGGATTATTACCTCTCTTGGCAGGCTACAAGGCTGTGAAGGCTGTGAAGGGGAGGCCCTTTTCTCAACCACATGGATGTTGGTAGTTGAAACATCATAAAGGAATGTCTACACTGCCCAGGTAGCTGTTCCATTACTCAGCAGCATGGTCAGCTCACTAACTGTCCGTGGGGTCTTGACAGGGCCCAGGCTGAACCGAGCTAGAGGACCACAGATGCCTGCCAGGATGGTCGGAGGCCAAGGACTGTCCTGCCAGAGACTTGATTGTCTATTGCTACCCACTCAGATGGGACAAAGGATGCCTGTAGCCCCAGGAGGGCCCCACCAGCCCTCAAGCAGCCAGAGGGCTGGCAGGTGGCTACACCCAGTCCTGCATTAATCCACACATGTCCACTGAATGCCCTCTTGTCTGGGCACTCTGCTGGAACTGGGGCTGCCCAGGCAGAGCAGGGCCAACACCACCTTTCCCAGATGGGAGGGCAGGAATGATTGTACTGTTAACAAGGATGCAACCATGCATGACTCCAGACACCCTCCACAACCCGTGACTGACATCGAGTTCGATGTGAAACACTCAGAGACAGTACAGACATTTCATTCTTCTCTCAGAGCCCAGGACTGGGGGATAGAAAGACAGTGGTCCAGCTCAACTCCCTGACTCATGTGTGACCCTGGGCAAATCCTATCCATCCTGGAGACCTCAGAGAAGACAAAGGAAGGGCAATGGGGGCCAGTTATGTTTAAACCTAACCCTAACCCTAAGGAACCCTAACCTCTAACCCTAACGCCCCAGCCCCAGACCCCTAGACCCTCTACCCTGACTCTCAATCCCTGACCCCTGACCCTTAAACCCTGACCTGACTCAAACCCCGGACCTAAACCCTAGCCCAGTGGATACCAAGGGATGATGGTACTCTGGAATAAACCAAGGGATTCATGACCTTGCATTTAGCAATAATTTCTTAGATCTGACACTACAACACAAGCAATGAAAGAAAAAAACAGATAATCTGGAGTTCCTCAAAATTACAAACGTTTGTACATCAAAAGAGGCTCTCCAGAAAGTAAAAAGACAGCCCACAGAATGGAAGAAAACATAGTCACATTATATATCTAATAAGAGACTTTATCCAGAATATATCAAGAACTTTTTACCACTCAGTAAAAGGGCAACCCAATTTTTGGAACGCACAAAGGACTTGCATGGACTGTTCTCCACACAAGGCATACAAGCGGTCAACAAGCACGTGAAAAGATGTCACACATCAGTAGTCATGATGGAAATGCAAATTAAAACCACAATGTGATACCTTCACACACACTAGAAAGGTTATATTAAAAATAAATAAAAATAACAAATGTTAGCAACAATGTAGGGAAATGGGGACCCTTAAACTTTACTTATGGAAATGTAAAATGGTGTAATCTATGTGTACAAAACTTTGGCATTTTCTCAAAAATATAAAAATGTAATTATCATATGTTTCAACAACTCCACTCCTAGATATATACCCAAAGAACAGATAGCAGTGTTCAAATAAAAACTTATACACCAATATTCATAGCAACACTGTTCAAAATAACCCAAGGTAGAAACAATTAAAATGTCCACTAATGGGTGAATGGATAAGCAAAGTAAGGTAGATCCATAAGCTGCATTATTCTGTCATATGAAGGAATAAAGTAAAAATGTGCAGCTGCTGTGGAAAACGGTATGGCGGTTCCTCAAAAACTTAAACGTGGAATTAACATATGATCCCTCAATTCTGCTCCAGGGTATACACCTAAAATATTAGAAAGTAAGGAATGGAACAGGTATCTGTACCCCATATTCATAGCAACATTATTCGCAGTAGCCAAAATGTGGAAGCAACACAAGTGTCCTTCAACAGATGAATGCATAAGTACAGGGTAGTATATACACAATGGCATATGATTCAACCTTTAAAACTAAGGTAATTCTCACACATGCTACAATGTGGATGAACCCTGAAGTCATTATGCTAAGTGAAACCAGCCAGACACGAAAAGGACAAACAATCTATGATTCCACTAGTATGAGGTACCCAGATAAGTCAAATTCAAAGACAAAGTAGACAAAGGTTGCCAGGGGTTGAGGGGAATAAGTATTTAATGGTTACAGTTTCACTTGGGGAAAATGAAAAAGTTCTGGAGATGGGTGGTGAGGATGTTTTTACAACAATGTGAATGTATTTACTGCTATAGAAGTGTATACTTAAAATGACTTCAATGATAAATGTTATGTGTTTTCAATCACAATGAAAAAAATGATACATGTTACAATATGGATAAACACTGAAAACATCCTAAGTGAAAGAAGCCATACAGGAAAATCCACGAGATCATACTCATCTTGTACACTTTAAATCCATGAAGGTTTTTAAAATGAGGGAAAGCCCAGTGATGGTTCCAGAAAAAGAAACCTGGATTAGAATGGAAAAAGACATTTCCACAAAGTTGGGGCAGCTGGTGAAAGCTGAAGTGGTCCTGTGGATAGGATTATAATGTGGAAACCATAATTATCCCTCCTTTGGGGGTTATGTCCTGGTTCCCTGGGAGACTGGCCCTGTGTTGGCTAAAACACACTGCAGTGTTTGGTGTGAAGGTAGAAAACTTTGTACTGCTATTTAAACTTTAAATTTGAAATTTACTAGAAAATACCTTTCAATACAACCATGTCAGTAACATTACAGAAAATCAGAGATGACATAAAACATTGCTAGAGAGGTCAAGACTTACCCAGACCAAATTCAACCAAAGTGGTGATGCTAATCACTTTGTCCACATGGTATTAAGAGGCACTGTGGGAAGATAATATTAGGAGCCACTAGGTCTTGGGTGCTGTGGATGACCTGGATGTAGAGGAAAACACTGGGATTTCTGAATTCTAGGTTTCTACATAAAACCACCAAAAAAACTGTCAGAACTAAAAAAATGAATTCAGTAAAACTGCAGGATCATTTGTGATTCTATACACTAATGATGAACTATCAGAAAGAGGAATTAAGAAAACAATTCCATTTATAATCTCATCCCCCAAAAAACTAGGAATAAATTCAACCAAGGGCTTGAAAGACCTGCACACTGAAAACTAAGACATTGATGAAAGAAACTGAACAGACACAAATCAATGGAAAGATACCCCATGCGCATGGGTGAAAATACTGTGAAAATGTCCATGATACCGAAAGCAATGTACACATACAGGCAACCACTATCAAAATTTCAATGACATTTCATAGAAACAGAATAAACAATCTTAACATTTGTGTTGTAGCCACAAAGGACCCAGAAGAGCCAAAGCGACCCTGAGGAAGGAGAAAAAGCTGGAGGCATCTAGCTCCCTGACTCCACAGTACATTACGAAGCTACAGTCCCAAAAAAGTGTGGAATTGGCACAAAAACAGGCACACGGAGCAGAGAGCCCAGAAATAAACTTACAGGTATGTGGTCAGTTCATTCACAAGAAAGGAGCCAAGAGCACACACCAGGGAAAGGACAGTCCCCTCAATGAACGATGCTGGGAAAACCAGTCGCCACACACCAAAGAACAACACTGCACTCTGTCTACACCACACACAAAAGGGGCCAAAAACCCAGTTTTCCACATCAAGCCCTTCCTCTCCTGGGTCCTCTGAAGACAGACACCCTCAGCGGTCAGCAACGTACAGGAACCTTCTCCCCACTTTTCCTCACCTTTTCCCTCAGCGGCATGACCTCCCGGCAGGTCCTGAGGAGACCAGGCTCCTGTCAGCATGAACTGGACCCCCCAGTGTCCCAAAACTGAAGCCCCAGTGGGTCCTGAGGAGACCCGGCTTTTGTTAGTGTGGACTTGACCCCAGCTTGTCCCGAAGCTTGGCCATCAGCCTGGACTCAGCCTCGCGTGTTCCAGAAGCCAAAGCCCCAGTAGGTCATGAAGAGACAGGGCTCCTCTCCACATGGACATGAACAGCATGATCTGAACAGACATCCCGCCGAAAAAGATATACAGATAGTAAAAGTCATACAGAAACAAGCTCAACATCATATACCATTAGGGAATTACAAATTAAAATCATGAGATATCACAGCACACCTATTAGGACTGCTAAGCTCCAATAATATGACAATACCAATTGCTAGAGGGTGAGGAGCAAAAGGAACTCTCCCTCATAACTGGGGGGGATGCATGTACAGCCACTTTGTAAGACAATTTGGCAGATTTTCCAAAGCTAAACAAGTTTCACGTTGGGATCCAACAATCATACTTCCAGTATTTAGGCAACTGGTTTGAAAATCTATGTCCAAATGCAAACAAGGATGCAATTATGCACAGCATCACTTTCACAATGGCTAAAAACTTAGAAGAAATCAGGATATTCTTCAAAAGATAAATGCATAAGAAAATTGGGGTACATCCATGTCAAGGCGAGAATATGCCACCCCAAAATATGTCTCTCTGGCATAAGGATTATTGGTCTTCTTAAAAAAAAAAGAAAAAAGGCTTCTCTGGTGGCTCAGTGGTTAAGAGTCCGCCTACCAATGCAGAGAACGCGGGTTCGAGCCCTGGTCCTGGAAGATCCCACACGCCGCAGAACAACTAAGCCTGTGCACCACAACTACTGAGCCTGCACTCTAGAGCCCGCGAGCGACAACTACTGAGCCCGCGGGCCACAACTACTGAAGCCCACATGCCTAGAGCCTGTGCTCCATGACAAGAAAAACCACGACAATGAGAAGCCTGCGCACCACAATGAAGAGTAACACCTGCTCACCACAACCAGAGATAAGCCTGCACGCAGCAATGAAGACCCAATACAGCCAAAAATAAAATAATAAATTTATTTTAAAAAAATCTCAGAAAACTGAGATTGCCATTTTATGAGGGACATTTACAATAGAGAAATCTCCACTTATAAGGGTATGTCTCTCTTTGCACAAAACATAGAAGGATAATAAAATCTTAAATAACTCTTTTCAATGGAGAAGTCCTGACTTTAATGTGCAAACAATCATACTCTTGTTTACTATGCTTTGCATGATAACCTGCCATAACTGGCCTTCCCCCCTTCCCCAGCATCTTTCTTCTGATTTTAGCTGAAGACGGTATTTAAGGGGATGGTTTTCGTCATTTCAGGGAGTGATTCAGTTTTCCGTGGTATCCCCCTTGTACTCAGAAGGTATACATGTTATTAAACTTCTGCTTTTCTCCTGGTAATCTGTCTTTTATTACAGGGGCAGGGGGCCTCAATCAAGAACCTAGAAAAGTAGAGGGAAAATTGTTCTTCCTCCCATACACATGCAGTGGAGTACTACTCAGCAGAAAGGAATGCACCACCAATCCATGGAAAGACATGGATAAATCTTCAGTATATACTGCTAAGTGAAAGAATCCAGTCTGCGGAGGCTTCACACAGTATGACCTCATTGATGACATTCCGGGAAAGGCAAAGCTACATAGATAATAAGCAGATCATGGGGTGGGGGGTTTGAAGTAGTCCATGTGATACTATAGGGTGGATACCGGTCACTATGCATTTGTCTAAGCCCACAGATGTGTATAGCCCAAGGGGCCAATCATAATCTTTTCAAATTTAGTTATTTAGAATGTAGGCATGTTGCAGGATGGAATGCATAATGTGACAGAGTCTAACTGTATTAGAAATATATGGAAACAACTCACTGTAGGGGATGGGATAAAAGCTGCTAACCTAAGCTACTTTTGGAAATGAATGGAATCTGTAGACTAAAGGCAAAATGGACTGTATATAAACAGTGGGCTTTATTCTACAAAGTTCTTTCCAGGGTGTAGTAGCTAACAATTCTGAAACCTCTGCACATGTAACCTGGAAAGGAGCAATGCACAGATAAATGGCAGATGGTGGGAGCCAGGTTCCTTGCTGTGGGAGTGGGAAGTTACAGATAAGCAAGGGGAGAGCCTCTGCCCTTGTAATCCTGGATCTGGGCTTCCTGGGAGGATGTTGACTGGCCAGGTGAAACACAGATCTTCATGCTGGGAAGACCCTGCAGACATAGGAATTTCACGCCCCATCTTTCCACCCATACCTGCTGGAGACACTCAGCCCTCCATAATCAGTCAATTGCAGCGGTTAAGACATTCTCACCCCCAGGCAGATAAAGGAGCATGAAGGTCTTGCTTACCTCTAAGCTGTCCCAGAATCCAGGCCCTGGGGCTGGAGCCAGGATGGGGGTTCCTGGGACTCTGAATCCAGACCCTGGGGGTGGAACCAGGTTGGGGGTTCCTGGGTCTCTGTCCAGCAGGTGAGAGGAGGGAGGAAGACCGGTCCTGAGGACAGAGGTTCCCTCAAGTCTGTGAGCCACGGTGCCCTGATGGGGTTCATTCCCAGTGAGGACATGGGCGGGGCCTGCAGTGGTTCTCTGTTCCCCCTGGGCCCTTTGATGAAGCCATGGCAGCACTGGGCCCAGACATCTCCTGGAGGTGTCTCAAACTCTGACACAGCGGTTTTACAAAGGAACAAGAGAATGGATCTGAGCCCCTAACGGCCACTCCTTTCTGGCTCTGAATTGCTTCCAACAGGACCGCAGTCACCTGCATGTAGTCTGCTGTGACCTACCTGCCCCCACTGGCCTTTCCTCTTCCTCCCTGCATTGATTCCAGTGACATTTCCAGCCTGGACTCCTCTCCCAGGCCAGACGCCTCTGTCCAGCCACTGCATCCCCATCTCACCTTGGGTGCTAACAGGACCCTCAGAGGACTGGGATCCCACAGCTCCCCACACCCAGGAGCAGCCCCACCTTCCCAGATTGCCCAGCCCAGGCACCGGGTGTAAATGAGCAGGACCCTATGGGGCCTTCCCAGGGCAGAACCCTCCCCCAAGCCTCTGCTGTAGGTCCTCTGTGAAGTACCTGGATAATAGTATCTGATTAACGCTTCCTGAGTTGTTTTACAGATGCTAGAACCACCACCAAGTGGAAGAAATTAAGTACTTGATGATCATGAACAGGTAGCCCCAGAACTTCTGGTGCCTAAGAATTTATAATGTTTACCGCCTGTTACCTCACCATCAACCAGAGAATTGTGCACCAGCTGATCACATACCCTGTGATCCCCCTCCTTCACTTGGTCTTTAAAATTGCTTTGCTGAAATCCTTCAGGGAGTTTGGGGTTTTAGAGCACAGGCTGCCTGGCCTCCTTGCATTGGCACTTTGACAATTAAGGCTGCACCTTCCTTCACCACACCCGGTGTCAGTAGATTGGCTTTACTGCACTCGGGCAAGCGGACCCAAGTTTTGTTAGGTAACACTGGCGCCTCCCAGGCTCCCACCCTCCTTGTGCCCCAGTGACTGTCATCTGCTCCTCCAGAGTCTTGTTGCAGCAAAAATAGAAATGAAGTTTCCCCTCCCCTGAGAACAAGGAATACAAAGGGAGCAGCGAACAGGCTAGAGAAGAAACATAACCTGGCCTGAAAGAGTTCATCACTCCTTGTTTTCCTTTGTCACTCATTTGTATTAACTAGATTTGTACTTTACAAAGCTAACCTCACTCCCTGACACTACGTAATTTACATTTGGCACCCATCACTGCTAACTCTGTGTGAGTTACATCCCCTGTCTCTCACTCCCTAACCTTATTATGTCCAGCACTTACATTCTATACACCCCTCATAACAAATCACCTCCTATAGATTTTGCATTTCAGAAACGAGGTCACCGCCAATAAACCAGAGGCAAACGTATGCAATTACCAGACTGCTGGACCCCAATTACCAGGCGGCCTGATGCCAGCTATGACAGATTTGAAATAATGCAGAGGAAAGGAGGAATGCAAGACCTTCGCTACTTTTATCCTTATCCTATACCCCAGGCTGCAGGAGCCCCACATATAAAATCTTCCCTGATTCTCGAGGAGGGGTGCCCAGTTCTTGAGGCACTAGCCAGCTGTGTCTTCCCTTCTGCCTGGCAGAAAAATAAAGCCATCTCTCTTCCTCCAAAACCCGTCTCCGTATTTCTGTTCGGCCTTGGTGCACAGGGAAGCCGAGATTTCGACAACAGTCTGTGGCCAGTTCCCACACTAATTCCCCTCTACGCCCACAGCCCTGGCCCAAGCCCGATCTGGTGCCTGGTTCCTCCATCAGGCCTGGCAAAGCTCCCTGCCCCACGTTGCGTCTCACATCCCACCCCAAAGTGGCCTTTCTGAAGTAAAAACCAGACTGACTCTCTCCCACCTGTAATCCCCCAAATGTTTCCCCACTTTCGCTAGGGTATCTGCCGGGAGAGACATCTGCCAAGGCCCTGAGAGTCCCCGGCATCCCCACTAGGCTGCTGGCTCCTGGGTTCCCTGACAATGGGCACCTCAGCAGGCTGGGCGACACGGCAGGAAACCCCAGAACTGCTCACCTCAGGACGGGGCAGGCACTGCCATGCCTGATCAAAGAGAGCAGAGAAGGGTTCCCCAGCTGGGACACACACTCTGCACGAGTGGCCTCTCCTTGAGCCATTACATCACCTCGTGTGACTTGAGGGGAGGAAGGACTGAAGCACACCTGGTTCCTAAGGAGGATGGTATAGGCTCAGTCACATCCCTGCAAATTCACATGCTGAATCCCTAACCCCCAGGACCCCAGAACGTGGCTGTATTTGGAGATGGGATTTTTAAAGAGGTGATCAAGGTAAAAATGAGGTCAGTAGGGTGGATCCTAATCCAATATGATTGATGTCCTACGAGAAGAGATTAAGACACAGATAGGCACAGGGGGAGACCATGTGAGGACCTGGGGAGAAGACGGCTGTCTAAGCACCAAGGAGAGAGGCCTCAGGAGAAGCCAGCATGCACACACCTTGATCTCCGACAGCATCCAGGACTGGGAGATAGGTCTGTTTTTCAAACAGCCCAGTCTGTGCTATTTGTTATGGCAGTCTTGAGCACACTCACACGCAGGGTAACTCAGGGCTCAGACTGGACAGAGCCAACTCTCCATCCCCCTGTACGTGAGTTACAGGAACCCCAGGAACTGAGGAGCGGGTCCCTGAGGGGAGGCACAAGATAGAAGATGCTAGGCATTAACATGGCTGCATTCATGTTAAACGTGCCTGAAGTCCAATCACACGAGATGGTTTTGTCCTGTATGTACATCGGCACCTTCAGTCTGAACTGAAGATCTTTGGCTTCACCAGCTCCACTGAGAGCATTAGCTTCACCTGCTGTGGACCGTCTCCTATAGGATTTCCAGAACCACAAAGCATCGAAGCTTCACAGGACCCAGAGTCTGTGTGCTAGCGTTTGGGCAACCCTCACAGGAGAGCTGCGCAGCTGCCCATCAGAACCCATTTCCCTTTTTCCTGTTCACAGCTACCCTGCACCACCCAGCCTTCCCACCCCTTCCAGCTGGGGCGTAGCGTCTCGTGTTACCAAGGTAAACAGTTGGAGGTGGTGATGGCGTTGGCCAGCCTGCATCCTACAACAGAGGGCATGAAGCCCAGCTGGTCACCCCACCCTGCTGGTTGGAGCCCTCACCTGGAAGCAGGGAGGAGAAACAAGGGGAACAGAGACTGGGACCTGACACCCACCTGCCCTGGACTCTCACAAGAAGGGGACAGACACATCTTGAGCTTCAGCCCAGTTTTGGGAGACACTTTGTTCCAGTAACAAACTTTGCCTTAAAAGCCAAGGTGCTTTGCAAAGCCCTCCCCAGCTGTCACAGAAAGTCAGGATTCACCTCATCACACTTTTCTCAAACCCCAGCTCATGCTGAGACCACCTCTCAGGTGATGGTGCTTCAGAGCAGCCCCTTTAAAAGGTCCCTGGAGTTCAGCTCTCCCAGCCCTGCCTTCAGTTTAAGGGAGATGTTTCCTTGACAACCTTGACAAACCTGCTCAGTTTCCTTGACAACCAAGCTTTTCAATCTCCCAAACTCTTCTCCTTCAAACATTCCTATTCTAGGCTTGATGAGCCTAAAGAGACAGTGCTGTCATCACGTGCCAGAGAGTGACTCCTCCAAGCCCATAGTTATTGGTTACATGATGCTATTGATGATGAAATCCCAGAAGAGTCAGCTTAGCAATATAACCATTTCTGGACTCAGCACTGGGTCCCTTTCCACGGACAGAGTGGAGTGGCCGTTTCTGCCGGCCCCTTGGTGGAAGAGCTCACCTAATGCAGCCAGGACTTCATCCCTTCCAGGTGATTCCAGGGTCCTCATTCTCCCCAGACCCCCACCCACATGGCTACGGTCTGTGCCAGTCTATACGAGACCTTGGTAATCTCCTAAAATGAGGGTTATTTTATACAAAGGCAATGGGTTGAATGCTGGCCCCAAAAGATGTGCCCCCTCAGAACACGTGAACAGGACCAGATCTGGGAAAAGCGTCTTTGTATATGTAGTTAAGGATCTTGAGGTGAGGTCATCTTGGGTTAGGGTGACCATCAATCCAATTGAGAGAGTCCTTATGAGAGACAAAAGAGGAGAAACACAGACAGCGGAGAAGCCACGTGAAGACAGAGGCAGAGATGGGAGGGATGCAGCCGCAAGCCTGGGAATGCCTGGAGCCCCCAAAAGCTGGAAAAGGCAGGAAGAACCCTGTCCTGGAGCCTCTGGAGGGACTTCTGTCCTGCAACACCTTGATCTCAGATGTCTGGTCTCCAGGACTGGGGGAGAATGAATTCCTGTTGTTCTAAACCACCCAGCTTGTGGTCATTTGTTACAGAAGCGACAGAACAGTCACACAGACCCTGCTCTGTAGGATCGTGGAAGTGCCGGTCTCACTGAAGGCTGACAGAGGCTGGATTGCAGAGCCCTTAGAGTCAGCACTGGGCCCCAGAAATTGTAAAGCAGTGGCTGGACAGCAGAATGTTGAGGGGTCAGTCGGAAGCCAATCCCTAAGGGTGCCGGCTGCACACGGCCTTCCCAGGTTTTTACACCTGTACATGCTGGGGATAAGTATTTCCATCCTGATTCAGGGCCTCTCATGTCACCGTTCACGTTGCTAATTAAGAACCCACTAGTTACACAGATGAAAACCCTATCAGGACACTTGCTCCAGTGGTAAAGAATTCTTAAGTTGGTCAGAGGTGGGGAATCATCTCCCATGCAGCCAGCAGCCCCCCCCCCCCGCAAGGAGTGTCCTCATTGCAAAGCTGGGGGACCGTGCTGAGGCGTCTGTGAGTAAACGTGAGCTGAGCCCCAGGCCAGCTGCTGCTGAACTGTTCCCAGGTAAAACACCTGAATGTGTGCAAGGACTTGAAAGCCTAGAGGAAGGGCCGTGGAGCCACCCCAGCGACAGCACACTGGCCGACTTGGTACCTGCAGGCTAGCCAGGATGGTCCTGGCCCCGGGCGCTCTTCTGGAAGCTTTCCATTTCCCTGCCTGAGGTAACCCTCCTGTCCCGGCTCCCACTGCTTTTTTCCTTCTTTACCTCTGCCCGGGGAGAAATTCCAGCAGCAGTTATGGGTGACACATCCTCTTCTTTAGCAGGTGGCAGCCCGGCAACTCCTGCAGAAAGTCCAGCAGAGCCCCACTCACAGCGAGCCACCCACAAAGCCATGGCCCCTCACTCCCTCCCACCAGTCCAGCCCCGACACTGCTGACGGGGCAGAGAATATGGCGTCAGGCACAGCTGCAGGGGCTCTTGCTGCCTGGAGCGGTTTATATTGACCTCAACCCAGGCACACCTGGGAAGGGCTGGCCGGCCGGGTCATGCTGCCCAGGTCAGCCAATCCTCGCCCCTCAGGGGCTCATAGCTGCAGAAAATGGGCCTTGCGGCACCAGCCAGGTCCAAGGAACAGGTGTGGGCTCCTGAGTCAGGATAGACAAGGGGCTGCAGCTCTGGCTTGTTTTCTAATCATTTTATCTGGTCCGTGAGTGGGAGACAACTTCAAGAAGACCCTCTCCTAATGAGAGGAACCCAGGAGTCAGGGAGAGGAGGGGTGGTGGGTGGAGACAGGGCCTGGTGCCCCGGTTGCAGTGGAAGTCTCTGGAAGACCATGTAGAGGGAGGCCATCCAGAGTGAAGCCCAGGGTCACAGACCTGTCGGAGCTGCTGTTTGTTAGTTCAAGTCCTGCTCTGAGGTGCTCTGTGTCCGCTCTGAGAGACAGGTGAGATAGGGGTGCTTTTCAATGAGGGCTACATGCACGGTTCCTGTGTGCACAGACTTGCTGGGTGCCTGCCCAGGTGAGCTCCATACCCGGGGAGGGGCCTGACCACAAGAGCCCCGTGGGCTGCTGGGTGCCTGTCCAGGTGAGCTCCATATCCTGGGAGGGGCCTGACCATGAGGGCCCCGTGGGCTGCTGTGTGCTGGCACAGGTGAGCTCCATATCCTGGGAGGGGCCTGACCACGAGAGCTCTGTGTGCTGGGAGGGGGTTATATGTATGAGCGCCCTCTCTGTGCAGCCAGCAGAGAGTTGCTTAGCAACTTCCCTGTGGGCAGTGCTGGGATGAAATGAGAACCAGGAGATGTCACGGACCCCCTGAACCCCTGTCCATCCAGGGTGATGAGGTCAGTAGGTTGGTGCTGGCCACTGTGTTGCATGAGGGCGGCCCCACGTGTACCTCTTGTGTCTTCCACCTGACACGACGTAGGCCTCCCCAGGACAGAGCAGACAACCTGTCTGGGACAGGTGGGAGCTCCTGGTGATGCTGCAGGGGACATGAGAAGGACGGACCAGGCAGGAGGAGGTGGGAGCCCAGGCAGAGCCATGGGGCTCGGGGCTGAGGGGGCCTTTCTGGGTCTGAGCTGGGAGTGGCCATGCAGGTGGTGCATGTGATCCAGGAAAGCTGTCCTGGTGACGTGAGGCTGATCGTGCTTCAGAGTGACAAGGCTTCCAGGGGATCCCAGAACAGGACAGTGTGATGGATCCTGTTAGAAGAAGGTAAGTGAGTACCCCCAAGAGGAGGCTCTGTGAGCTGGTGCCGGGAGGGGGGCGAAGGGAACAGGCGTGGAAGCTGTGGGGAGCGGGCAGTCCCCCTGGGTGGGTGGCAGGTGCAGACCCCATTCCGTGGTCCCGCAGCTGTGCTTCCGGCTGGATTACTTGGCTTCTCGGAGCCTCAGCTTCCTGGTCTGCTCGTGGGGTGATGGTAGCATGGACTGACTAGTAATTTGCTCAGGACAGGGTAGAAAGGGGTCTAGTGGAAATTCCACAGAACACCGTCAGTATGGGAATCGCAGGCCCTGTTTCCCACAGGTCTGTCTTCAGGATCGGGAGAGCAAATCCAAGCAGACTTGCCACAGAGCCTGGGGACGGGCTCCGTCTGGTGGGTCCCCCTGTTTCCTGAATCTCGGAAGGAGCAGCTCCAGCGGGCAGTGGCAGCTTCATCCCACACCTGGGAGCATCCAGACCTCAAGGCCCAGCAGCCCCGAGCCCTGTGTCTGGGCCCCCGGGAGGCAGGAGGGACAGGCTGGTGTCCTCCTCGGCCCTCTTCCTGCTCAGAACATTCGGGGTCCGGGCCATCATTAGGGAGAAGCAGGGATGGGGGTGTCCCATGTGGGAACAGGACACGGGGCAGCTTGTGCACATGGACGTCCACACCGGGAATGTGGGTCGGAGGGATGCGGGCACCGGGAGGGGCAGGCGGTGGGCCTGAGGAAGCAGGGCGGGGCCGGGGGTCCTGGGGGTGTGTGCGAGCTTCGCCTGTGCTGGGCCTCAGACCCCACGGGGTTCCCTCCCCTGTTCACTGGGCAGCAGGGGCCGAGTAGCGTTGGTGGAGGGACCCCTCGTGTCCCCAGGCCCTGGCAGCATCAGCCCTCCAGGCTCTGGGTTGGAGAGCCTGAGGGGCGCAGGCCCAGCTGTGCCCACATGGAGGCCTGGAGGGGTCGGCTGGGAAGCACAGGTGTGGTCTCACCTGTGCGGAAGCTCCCGAGCCAGTGTCCAGTGGGACACTCACCGCGCATGTGGGTTTCAAGTCCACGGCTCAGATCACCTTCTGGCCGCTTGGTTTGTTTTCTAGACACAAAGTCCTAATATCTCCTATGTCCTCTGCCCGTGAAAAGGCACGTCTCACCTGGCACCAGGTGCTGCCTCTGGTCCCTCCTGACTGGACAACCAGCAGCCAGTGTCACCGCATCACGACTGTCAGGGGTTGTCAGGCGTGGGGAGTCAAGAGCACACGGTCCAGGCCCACGAGGGGCCGTGCCATCCATGGAGCTGGTGCAGTCGCTGTAGGTGTTCCCTCCCCACCCCACGGGCAGAGACCACTGTCCCCTTACAGACTGTTACCAAGTGAAGTCATGTGGACCCTGCTTGGGCCCCAGCCTGTGAGGCGCTCTGCCCCAGCGGGGAAGGTTTCCTTTTTCCATGTGGGTTCAAGTAGGCAAATAACAGAACCAAAGCCGAGACCAACACAGCACAGGCTCTATTCAGTGGCCAAAGAATGGAGAAGCAGGAACTGAGTTTACTGGTCACCTTCTCGCCCTCCTGGAGAGAGAGGTTTAATTTTAAAGAGTAAAGACAAAGGGAGGAGGAGGGAGCCTAGTGATGGGATGAAGAAGCCTTCCGGGGAAGGGGTGGGGCTTCTTCCAAGGGGCTGGGGTACCACCTCCTTTTACCCGTTTCTGGTCCTTCATGTCCAGCCATGGCCGCCGGTAGGTGTGTCACTTAATATGCCGATATAGTAAATTCAACACGTGATGAAACTCGGGGTCATTGGAGGTCACATTCGTTGCCATCTTGGTCCAAGCTTGTTCCATCTGTTTTTCTGTGTGTAGCTTCCTTTCTTATCTCTGGACCCCTTAACTTAAATACTTAGGTGAACTTCTGATGAAGGTGGGGGTGGAGGACAGCCCTGTGAAAGGTGGGTCCACGGGTTTTGAGCAGGGCCTGGAGCAACTCTGACAGCAAGAGGAGGCTGAGAAGGGTGGTCAGTCTGACGCCCGCACTGGGGCCTGTGGTCGGCATGTGGAGGTGGTCAGCCGGGGGCACGTGTCAGGGAAGGTTCTCGGTGTTTACACGGAAGATGTGAACGTGGGCCCAGATGCAGAGCTGCCTGCAGACGCTGCTACAGAAACCCCTGATTCTTTCCTGATAAAACTGGTGGGCAGTCATTCAGGCAACAGGGCAAACTGCTTGCTCTGGAGGCTCTTGTGGGGAAGTGGGGACTTAGCAACAGGAGCTCAGCCTGCATAACCCCAGAAGCCCTCCAGGACAGCTCCAGACCCGCTTCTGGAATGGCAAGGAGAAGTGGGCCTTCCACCTACTAGATGTGGAGGAAAGGGCTGAGATCTTCAGGGCTACCCTCACCTTCAGGGACTGGCTGGGAGACTCACAGGACTCGGCACATGCTCGTGGCTTGTGTCCTCAGAGCTGAGATGGTTCACAGCACACAGTAGGGATGCCCGGGAGGGAGGGCCCCTGCTCCGGTTACCTCATGACACTTTGTGCCCCCTCTTTCCCTCGAGGGTCTCTAGGGTGTGTCTTCCCCCAGCGACAAGGACAGAACCATTACAGTTACCCCCACCCCCGTCCACCCAGGGAAGCTCATTAGAGGCTTGGTAACCAGCTGGGGGCTGGTCACGTGGTGTTCTCTGCCCTCACCCTCCAAAATGTCGGTGCCCAGAAGGGGAGCCAGGGTTCAGCATGAACCACATGGTTTGTGCACACAGCACAGGCACAGGGGGCTGCCCCTAACAGGAGGCGGGAGGGTTTAGATCAGGGTAGGGAGCTGCTCACCAGCTGCATTAGCTTCCCGGGACAGCTGTGACAAACGACTACAAACGGAGGCTCAGAGCAACAGAAACCTGTCCTCTCTCAGTCCTGGATACCAGACGTCTGAGATCAATGTGTCCGAGGGCTGCGCTCCCTCCAGAGGCTCCAGAGGAGGGTCCTGTCTGTCTCTTCCAGCTTCTGGGGGCTCCAGGCGTCCCTGGGCTTGTGGCCTCATCCCTTCCGTCTCTACCTCCATCTTCACATGGTGTCTCCTGTGTGTCTGTGTCTCTCCTCTAATCTCTTAGAAGGACACTGTCACTGATTCAGGGCCACCCAGATCCAGGATGACCTCATCGTCAGATCTGTAACTAATTACACCTGCAAAGACCCTACTTCCAAATAAGGTTCCATTCTCAGATTCTGGGGGGCATGGCGTGGACATAACTTCTGGAGTGCCCCCATTCAACCCACTGTAGTACCCAGTTCCCAGACACTAGCCGACCTTCCTCAGGACAGCATCAGGCTGGTGATGTTCTGTCTTTCTGCATGGAGTTGTCTCTTGTTTCTTGTGGTAACAGTGAGGTTGGGTGGGGGGAGCTTCTGGCTCACCTCCTGGCCATTCCAGTGACCACGCTGATGTGTCCTTCCTGGGAGGGTGCGAGCATGGCCAGGGCTCCCTGTGAATACTACACACTGACCGCTCGGTGGTCAGACACCTGCATGGGCTGGACCGGTCCCTAGCACCTTCTACCACATCCACAGCCTGGTGGACTCTGTGCGGGCCTATGACCAGGAGGTGTGGACCGGCAGGATCGGTGGGAACCCTCCTGCCTGCCACGTGGCCTCCAGCCCACCACAGACCCTTCAGTCCTGCCATGGAAACCCCCATCCCATTAACCCCCAAGAGGGCTTCTGGGAGGGGTGAGAACTTGGCCATGAAGAAGACAGGGCAGGCCCTAACTGCAGCAGGTGAAGGCAAGGACTGGTGGTACTTGGCTATTTGTCCCCAAAAATCACAGGATGTGGGCTCTGACTTGATGGGTGCACCTCCACCTGGGCTCACCTCGGGGTTCGCTGCAGGGATAGTGCATCCTTGGGTGATTTCCAACTCTCCCCACATCAGCCTCACTCCCTGGGCTCCCCTGGTCCCATTAATCTTTAAATAGTGTCTCTCATCCATGAGGCCTGTGTGGGAGATTTTAATATTGTGCGGGAGTCCAGTAACCAGTGCCCATGTGTCCTGTGTGTCTTGGGAGGGGAGGGAGCCTCGCTCTCACATTCCTGCCCCAGTGCACCTGGAGTCGGGGGCAGCAGACCCAGGCTTTGCTCTGGCAGACACTCCCTTTCTGTGAACAAGTCTTCCCCCACTAGCGTTATCCTCACTGGAAACTCAGGAGGCCACATCATTGGGGTACCTCCAGCACCAGGATCCCACCCTAGGGAATCTCTCAAGAGCAGGGACCTGGCCTGGAGGTGGAGGGGAGGAGGGAGCCGGCCGATTCAGGATCCCTGGGGCTAGGATGCCTCCTACGCAGGAGGGCCTTGGACTCAGCTTAACTACCACCCGGGTCTCCTACCCCTCCCCTGGTAGGGGGGCCCTTCAGATTCCAGGACCCCAAGATCCTCCCCAGCGACTTCTGACCCCAACTGCAGAGCTGGGGACGCAGAGACCCTCTCCCCAGCTTCTTTTTCCTTGGAGGCTCCCAGAATTCCCTGTAGCTGTTATACTCAGGGTTTATTATGGTGAAGGATGCAAGCTAAAATCAGAGAAGACGGGGGGATGAGCAGGGTCCAGCTTCCTTGGCTGTGACAGCCCAGGGAAGCCCACCTGAGTTCTGAAGTGCAGGGTTTATTGGGGTCTGTCACGTCAATGTGGGGACCACCATGTGCCTGACATTGGCCTCCAGCCCCCAGGGGGGGGACCCAGGAAGCCCCACCGTGTATCAGCACAGACCAGCCTGGAGTGAGGCCCATGGAGCACGGACACTCCCGTCAGACTCAAGGTGACCTCTGGAGCCACGACAGAGACCCAGCCTCTCTGTGGGCAGGTGAAACCACACTGCACAGGCCCTGGTGCAGTGCTCGTTCCACGTGGTCAGCTGGGTGCACGCTGGTCAGCCAGTGTCTGTGTGTCTCAGCCTGTGACCACAGACCACACTGTCCTGCTCTGCTCACAAGAGCGAGGCCAATGGAGGGACAATGGGGGTGGGAACAAAGCCAGGTCATGGTCAGGCTGGGTGAGAAGGCGTCCAAGGAGCAAGAACCTGGCTGCACTTGCCTGGTGAGCTGAGAGCTGACGTCCACCCTGTGGGCAGCCCCTCTCCCCACGTCCCGAGGTAGAGCTGCCTTTCCTGCACCCTGGGGCAGGGTCATGCCTGTGTATACAGCAGGACGCACAGCAGTGCAGGCAGCAGGACTGATGCCTGCCCTTGGCACATACTTGGGAGCTTGCTGAGGGTGGAACATCCCGACAGGACATGGGCCGACCCTCGGGAGGATGTAGGGGTGAAGCGTTTGGGAGCCTCTAGAGGGGATCCTCACCTGTCTGCACAGGTGGATTGAGGACACAGACCAACGGTGGGAAAGCGGGGGAGGCCAGTCCTGGGTCATCCCTGAGTCTGGAGGATGGGTGTAGAGCTGGGGGTGACAGCGGTGGGGACGAGGGTCTGATCACAGGACAGCGAGGAGACAGAGCATCCAAGGCAGCGGGGAAGGTGGAAGACTGTGCTCGATGGGAAGACGAAAAGACCAGCAGGCGGCGCTGTAGGCGCGGGTAGCAGGGCTGCTCCCTCCAGGTCGGCGCCAGAGCCCCACACCGCTGGAAACCCCGCGGTGTCCGGACAGAACCCCAGAGGATGGGGGGCCGGATGGGTGGGAAGAGTTTGGAAAAGTCACCCCATCTCCACATGTCCTAGGGGAGGGGTCCCCGCTCCAGCCTCGTTCCTTAGAGTCTCCCCACCTGGGGAAGTCAGCACACTCAACAGCCAGTCGTGCATGGCTTAGAATTTGTCCAGAGGATGAAGAGGAAGGGGGGAAAGGAATGAGAAACAAGCTCTACGTGTTTGGACAGCACATGCCACTCTAATTTCCCATCAGAAAGAGGAATTTCCCAAAGGCTCAGGCTGCCCCTGTAACCAGAATGGGGCTTGAAGCAATCCTGCTACTTTGTGGCCGGTTCCAAAAACAAGTTGAAGACAGTTGCTCAGGGGCACTGCAATCCACAAAGCCTGCAGGGTTGTAAATGACAACTATCGTAAAAAAGGATCTTGGTGTAAGTAACTGAAAAGGACTTGAAAACAAGGCAGAATTGCAGGAACCAGATTGCAAGACGTAGACTGGACTCGCCGTTAAAGCACATGAAAGCTGCTCAACATTGCCTACGATTCAGTTGGCCAAAAATGGTGTAAAGGTGTAAATCCATATGCCCTTGTGCCAACCAAACATGCGGGAAATACAAATCAACACTACAAAGATGTGTCAGTTTGCCCAGTCAGAATGGCCGTCCTCACAATGTGTAAAAACAAGAAATGGAGGAGAGGACATGGAGAAAAGGGAACTCTGCTGCGCTGATGGTGGGAATGTCAACTGCTAACAGCCACGCTGGAGAAGGGCATGATGTTTCCTAGATATTCTAAAAAACAGAGGTATAGGGACTTCCCTGGTGGAACAGTCGTTAAGAATCCAACTGCCAATGCAGAGGACACGAGTTCGAGCCCTGTTGCGGAAAGATAACACATGCCACGGAGCAACTAAGCCCATGCGCCACAACTACTGAGCTTGTGCTCTAAAGCCCATGAGCCACAACTACCGAGCCCGTGTGCCACAACTACTCAAGCCCGATGCCTAGAGCCCGTGCTCCACAAGAAGAGAAGCCACTGCAATGAGAAGCCCACGCACTTCAATGAAGAGTAGCCCCAACTTGCTGCAACTAGAGAAAGCCTACGTGCAATAACAAAGACCCAACACAGGCAAAAAAAATTAATTAATTTAAAAAAATAGAGCTACAGAGCATACGGCACTTACACTCCTGGGTGTATATCTCAGGATAACCATAAATCCATAGGACACAGGCACTTCAACTATTAGTGCAGCCCTTTTGCAGGAGCCTTGACTTGGAAACAATATAAATGTCCTTGGAAGGAAAAAATGGATAAATAAGATATGGTACTTATGTACAATGGAATATTACTCAGCCATGAAATGAATGAAATAAGGCCAGTTGCAACAACTCAGGTGGACTTAGGTACGATCATTCTAAGTGACATAAGTCAGACACAAAAAGACAGCATAAGATACCACTTATAGGTGGAATCTAAAAATGGCTGCACATGAACTAAATTACAAAACAGAAACAGAGTCACATATTTAGAAAACAAACTTATGGCTGCTAAAGGGGAAAGGTGGGGTGGGGTGAGGCATAAACAAGAGGGTTGAAATTAGCACAGATACATTCCAAAGACCAAATAGGTAATCGACAAGACCTCCTCCATAGCTCAAAGAACTGGACTCAGCACACTCTAGTCACCAGAAAAGAATATGTACGACTGGTAAGAATCTGAAAAAGAATTTATGGATGTCTCTCTGTAAGTGAATCAAGTGGATGTGCAGCAGCAAGAAAGACAGCATTCAAAACGAGCTACACTCCATTATAAAAATAAATTACAAAAAAAGACAGAGAGAAACTGTTGCAAAATTCGTTCAGGGGCTGTGATGCAACCTGGATTGACCCCATCTAGATCCACAGCTAGACAGGACATAAGGCTGGACACTCGTGGGGATGAGAGTTTTGGTGAGGATGGGACAGCAAATGCAGCCCCTTTAGAGTAATACTGCCTGGTCCCCAATCCATGGGTCACAAATCCTCAGGTGCAGGGGATCCTTCATACAGCTAAAACATGCATGGGGTACACAGAGGATGGTACACCATGTGATCGGGAAAGGTTTCTAAAACGCACCTCATTTTTCATCTCCTGGTGTTTGTGTTCGCCATTCCAGCCTCTTTTCTAACAACCTCCCCACTTGGGGAAGTCTGCACCTTCAACATCCTGTTTCGCACACTTTGGAATTTGTCCGGAGGATGAAGCGGAAGGGAGGAAACAATGAGAGACAAGCCCTAGGTGTTTGGACAGGCACATGCCACTCTAATTTCCAATTAGGAAGAGGAACTGACCAAACGCTCACCTTGCCTCCGGAACAAGAATAGGACTTGAAACATTTCTGTTTTGTGGACAGATCCCAAAGAAACAAGTTGAAAAATGGAGCTCAGGGGCACGGCAATTCACAATACTGCAGGGTTGTAAAAGATTCCTAACGTCGAAAAATGCCTTGAGGTAAGTCATGAAACCGGACTTGAAAGCAAGGCAGAATTGCAGGAAAGGGATTTAAAGAGGTAGATTGGACTCGCCATTAAAGCCCATGAAAAGGGGCTGAACTTCGCCAACGATGCTGTTGGTCAAAAAGGGTGTATGCGTTTTTCCAGAATATATTCAGGAAAAATGCATACGCCTTTTTTGGCCAACCAAACAGGTGCACAGTGAAAATCAACAATCCAAAGAGGTATCACTTCGTATCAATCAGAAGGGCCGTCCTCACAAAGTGTAAAAACAAGAAATGCAGGATAGGACGTGGAGAAAAGGGATACCTGTTACGATGATTGTGGGAATGTAAATTGCCAAGGGCACTCTGAAGAAGTGTATTGTGTTTCCTAAAAAGTCTAAGAAACAGAGCTACAGAGCATAGGGCATTTCCACTCATGGGTGTATATTTGGGGAAACCAAAATTCGACAGGACGCAGGCACCCCAACGTTTAGTGCTGCTCTGTTTACAAGAGCCTCGACTTGGATACAACCTAAATGTCCTTAAAAGGAAAAAATGGATAAAGAAGATGTGGTACTTATGTACAATGGAATATTACTCAGCCATGAAGTCAATGAAATTAGGCCAGTTGCGGGAACTTGGGTGGACGTACATACGATCATTCTAAGTGACATAAGTCAGAGAGAAAAAGAGACTTATCATAAGATATCACTTATAGGTGAAATCTAAAAATGACTACACATGAACTAAATGACAAAACAGAAACAGAGTCACACATTTAGAAAACACACTTATGATTGCTAAAGTGGAAAGGTCGGGTGAGGTGAGGCATAAAACAGGAGGTTGAAATGAACACAGGTACCATTCCATAGACCAAATAGGGAATCAACAAGACATACTCTAAAGCACAAAGAACTGGATAAAGCACACTCTAGACACTGGAAAAGAATATATACAACTAGTAAGAATCTGAAAAAGAATTTATTGATGTCTCCCTGTAACTGAATCAAGTGGATGTACAGCAGCAAGAAACACAGCACTGAAAATCACCTACACCTCATTATAAAGATAAATTCCAAAAACAAAAACAGAGAGAGAGATATATAAATTATTACAAAATTCGTTCAGGGGCTGTGATGCAACCTGGATTGGCGACATCTAGATCCACAGATAGATGAGACCTAAGGCTGGATGCTCATTGGGCTGAGAGGCTTCATGAGGATGGGTCAGCAAATGCAGCCCCTTTAGAGTAATACTGCCTGGTCCCCATTCCATGGGTCCCAAATCACCAGGTGCATGGGACCTTTCCTACAGCTAAAACATGAATGGGACACGCAGAGGATGGTACACCGTCGGTTCGGGAAGAGTTTGGAAAAGGCACTTCATCTCCTCATCTCCTGGTGCTCAGGTTCTGCCCACCAGCCTCTTTCCTAACAATCTCCCCACTTGGGGAATCAGCACCTTCAATATCCTGTTTTGAACAGTTTCAAATTTGTCCAGAGGATGAAGAGGAAGGGGGGAAACCAATGAGAGACAAGCCCTACATGCTTGCACAAGCACATGTCACTCTAATTTCCAATCAGGAGGACGAAATGACCAAAGGCTCAGCTTGCCTCCGGAACCAGAATAGGGCTTGAAGCAATCCTGCTCTTTTGTGGCCAGTTCCCCCAAAAGCAAGTTATAAAATGGATCTGAGGGGCACTGCAATTCACAAACCTGCAGGGCTGTAAATGGTACCTATCGTTGAAAAATATCTTGAGGTAAGTCAACAAAAAGGATTTGAAAGCAAGGCAGAATTGCAGGAAAGGGATTTCAACAGGTACACTGGCCTCACCCTTAAAGCACATGAAAAACGGCTGAACTTCGCCAAGGATGCAGTCGGCCAAATAGGGCGTATGCGTTTTTCCTGAATATATTCAGGAAAAACGCATACACCCTTTTTTGTCAAACAAAAAAGCGGGTGCTTCCCTGGTGGTGCAGTGGTTGGGAGTCTGCCTGCTGATGGAGGGGACACGGGCTCGTGCCCTGGCCCGGGAGGATCCCGCGTGCTGTGGAGCGGCTGGGCCCATGAGCCGTGGCCGCTGGGTCTGCGCATCCGGAGCCTGTGCTCCGCAACGGGAGGGGCCACAGCGGTGAGAGGCCCGCGTACTGCAAAAAGAAAAAAAAAAGCGGACAATGCAAATCAACACTACAGAGCTATCACATCGCAGCCATCAGAAGGGCCATCCTCACAAAGGGTAAAAACCACAAATGCAGGACAGGGCGTGGAGAAAAGGGAGCCCTGTTATGCTGCAGGGGGGAGGGAATGTAAGTTGCCAACAGCCACTCTGGAGAAGTATATGGTGTTTCCTAAAACATCTAAAAAACAGAGCTACAGAGCATATGGCACTTCCACTCATGGGCGTATATCTTGGAAAACCCAAAAATCGACAGGACACAGGCACCCCAACGTATACTGCTGCTCTGTTTACAAGAGCCTCGACCTGGGTACAACTTAAATGTCCTTGGAAGGAAACAGTGGATAAAGAAGATTTAGTACTTATATTCAATGGAATATTGCTCAGCCCTGAAATCAATGAAATAAGGCCAGTTGCAGCAACTTGGGGGGATTTAACTACGGTCATTGAGAGTGAAATAAGTCAGACAAAATGAATGTTATCATAAGATGTCACTTATAGCAGGAATCTAAAAATCGCCACACATGAACTGAATTACAAAACAGAACACAGTCACACATTTACAAAACACACTTATGGTCGCTTAAGGGGAAAGGTGCAGTGGGGTGACGCATAAACCAGGAGGTTGAAATTGGCACAGATATCATTCCATAAACCAATACTGGAATTGACAAGACCTAATCATTGCTCAAAGAACTGGACTCAGCACACTCTATTCACAGGGAAAGAATATATCTGACTAGTAGAAACTGAAAAACAATTTATTGATGTCTCTCTGTAAGTGCATCAAGTGGATGTATAGAAGCAAGAAACACAGCAATGAAAATCAGCTACAACCCATTATAAAAATAAATTTAAAAAAAAGACAGGGAGAGAGAGAGGAATTCTTACAAAATTCAATCGGGGGCTGCGATGCAACCTGGATTGACCACATCCAGACCCACAGCTGGATGGGACCCATAATCTCCTCATCTCCTGGTGCCCGGGTTCCCACCTCCAGCCACCTTCTTAACAATCTCCCCACTCGGGGAAGTCAGCGCCTTTAAACCCTCTTTTGCACAGTTTGGAATTTGTCTGGAGGATGAAGAGAAAGGGGTGGAACCAATGAGAGACAAGCCATAGATGTTTGCACAGGCACTTGTCACTCTAATTTCCAATCAGGAAGAAGAATTGACCAAAGGCTTAGCTTGCCTCAGGAACCAGAATAGGGCTGGAAGCAACCCTGCTGTTTTGTGGCCAGTTCCCAAAATAGCAAGTTGAAAAATGGAGCTCAAGGTCACTGCAATTCACAATCCTGCAGGGTTGTAAATGATACCCATCGTAGTAAAATATCTTGAGATAAGTCAATGAAAAGGATTTGAAAGCAAGGCAAAATTGCAGGGAAGGGATTTCAAGAGGTAGATTGGACTCGCCATTAAAGCTCATGAAAAGCGGCTTAACTTCACCAATGATGCACTTGGCCAAAAAGGCGTATGCGTTTTTCCTGAATATATTCAGGGAAACCAAATACGCCCTTTTAGGACAACCAAACGAACGGGCAATGCAAATCAATACTACAAAGAGGTGTCACTTCGCATTGGAGAGAAGGGCCAAGCTCACAAAGTGTAGAAACCAGAAATGCAGGACAGGGCGAGGAGAAAAGGCAGCCCTGCTTCGCTGATGCTTGGAATGTAACTTGCCAAAGGCAACTCTGGAGAAGTATATTGTGTTTCCTAAGAAATCTAAGAAACAGAGCACATGGCACTTCCACTCATGGGTGTATATCTTGGAAAAACCAAAAATCGACAGGACACAGGCACCCCAACGTTTAGTGCTGCTCTGTTTACAAGAGCCTAGACTTGGATACAACTTAAATGTTCTTGGAAGGAAAAAATGGATTAAGAAGATGTGGTACTTATGTTCAATGGAATATTACTCAGCCTTAAAATCAATGGAATAAGGCCAGTTGCAGCGACTCGGGTGGACTTTGATCATTCTAAGTGAAATATGTCCGACAGAAAAGAGACTTCTTATAAGATATCACTTATAGGTGGAATCTAAAAATTGCTACACATGAACTAAATTACAAAGAGAAACAGAGTCACACATTTAGTAAACACACTTTTGTTTGCTAAAGGGGAAGGTGGAGTGGGGTGAGGCATAAAGCAGGAGGTTGAAATTAGCACAGATACATTCCAAAGACCAAATAGGTAATCGACAAGACCTACCCTATAGCTCAAGAAACTGGACTCAGCACACTCTAGTCACCGGAAAAGAATATATATGACTGGTAAGAATCTGAAAAAGAATTTACTTATGTCTCTCTGTAAGTGAATCAAGTCGATGTACAGCAGCAAGAACAGGGCATTGAAAGTCAGCTATACCCCATTATAAAAATAAATTACAAATAAAAAAACAAAGACACTGAGAGAGATAGAAATTCATACAGAATTCGTTCAGTGGCTGTGTTCCAACCTGGACTGACCATGTCTAGACCCACAGCTGGATGGGACCTAAGGTTAGACACTCGTGGGGTGAGAGGCTTTATAAGGATGGGTACGCAAATGTAGCCCCTTTAGAGTAATACTGCCTGGTCCCCATTCCATGGATCCTAAATCTCCAGGGACAGGGGATCCTTCCCACAGATAAAACATGCATGGGACACCCAAAGGATCGTACACCGTCTGATCAGGAAAAGTTTGGAAAAGGCACCTCATCTCCTCATCTCTCTGTGGTAGGCTTTCCCCCTCGAGCCTTTCTTAATCTCCCCACCTGGGGAAATCAGCACCTTCAACATCCTATTTCACACAGTTTGGAATTTGTCTGGAGGATGAAGCAGAAATTGGGATCCAATGAGAGACAAGTCCTAGATATTTGGACAGCCACATGCCACTCTAATTTCCAATCAGGAAGAGGAATTGACCAAAGTCTCAGCTTGCCCCCAGAACCAGAATAGGGCTTGAAGCAACCCTCCTGTTTTGTGGAAAGTTCCCAAAAAAGCAAGTTGAAAAATGGTGCTCCGGGGCACTGCAATTCACAAACCTGCAGGCTTGTAAATGATACCTATTGTTGAAAAATCTCTTGAGGTAAGTCATCAAAAAGGACTTCAAAGCAAGACAGAATTGCAGCAAAGGTATTTCAAGAGGTAGATTGGACTCGTCATTAAAGCACATGAAAAGCGGCTGAATTCGCCAATGATGCAGTTGGCCAAATGGGTGTATGCGTTTTTCCTGAATATATTGAGGAAAAATGCATACGCCCTTTTTGGCCTACCAAACAGGCGGACAATGCAAATCAACACTACAAGCAGGTATCACTTCGCATCAGTCAGAAGGGCCGTCCTCACAAAGTGTAAAAAGCAGAAATTCAGGACAGGGCGTGGAGAAATGGGAGCCCTCTACGCTGCTGGTGGGAATGTAATTTGCCAACGGCCACTCTAGAGAAGTGTACTGTGTTTCCTAAAAAATCTATAAAACAGATGTACAGAGCATACGGAACTTCCAGTCATCAGCATACATCTTTGGAAAAACAAAAATCCGCAGGACACAAGCACCACAACGTTTAGTGCCGCTCTCTTTACAATAGCCTCGAGTTGGTACAACCTAAATTTCCTTGGAAGGAAAACATGGATAAAGCAGATGTTGTACTTATGTACAATGAAATATTACTCAGCCATGAAATCAATGAAATAAGGCCAGTTGAAGCAACTTGGGTTGACTTAGGCACGATCATTCTAAGTGAAATAAGTCAGACAGAAAAAGAGACTTATCATAAGATATCATAGGTGGAATCTAAAATTTGCTACACATGAACTAAATTACAAAACAGAGTCAGACATTTAGGGCTTCCCCGTTGGCACAGTTGCTAAGAAACCACCAGCCAATGCAGGAGACTCTGGTTCAAGCCCTGATCTGGGAAGATCCCACATGCCATGGAGTAACTAAGCCAGTGCACCACAAATACTGAGCCTGTGCTCTACAGCTCATGAGCCAAAACTACTGAGCCCACGTGCCACAATTATTGAAGCCGGCACGCCTAAAGCCCATGCTCCGCAACCAGAAAAGCCACTGCAATAAGAAGCCCGTGCACCACACCTAAGACCCAACACAGCCAAAAAATTAATCAATTAATTAATTTAAAAAAAGAACAAGTTGCCAGCTGCCTTACTGTCTGGTGAGGGACCAATTTCTGGTTCATAATGTGGGTTTTCTGGCTCTGCAATGAAATGATGTAATGGGCATAAGATCTTCTGTTGCTACATTTATTAGGTCACTAATCCCATGTTTGAGGTCTCTGACCCCATGACCTAATCACCCCCCAAAAGCCCTATTTCTTAATACCATCAACATGGGAGCTGGGCTTCAAAATTTGAAAATTAGAGGTACAATATGTTTACACCATAACAGGGACCACAGAGTTAGATGATTTTTCTTTTCATGTTAAATGTTTTGCACATATATATTTATTATATAATCCTCAAACCCTTGTTTTTTTTAAGATTCTTTTCCCATATAAGCCAGTGCAGAGCATTGAGTAGAGTTCCCTGTGCTATACAGCAGGTCCATATCAATACTTATCCATTTAATATATACTAGTGTGTATATGTCAGTCCCATTCTCCCAATTTATCCCTCCCCCACTTATCCCCTGGTAACCATAAGTTTGTTTTCTATATACATGACTCATTTTTGTTTTGTAAATAAGTTCTTTTGTACCATTTTCTTTTTAGATTCTGCATATAAGCAATATCATATGATATCTGTCTTTCTGTGTCTGACTTGCTTCACTCAGTGTAACAATCTCTCGTTCCAACCATGTTGCTGAGAAACCCTTAATTGTTAGGGATAACTCTCAATTTTTTCCAGTATCATCAGCAATTCTTTCTGGCAGACATGTGATAACACTTTTTAAACAGGGATATTGAGACCAAGCCTCCTGACCTGCAAACAAACAAGACATCATTCATATAGTGAAAAATTTGCACATCAAAGGATGAAAGCTCTTGGTCTAAATCCTTTTTCACCCACTGCTGACAGAGGCAGAGGAGTTTGACTCACTAATCTTCCTTACGTGCACTTCTTCCTAATGGGGTATTCCACCTAAAACTTATAAGAAGTGGGATTGCATCATGGAACACACCAATCTCTACTACAGGTTCTGAAGCAGCAAAAAAGAAATAAAAATAAAAACATGATGAATCCATCCAAAATGTTCTGTCTACATTGTTACAGTAGTTTCTCTCACACTGTGAACCCTTTTCAAATCCTGTCACTTGAACCTGTTTTTATTTTTTTCAACAAAATAATGTTAATCTGCAGTCACACGCTCCAGTAATATTACACTATCCCTTGTACAAGGATGTAGGGATTTGAGAAGCTATGGGAGGCTATCATGAGAGGTTGCCTAGAGTAATTAGGACATCTCATTTAATATTGGCTCTTCTCCCTAAGATGTCTGCTGTACTCTTCTTTTGTAGCTACTAGCATTGAGAAAGTGACCAAGATAAGGCCCTTCTCTTTTCTTGCCCATGAATGCAGCTCTGATTAACCCCACAGACCTTGCTGCTTCCAGAATCCCCTGAACCTACTGACCCTCCATGCATGGCATGACATAGATAAGGATGGTGACGTGTATACTTGTATAAAACATGCTATGAAATTTTCGAGTCTTCCCTTTCTCGTAATTACAAAGAATAGATTTCTTTGGATTTCTGCTTAATGCTGCTGGAGGTGGTACATAAGTTGAGTGAGGTATCAGGTCACACCAAAAGAGAGGGTAACTGCACAGAAAATACAAGCAGGTACATTTCTGTGTAGTTTCAAGCAGCTTATTTGCTGTATCAACCATGGTGACATGTTGACCCTTCCTCTTTCCACTAGTAGTACAACAAACAAATATAAAGGATACTTAGGCTGCTTGTCTTATCCCCACCTCTCACAATTGATCTGCATTCACATATAGGACAATGAGGGGCTCTTACTACCATCTTACCCAATACTGGAGAACTAGAGAATGCCCAAATTTTTCCAGGGATTATTTTCATATTCCGCAATCAGGCCTATGAAGGAATCTTACCTATTCTGTTTAATGAAGTCATATCTCACATGGCACCCATCATCACCAATACTGGAAAGAAATTTGAAGGGTCTTAGATTTTACCATATTTGAAATTCCAATATTTTAGCCTGACACGTTTTTGGATTTTAGAAAAAAATATTTTAAATGAGACAAAAATCATTTTTTGACACAAACAGACAGCAATAATTTTATATTTTTATCGGTTCCACTTGCACACAAAAGTCTCATGGGGTTATGTAAAGCAGTCCTGTTGGGTGCTGTTCATGGTGCAAGTATGGATTAAAGCTTAGGAATCTTAAGATTCAGTCACCTGAAACTTTTAAAGTAGGGTGCAAGCAATACTGTCCAACATTTGAACAGAGCAAGACACTGTCATTATTTTATTTTTCAGGTAATTAATCTGTCTTTTGTCCCAGGGAGAGAAACAACTGGCATCTTCCATCAATGTGTTGTACAAAAATCTTTGAACAGAGAGTGCAAGCAGAAGCTGATAAAAGATGTGAAAAAAAAGAGAGGCCCTTGTGGCATTTTCTCCTAACTTATTGCAATCTCCCATTTAAAATGTGGGAATAATCAATCTTCTGAGGAAAAAGGCCCAAGGAAGGTTTTTGCTTTTGTGGAATAATGGGATTGCTAAAGATTTCAGGACGTAAGAATTGGTGAGAATGACCATGAGACATCAGAGAAAAGTCAGATCCATGGATGAAGTGGTGTTTACCTCTGTGAATCAATGAGAGGTAGGAGCAAATGAAAAGAAAGCTGAATACAACATTTTTTGAATAAATGTAACATTTCAGCTGTCATAGAAAAATTAATTTTCACTATGATACAACATATTTAGTTTAGAAAGTTAACTTAAATTTAAAGCTTAATAATTAGATATATCAAAGAAATGAAAATATCTTTGTGGTTTAGAATAAATAATGTGCTCTGCTACAGATAAGAAGATTACATAAATAAATAGAAATATGACTAAAGAAGTAAATAAAGAGGAAAATAACAAATTAGATGTTATTAGCATTAAAAACTGACAATCATCAGTGTAAGAGAGAAAGGAGAAGGAGAGAAAGAGAAGGAGAGACAGAAAGAGAGAAGAACTCATATCAAGCATATATAAAAAACTCTGAAATAAGAAGTCTTCAGATGTTTTAAAAAAAAAGTCTTCAATAAGAAGATAATGTAAGAGAAAAAAATGGGGAAAATATACCAAAAGATATTTCAAAAAAGAGAGTACAGAATGTTAAGTAAACATATCAAAAGATGCTTGGCTTCTTAGTAGTCAATTAAATGAAACAAAAGCAATCCTTGGAGTTATCACTTACGAACCACAAAGTTCAAATGAAAACGACAGGTATTATCAGGTTTGACAAGAATGTGTGGAATCCTTGAATCTCATTCACTGCTGCTGAGCATGAAAATTCATACAAATGTTTTGAAAATATTTAGAAGTATCTAAAAAGATAAACACATGAAAGTTATGACTCAAAAATTTTACTACTACATGTATACTGAACAATAATTTATACACACACCACCAAAGCTCAAGTTCTAGAATTTATATACCAGTGCTATTCTCAAGAGACACAAACTAAAAATCACTCATATTGTAATACACATTGGAATAAATTACTTAGTAGTTAAATGTTTACACTATGGAATACTATGCAACAGTGTCAATACATGATCACAACAGGCAACCATATAGGTATATTCACAAACAACATAAGGAATAAAAAAGCCCTGTCCAAAAGTGGTTATACTGTGTCATAGCATTCATATAAAATACAAAATACAGGTAAAGTGATCTTTTTGTTACATACCAGAACAATAGTAAACCTTAAGGAGAGCCACTAGAATGGGACCAGGGGGCCTCTGAGTGTCTGGAAATTTTCTGTGTCTTTATCTAGAAGCTAGGTATAGAGTGTATTCAGATTCTGAATTTTCTGAAATTTGTCATTTTCTTACAAACAGTGTATGTTTTTAGTTGTTTTTTATACATAACAAAAAGTAAAAAATATAGACTAGGGTAGGTAATTATATTAGCACTTTAATATCCATGCTTTTCAAGGTGAAAGTGAAAGGTATTAAACACTTGACCTTGTGATTACTTCTTAAAAGTAAGCTGAAAATTTGAGATTAATAAATAAGACATACTTCTTCATATATAATACTCAAAGAGGAGGGGTAGAAAGGAGTATTATTTTTTAAATTTAATACAGAATAGTTAAGATAGAAAATAAAGGAAACAGACTAGGTTTAAAAAGGAGCACACTGGAATTCCTTGGTGGCACAGTGGATAAGAATTTGCCTGCCAATGCAGGGGACAGGGGATCAATCCCTGGTCTGGGAAGATCCCACATGCCACAGAGCAACTAAGCCTGTGTGCCACAACTACTGATCCTGTGCTCTAGAGCCCGCAAGCCACAACTATTGAGCCTGCATGACACAACTACTGAACCCCATGCACCTAGAGCCCATACTCCACAAGAAGAGAAACCACCACAAGGAGAAGCCCGTGCACCACAACGATGAATAACCCCTGCTCGACACAACTAGAGAAAGCCCTGTGCAGCAACGAAGACCCAACACAATGAAAAATAAATAAAATTAAATCTTTTGACTTATGAGATGACTTACTAACGTGGCTGCAGTTGGAGGCCTCAGCTCCTTGCCACATGGATCTCTACTTAGGACTGCTTGAGTGTCCTCATGACATGGCAGCTGGCTTACCCCAGGATGAGTGATCTAGCAGAAAACAAATCAGAAGCTGCAATGTCTTTTATGACCCACCTTTGGAAGCTGCACTTTGTAATTTCTGAAATGTCTTAATAGTTAAACACTCAACCCTTTTCAAGTGTGAGGGGCCACACAGGTGCATGAAGACTAGGAGATAATTAGGGGATGATTAGGGCCATCTTGGAGGCTGGCTACCAAAGTGGCTGACTAGCCGAAGACTGAATTTTGTTTTCTTCACTTCTGGAGAGAAAATGGTCTGTGAATCCCATTGGTGGTCTTTGAGATGTACGAAAGTTACCTCTTGCTCTCACCTCCAGCTGTGTGGCTGAAGAGTCTTGGTGCTCCGGCCAGGTGTCAGGCCTGTGCCTCTGAGGTGAGAGAGCTAAGTTCAGGACATTGGTGTACCAGAGAACTCCGGCACCATGAAATATCAAAAGGCAAAACTCTCCCAGAGATCTCCATCTCAATGCTAAAACCCAGCTCCTCTCAAAGACCAGCAAGCTCTGGTGGTGGACACCCTATGGTAAACAACTAGCAAGACAGGAACACAGCCCCACTCATTATCAGAGAGGCTGCCTAAAATCATAATAAGGTCACAGACACCCCAAAACACAAACAGATGCAGACCTGCCCACCAGAAAGACAAGATCCAGCCCAACCCACCAGAACACAGGCACTAGTGCCCTCCACCAGGAAGCTTACACAACTCACTGAACCAAACTTTGCCAGTGGGGGCAGACACCATAAACAATGGGACACTATGAACCAGAAGCCTGCAAAAAGGAGGCCCCAAACACAGTAAGTTAAGCAAAATGAGAAGACAGAGAAACACACAGCAGATGAAGGAGTAAGGTAAAAACCCACCATACCAAACAAATGAAGAGGAAATAGGCAGTCTACCTGAAAAGAATTCAGAATAATGATAGTAAAGATAATCCCAAATCTTGGAACTGGAATGGAGAATATACAAGAAACGTTTAACAAGGACCTAGAACAAAAAAGTAAACAATGATGAACAACACAATAAGTGGAATTAAAAATTTTCCAGAATGAAACAATACCAGAATAACTGAGGCAGAAGAATGGATAAATGACCTGGAAGATAAAATAGTGGAAATAACTATCACAGAGCAGAATGAAGAAAAAAAATGAAAAGAATTGAGGACAATCTGAGACACCTCTGGGACAACATTAAACACAACAACATTCGAATTATAGGGGTCCCAGAAGAAGAAGAGAAAAAGAAAGGGACTGAGAAAGTATTTGAAGAGATTATAGTTGAAAACTTCCCTAATATGGGAAAGGAAAGAGTTAATCAAGTCCAGGAAACTCAGAGAGTCCCATACAGGGTAAATCCAAGGGGAAATACGCCAAGACACATATTAATCAAACTATCAAAAATTAAATACAAAGAAAAAATATTAAAAGCAGCAAGGGAAAAACAAATAACATACAAGTGAATCCCCATAAGGCTAACAGCTGATCTTTCAGCAGAAACTCTGCAAGTCAGAAGGGACTGGCGGGACATATTTAAAGTGATGAAAGGGAAAAACCTACAACCAGGATTACTCTACTAAGCAAGGATCTTATTCAGATTTGATGGAGAAATTAAAAACTTTACAGACAAGCAAAAGCTAAGAGAATTCAGCACCAACAAACCAGTTATACAACAAATGCTAAAGGAACTTCTCTAGGCAGAAAACACAAGAGAAGGAAAATACCTACCATAACAAACTCAAAACAATTAGGAAAATGATAATAGGAACATGCATATTGATAATTACCTTAAATGTAAATGGATTAAATGCTCTTGACAGAAAGCTTTTGACAAAATTAAACACCCATTTATGATAAAAACCCTCCAGAAAGTAGGCATAGAGGGAACTTTCCTCAACACAATACAGGCCATATATGACAAACCCACAGCCAACATCGTTCTCAGTGGTGAAAACCTGAAACAATTTCCACCAAGATCAGGAACAAGACAAGGTTGCCCACTCTCACCACTATTATTCAACACACTTTTGGAATTTTTAGCCACAGGAATCAGAGAAAAAAAGAAATAAAAGGAATCCAAGTTGGAAAAGAAGTTAAGCTCTCACTGTATGCAGATGACATGATACTATACATAGAGAATCCTAAAGAGGCTATCAGAAAACTACTAGAGCTAACCAATGAATTTGGTAAGGTAGCAGGATACAACATTAATGCACAGATATCTCTATCATTCCTATACACTAAAGAAGAAAAATTTGAAACAGAAATTACGGAAATATTCCCATTTACCACTGCAACAACAAAAAAAATAAAATATCTAGGAATAAACCTATGTAAGGAGACAAAAGACCTGTACTCAGAAAACTGTAAGATACTGATGGAAGAAATCAAAGATGACACAAACAGCTGGAGAGATATACCATGTTCTTGGCTTGGAAGAATCAACATTGTGAAAATGACTATACTACCCAAAGCAATCTACAGATTCAATGCAATTCCTATCAAACAACCAATGGCATTTTTTCAGTGAAATAGAACAAAAAAATTCACAATTTGTATGGAAACACAGAAGACCCCGAATAGACAAAGCAATCTTGAGAAAGAAAAATGGAGCTGGAGGAGTCAGGCTTCCTGACTTCAGACTATACTACAAAGCTACAGTAATCAAGACAGTATGGTACTGGCACAAAAAGAGAAATATAGATCAATGGAACAGGAGACATAGCCCAGAGATAAACCCATGCACATATGGTCACCTTATTTTTGATAAAGGAGGCAAAAATATACAATGGAGAAAAGACAGCCTCTTCAATAAGTGGTGCTGGGAAAACTGGGCAGCTACAAAAAGAAAGAAATTAGAAGATACCCTAACACTATACACAAATATAAACTCAAAATGGACTAAAACCTAAATGTAAGGCCAGACACTTTTATAAAAGTCTTAGAGGAAAACATAAGCAGAACACTCTATGACATCAATCACAGCAAGATCCTTTTTGACCCACCTCCTAGAGAAATGGAAATAGAAACAAAAATTTAAAAATGGGACCTAATGAAACTTAAAAGCTTTTGCACAGCAAAAGGAAAACACAAACCAGACAAAAAGACAACATTCAGAATAGGAGAAAATATTTGCCAATGAAGTAACTGACAAAGGATTAATCTCCAAACTTTACAAACAGCTCATGCTGCTCAATATCAAAAAAACAAACAACTCAATCCATAAATAGGCAGAAGAACTAAACAGACATTTCTCCAAAGAAGATATACAGATTGCCAACAAATGCATGAAAGAATGCTCAACATCACTAATCATTAGAGAAATGCAAATCAAAACTACAATGAGGTATCACATCACACAGATAAGAATGGCCACTATCAAAAAAATCTACAAACTATAAATGCTGCAGAGGTGTGGAGAAAAGGGAACCCTCTTGCACTGTTGGTGGGAATGTAAATTGATACAGCCACTATGGAGAACAGTATGGAGGTTCCCTAAAATCTAAAAATAGAACTACCATATGACCCAGCAATCCTGCTACTGGGCATATAAGTTGAGAAACCATAATTCAAAAAGAGTCATGTTCCACAATGTTCATTGCTGCTCTATTTACAATAGCCCAGACATGGAAGTCACCTAAGTGTCCATCAACTGATGAATGGATAAAGAAGATGCCGCAGATCTTCAATATACAATGGAACATTACTTAGCCATAAAAAGAAATGAAATTGAGTTATTTGTAGTGAGGTGGATGGACCTAGAGTCTGTCATACAGAATGAAGTAAAGAGTCTGTCATACAGAATGAAGTAAGTCAGAAAGAGAAAAACAAATACTGTATGCTAACACTTATATATGGAATCTAAAAAAAATGAAAAGAAAATGGTTGTGAAGAACCTAGGGGCAGGAGAGGAATAAAGACACAGATGTAGAGAATGGACTTGAGGACACAAGGAGGGGGATGGGTAAGCTGGGATGAAGTGAGAGTGTGGCATGGACTTATATATACTACCAAATGTAAAATAGATAGCTAGTGGGAAACAGCCACATAGCACAGGGAGATCATCTCAGTGCTTTGTCACCACCTAGAGAGATGGGACAGGGAGGGTGGGAGGGAGACGTTAGAGGGAGGAGATATGAGGATATATGTATATGTATAGCTGATTCAGTTTGTTATAAAGCAGAAACTAATACACCGTTGTAAAGCAATTACACTCCAATAAAGATATTAAAAATAGATAAATAAATAATTTATTAAAAACCCCCAAATTAAATCATTTTAAAAAACAAATAAATGAAAGAGAGCACACAATAACATGGTAACTCTAAACCTAAGTATTTTCAGTACTATACTAAATGTAAATGGATTAATATCTCCTATTAAAGTGTAATTTTTTACATTATGTGCAACTAAATTGTTTTTTACAATATACAGGTAAAATAAAAGAATTAAATTAAAAAGGAGAATACATTCCATGGATTTAAAAACAATAAAACAATTAGCATATAGTATGCATCTCAGAGAAAGTAGTCTTTAAGTTCAGAACAGTTTGTCATTATTATAATTAGTATTATTATCCCAATTTCTTAAATAATATTTTGATACCTTTTCTATATGAAAAAATATTTTAATACATTTTTCTTTGCTTTCTTGTGGTCTAATACATGGCAAATATTTAGGTGCTAACATAATCTAAAAATGTATGTTGTTTATTTACAACCGACAAAAACTGAATCAAGAAGACATAGACAACTTCAACAGACTGATCACTAAAAGTGAAATAGGATCTGTAATTTTAAAAAACTCCCTACCAACAGAAGTCCAGGATCAAATGGTTTCACAGGCAAATTCTACCAAATATACAAGGAAGAACTTACACTGATTCTTCTCAAACTCTTCCAAAAGATTGAAGAGTAAGGAATACTTCCAAAGACAGTCTATGAAGTTACCATCACCCTGCTATCAAAACCATATGGGGGGGACTTCCCTGGTGGCACAGTGGTTAAGAATCCGCCTACCAATGAAGGATACACGGGTTCAAGCCCTGGTCTGTGAAGATCCCATATGCTAGTTAGCAACAAAGCCTGTGCGCCACAACTACTGAGCCTGAGAGCCACAACTACTGAAGCCCGTGTGCCTAGAGCCCATGCTCTGCAACAAGAGAAGCCACCAAAATGAGAAGCCCGTGTACCACAATGAAGAGTAGCCCTCGCTCACTGCAACTAGAGAAAGCCCATGCACAGCAAATAACACCCAATGCAGCCAAAAATAAATAAATAAATTTATTAAAAAATAAACAAACAAAAAAACAGATGGGGACTTTTCTGGCAGTCCAGCAGTTAAGATTTCGCCTTCCAGTGCAAGGGGGGTGCGGGTTCAATCCCTGGTCGGGGAGCCAAGATCCCATATACCTCACAAACAAGAAACCAAACATAAAACAGAAGCAATATTGTAACAAATTCAATAAAAACTTAAAAAAACACACAGAGAAAGACACTACCAAAAAAGAAAATTACAGGCCAATATCTTTTTTTTTTTTTTTTTTTTTTTTTTTTGCGGTACGCGGGCCTCTCACTGTTGTGGCCTCTCCCATTGCGGAGCACAGGCTCCGGATGCGCAGGCTCAGCAGCCATGGCTCACGGTCCCAGCCGCTTTGCGGCATGTGGGATCCTCCCATACCGGAGCACGAACCCGTGTCTCCTCCATCGGCAGGCGGATTCTCAACCACTGCACCACCAGGGAAGCCCTACAGGCCAATATCTTTGATAAATATAGATGCAAAAATTCTCCACAGAATATTAGAAAACCGAATCTGACAACACATAACAAGATCATACACCATGACCAAATTTGATTCACCCAAGGGTGACAAAGTTTTTTCAACATATGCAAATCAATCAACATGATACACCCCATCAACAATGGAAAAACAAAAAACAAATGATATCTCAATAGATGTCGAAAAAAGCATTTGAAAAACTTCAACAACCCTTCATGGTAAAAAAACGTTTACCAGGGCTTCCCTGGTGGCGCAGTGGTTGAGAGTCCGCCTGCTGATGCAGGGGACATGGGTTCGTGCCCTGGTCCGGGAAGATCCCACATGCCACGGATCAGCTGGGCCCGTGAGCCATGGCCTCTGAGCCTGCGTGTCCGGAGCCTGTGCTCTGCAACGGGAGAGGCCACAACGGTGAGAGGCCTGTGTACAGCAACAAAACAAAACAAAACAAAAAAACAAAAAAAAAACCCTGCTTACCAAAGGGGGTGTAGAGGGAACATATCTCAACATAATAAAAGCTATATATGACAAACCCACAGCCAATATAATACTCAATGTTCATAAGCTGAAAGCCTTCCTGCTAAAATCTGGAAGAAGACAAGGATGCCCACTCTCACTTCTTCTCTTCAACATAGTATTGGAAGTCCTAGCCACAACAGTCAGACAAGAAAAAGAAATAAATTCTAACCAAATTGAAAGGGAAGAGGTAAAATTGACACCATATGCACATGACATGATAATACATATAAAGGAAACCCTAAGAATTCCACACAAAAACAACTAGAACTGATAAACAAATTCAGTAAAGTAGCAGGATACAATATTAACATACATAAATTGGTTGCATTTCTTTCTTTTTTTTTAAAATTTATTTTGGCTGCATTGGGTCTTCATTGCTGCCCATGGGCTTTCTCTAGTTGTGGCCAGTGGGGGTTACTCTTCCTTGTGGTGTGCAGGCTTCTCACTGCAGTGGCTTCTCTTGTTGCAGAGCATAGGCTCTAGGCAGGCGGGCTTCAGTAGTTGTGGCACATGGGCTCAGTAGTTGTGGCTCATGGGCTCTAGAGTGCAGGCTAAGTAGTTGTGGTGCACAGGTTTAGTTGCTCCACAGCATGTGGGATCTTCCTGGACCAGGGCTCGAACCCATGTCCCCTGTATTGGCAGGCAGATTCTCAACCACTGAGCCACCAGGGAAGTCTCTGGTTGCATTTCTTTACACTAACAATAAAATATCAGGAAGCGAATGTAAACAAGCAATCCCTTTTTTTTTTTTTTGTGGTACACAGGCCTCTCACTGTTGTGGCCTCTCCCATTGTGGGGCACAGGCTCTGGACGCACAGGCTCAGCGGCCATGGCTCACGGGCCCAGCTGCTCCGCGGCATGTGGGATCTTCCCAGACCGGGGCACGAACCCGTGTCCCCTGCATCGGCAGGCAGACTCTCAACCACTGCATCACAAGGGAAGCCCAAGCAATCCCTTTTAAAATAGCATCAAAAAATAAAATACTTAGGAGTAAACCTCACCAAGGTGAAAGATTTATATACTGAGAACTACAAAACATTAGTAAAGGAAACTGAAGATGATTCAAAGAAATGGAAAGACATCCCACGCTCTTGGATGGCAAGATATAATAGTGGTAAAATGGCCATACTACCCAGGGCAATATACAGGTTTATTGTGATCCCTATCAAATTACCCATGACATTTTCCCCAGAACTAGAACAAATAATCCTAAAATGTATATGGAACCATAGAAAGCCAGAATTGTCAACATAATCCTGAGGAAAAAGAACAAAGCAAGAGGCATAACCTTCCCTGACTTCAGACAATACTACAAAGTTACAGTAAGCAAAACCACAAGTTATTGGCACAGAAGGAGATATATGGATCAATGGACTAGAAGAGAGCCCAGAAATAAACCCCCACACCTATGGTCAATTAACCTTCGACAAAGGAGGTAAGAATATACAATGGTGAAAAGAGAGTCTCTTCAGCAAGTGGTGTTTTGAAAGTTGGACAGCCGTATGCAAATCAGTGAAGTCAGAACATACCCTCACACCACACACAACAATAAACTCAAAACGGCTTATATGCTTAAATATAAGATAGGACACCTTAAAACTCCTAGAAGAGAACATAAGCAAAATTTTCTCTGACATAAATCATACCAAAGTTTTCCTAGGTAGATCTCCTAGGGCAGTGCAAATATAGTAAGTCACCTACATACGAACCTTCAAGTTGCAAACTTTCAAAGATGCAGACGTCCACTCGCATGTCCAATCATGTAAGTTAGTTCACGTGTCTGGCTGGCATACATTGTCATGTGTGTGCATCCTCTATAAGTGGTTGTGCTTTTGTAGTTTACAGTACTGTGTAGAGTACAGTAGTACAGTACCTTTATTTCAAGCCCAAGATGTCTGGAGGCAAGCGTAAAAGCAGCGGTGATGTAGCTGGTACTGCTAAGAAGTGCCACGTGATAATGATGGAAACAAAAGTGAAAATAATTGAGAGAGTGGAGCGAGGCAAAAAGATGTTAAACATCGCTCATTCTTATAACATGAATCATTCAACCATTGGCACGATTCTAAAGAACAAGGACAAGATCATGGAACATGTGAAGTCTGCCATGACGATGATGATGACAAAATATCGAAGAAGCATGGAAAATTGATGGAGATGCAGAAACTTTTCAGTGTACGGATGTAGGATCAACATCCTGTTCAGCTTAATGCTGATTCAAGAGAAAGCTAAAAAGCCTTTATGAAGACTTGAAGAAGAAACACGGCAAAGAATCAGAGGGCAAACCTTTTAATGCCAGCCATGGCTGGTTTCATCGGTTCAAGGTTAGAGCCAAACTTCACAATGTAAAAGTAAGTGGAGAGGCAGCAAGTGCAGATAGGGTTGCTGTCCAGGAACTTCCGGAAACACTTTGAGAAATTATTGATGATGGTGTGTATTTACCGAAGCAGGTTTTTAATGTTGATGAGACACAACTGTACTGGAAGAGGATGCCAGACCGAAGTTACATCAGTAAGGAGGAAAAGTTGATGCCGGGCTATAAAGCAGCAAAGGATAGGCTAACTGTTGTTTGGTGGCAATGCCTCTGGTGATATGAAGCTGAAGCCTCTCTTAGTTTATCATTCAGAGAACCCAAGAACCCTTAAAAACATAGCCAAGGGCTCTCTTCCTGTTGTGTGGAAGCGTAACCCCAAAGCCTGGAATACACAGGCCATTTCCCAGGACTGGTAAAAACCACTTTATGCCAGAGATAGAGAAATACTGCTTGGAGAATGACGTCCCAGCAAAACATTCTTTTGCTGCTCAACAATGCTCTGGGCCACACCCCATTCATGGATGACTTTCATCCCAACATCAAAGTAGTGCATCTGCCACCTAAGTTGCTCATGCAACCTGCAGACCAGGGAGTTATAGCGACTTTCAAGAAATATTATTTATGTCACACTTTTTGTCAGGCAGTCAAGGTAAATGACAAATCAGGAACAACCTAGGGACAATTTTGGAAGAACTATAACATCTACAAGTCCATAAAAACATTGACTTTGCTTGGTGTTAGGGTATGGCGGTCACCATGAATGGGGTTTGGAAGAACCTTGCTCACAGTTTGTTCATGATTTTTATGGATTTGAGAAGGTAGATTAGAAGTCCTAAGAGGTCTCCCCCAACATAGTGACCCTCAGCGAGAAGCTGGAGTTAAATCTGCAAGAGGACCATTTCATTGAACTCCTTACTGTACAACATGAGGAGCTTACTGATGGAACTGGAGGCCCAGGGAAAGGATGAAGAGGAACAGGAGGAACAAGAAGTAACTGAAGAACTAAAGAGATTCACGACACAGAAAATGGCAAGGGGGTTTTCTTTATTTGAGGAGGCACTGTTAGTTTTTGAGGTAAAGGACCTGAACATAAAATGGTACCCAAAGTTGCAGCAGCCATTCAGAATGCAATACAGTGCTACCTTGTCATCTATGATGAGAAAAAAAGAGCTACTACCCAGGCATCAATGATCATTTTTTCAAGAGGGTAGATAGAATTAAATCCAGCAAGGAACGAGAACCTGTGCCATCAACGTCAGGGATGAGTGAAATGGCAGCTTGCCCTCTGTCTCCTACTGCTGATAATCCTTCACTTCTACCGTCTCCCACCTACTCTCCCTCCTCCAATCAGTAACTCTTCTCGCCTGTTCCTTCGATGCCAGCCCAAGTATCCCAGCTGTTGTACTGTATTACTGTACTTTTCAAGTTACTGTACTGTAAGATTGAAAATGTTTTCTTGGGCTTCCCTGGTGGCGCAGTGGTTGAGAGTCCGCCTGCCGATGCAGGGGACACGGGTTCATGCCCCGGGCCGGGAAGATCCCACATGCCATGGAGCGGCTGGGCCCGTGAGCCATGGCCACTGAGCCTGCACATCCGGAGCCTGTGCTCCGCAACGGGAGAGGCCACAGCAGTGAGAGGCCCGCATACCGCAAAAAAAAAAAAAGAAAAATCAACAAAAACATAATTTTGTGTTCCCTTTCATTTATTCTGGTTCTAAGTGGTCATTCTAAACGAAAGTATTTGAGTATTTTAATGTCACTGTATAAAATATTTCAAATAACTACCATCTCTCCAAAGATGAAATATGAGGAACTCATAATTAGGCTCTCCAAAGATTTACTCTCTGAATCTGTATTACCCTTCTGCTGAACTCCACACTGTTCATTATTCTCTGAGAATATTCTTTTTCTTGTATGGCCATCTCACATGTTGTTTCATTTCATGTAGCTTTTTCCTACAATTTTATACCTAGTTTATTTCTGAGAAAATGCATTATTTCAGATTGATAATTATAGACACAAAGACTTCTCTATAATTCCCTGATTGTTTCAGGAACTCCTTCTTTTTTTCCTAATACCTACATTCTGAAGACATCCACAAAGCATTATTAAAATTGCATTTACATAAGTATCTACATATTAATCACACAATAATTCATTTACAATTGTATTATGATTTATTGCTAACTTTGGAGCATAGACGTAGCTGTCTTATTTACCACCCTCTTGGAAATCACTTTAATATTTGCACTTAGGACTTGAAATAGAATGGATAAATAAAAATCTGAAGAATATCCAAATACAACTTGTATATTTCTCATAAAATTAGGTGATTATCAAACCTTTAGCCAGAAAAAAGAAGAGCACAGATACTCTGCAGGCATGATACTCTAGAATGTAGGGTCTTTCAGCAGGAAAACATGCAGTAATCCATGTGGCAGAGTTTACCTGTGACCAACTGGGGTTAGTGACCTATGCATTCCTTACATGCAACATATCAGGAGAGGAAAAAGGAAATTTGTCAGTTGTGGCAATAAGTATGATGAAGTTTGGTAGCAGGTCATGCTCATATATTCAACACAGGTACAATCAAAATTATACTCAATTCTGGTAAATCTAAGTCTTTATCTGTTACCTTGTCTTTAACTATGAAATGTCGAAACTGACTTACAAAAAAAACAAAATGTTTTGTTTGTTTGTTTAATTATGGTCATGGTGAGTAAGACATAGCTCAAAACAGCTAATGTGACTTAGTGATTCTCTCATCAGGAAACACAGTTTCTACTTCCTTGTTTATTCTCCACATCCTGTAGTCAGTAAAGTTTCAATGAATGATAAATCCACATGGCAAAAAGGAAAGAAAACTTACATGTGTTGATAAGATAATTTTGACAGGTTTTACCATGTATGTCAGTGTTTCTGGGGATGGACACAAGCCAGATCTCCCTACTCGGACATTTTCTCTGATGTCATCCCCCTTGATCCACAATTTGAAAGTGGATAAAAATGTTTTCTATGTTTTCTTCTTTAAGAAATTAAATAAAGAATGCTGTCTAGACATGATCCTCTAATGATTTTCAGTCAGTGGTCATCAACAGAGGAAAAGCACAGAATCTCATCCCCACAGAAGGATGACATTCAGTCAGGTAAGAAAATTCTTCCGGAAATCAGAGCTTCATCAAAGGCTTTCACAGGTTCTACATCAGTCTGCAGTCAGCCCTACCATATAGGATTGGCTCTGAGAATCTCACATCAGATGACTGACAAACATGTCATAGTACACTGATCTGGTACCAGATCCTGCCTCTCTTAATGAACTCCTGCAGGGACATTGGAATATTCTAGAAGGTTTCCTGGAGCCATATACCCTATACAGGTACACTTCCGAGTAGAAACAAGCTTTGATTCTCAATGGGACCCCTGCTCTGTCCAACCAACCTCTCTAGAAATATGATGTTCTAATCTTTCCTGATTAGAACATTTCAAGGTCTCTCCCTGTGCTAATTTAGTAAAGGTAAAAGAGAAAGAAGAAAGAGCAAACTATGCAGGGAGGAATATATAGGATCCCTTTACTTAATGTATTTATCTGATATACCCAAATATTGAGAAATATAGATTCATGGTCAAGAAAAGAGGAGGAGGAACATCCATGCCATCAGTATATATAAAATGGAATCAATACTGCATAAGCTCCAGCTTAAGCTTAGCTACGAGGTACTAACTCTTCTCATAAAGAAACAATAACTCTCCATCATTTGAAGCATGATGAGGACTCAGACAGCTGGACACTGAGGGTGTAGTCTCCTCACCGAATTCTGTACCTGCATCACAGAGCAATGAAATATTCCCAAAGAATTATTAAGGATGAGGTGGGGAGCCAAAATAAGAAAGATGAATCCATAGTCTGTCCTACCATCTGTTCTGCGGGATACTACCACCATCATGGCCCAATATGACCTTCCCACTTTTCTCTGGGCCTGCCTACGTTCCACCTCCATCCTCTCATTATATGTTACCTACACTTGGAAACAACTCTAGTTTTTCCACTGATCTTTATCAACAAGTTATCCAAATAGCAACTGTGTATATAACTCCTTAGAAATCAAAGGTCTGACTCAGTAATCCATGACCTTCAAAGTCCAAAGTTTTCCTAATTCCCTTTATTATTTTGTTTTCTACTTTCCATATACTTACACTCTCAGGACCTCCACTGTTCTCAAGTTCGTCTTCCCTCCAAAATCTGTCAACCTAGACATAGACTTAAATACCAGCTTCTAATTATCTCATACAGAATCTAGTTTTTAGAAAAGCCTCAGCAAACCTTTTGGACTTTATTAAAGACTCTTTAAGATAACTCATGGGAGATAGCAGTACACCCACAGATATCTATTTACTACACCCTCAGAGTAATTTTTAATTTTTTTATAAAGTCTCTTTTGGCCAATGAAGACTCTCGCCTCTTCTCCTTCAAAATATGCAGTGTCTCACCCTTCTGACTACTCTCTGCTCCATCCCAGGCCCACTCCCTTTCCTGATATTACGTTCTTTCCCAATTTTTTATGTTGGTAAAATCAAATAACATAAAATATAACATGTTAATTATTATAAAGTGCACCGTTCAGTGATATTAAATACATTCATATTATTGGGCAACCAATATCACCATTTACTTTCTAATTCTTTTCTATCCTTTAAAACTGTAACTCAATATCCTTTAAACATAACTTTCCTTTATTTTCCATAACCACATGAAAAGCATCATTACCCTCTCAATTTCTATGGTTTTGACTACACTAAGTACCCCATATAATTGAAATATATAGTTGTATTGCTATGACTCATTAAATGTCACAAAGATGGCATTTTTGGTAGCTAAATTTCCTCAAGATCCCTCCATGTTGTAGCATATTCCTAGATCTTTTCCTTCTTAAGACTGAATAATATTGTATTATATGGGTATACCACATTTTGTTTATCCAGGAACTAGTGGATGAACACTTAGGTTGCTTTCATATTTTAGCTATTGTGATTATTACTGCTACAAACATTGGAGTACAAATATTTCTTTAAGACCCTGATTTCAATTCCTTTGGGTACACCTCACAGTAGAATTCCTGGATCATGTAGTAATTCTATTTTTCAATGTCTGAAAAATTGCCATACTGTTTGGCAAAGCAGCTGTATCATTCTACATTCCCACTGACATAGCACAATGCTTCCAACTCCCTCACATCCTCACCAATACTTGTTTTCTTCTTGTGTATGTGTGTGTGTTTGTGTGCGTATGCATGTACACAAATATATAAACATGCATTTAGTGATATGGAGCATCTTTTCAAGTACTTCATCATTTGTACATCTTTTTGAAGAACCATCTGTTCAAGTCTTTTATCCATTTTTGAATCAGGATGTTTGCTTTTTGTTGAGTTGTAGGAGTTCTCTCTATATTCTGAATAGAAATCTCTTGTCAGATAGATGGCTTTCAAGTATTTTCTCCCATGTTGTGGGTTGCCATTTTACTCTGTTTCCATATCTTTGATACACATTTTAAAAATATTTGTACTGAAAATTGTTTATTTCTTTGTTAGCTGTGCCTTTGTTATTCCTTCGTTTCATATTGAGGAAACACTGCCAACTCCAATATCATGAAGCTCTTGTCATGTGTCTTCTTCAAAGACTTTTAATTTTATTAGGCCATATATTTAGTTTCTTAATACATTTTCATTAATTTTTGCCTATGATGTTAGGTAAGGGTCCATCTTCCTTCTTTTGCATGTTGACAACAAGACCTCTCAGCACCATTTGTTGAATATACTATCCTTCCTACTTTGAAAAGTCTTGGCAACTTGTCAAAAATCATTTGGCCATATATCAGGGTTTATTTGTGGGTGCTCTATTCTATTCCATTGGTCTTGAATAAGGGAGGAAATAGTATAACGTATCCAGGTTGATGAAGAACATAAAGGAAAACTAGGACTGAGAATTAATAGGGCAATATAAATGAGCAGGGAGTAAAAGACAGTGTGAGAGAAGATCCTGTATTTGCGAGTTCAGGGAAATACGATCATGCTAAAGCCACTAACAACCTGACTGAACAATAAAGTAAATGTTTTAGCAAGAAACATATCACTTACCCAACTCTGGGAAATATAGTATGGGCATAAAGATAAACTACACACAAATATATTGAAAAGGGAAGGGTTTTCATGGTGTGATAATATGGTGGGATTTGAAATACAATTTACTTCTGTTCTACCATTTTCTCTAAAATTTATCAAAGTGTATATACAAGCAATTCCAATTCTGGTAATGTGCTTGACAGGTTTATATATGAACTTCAGCAGACCAGTAAATGTATATTCATACTAGGACTGTTCCATAAAACAAAAGCCATAAAACAAAAACCGGAAAGACTATAGTTCACTTTGTCAACACACATACAGATGGAATGATGGTTAACGGTCCCAAAACAGAAGGTGAGCATGGGTGCAAGAGGTTAATCCCCAGGCTGGGGTGGGGTGCAGAGTTTGAGGGTAACACAGGTAGAAAATCCTTTTGTCCTATCCTTGATTTTTGAGGTATGGAAATTCACAGGTCAATATCTCTATTTCAAAATGAATGAATGCACTATTCAATTTTTTAAAACAGGCGAAGTGAACATGAGTGATATAAATTTCAAACTGCCACAAATCAAACAGGATTCTAAGAAAAATTAAATAATATGATTTAAGAATGAAGTGGAGAGATGGTCCTAGATGGTAGCATAGAGAGACCCAGAGCTTGATGCCTCTCATGGGCACACAAAAGTCACAAATATTTACAGAACAACAATTGATGAAAAAGGCCGAGACCTATCATAAAAGATGTTTTACAGCTAAAGACATAAGGAAGGTACCACAAGACAGGAAGGAAGGGGAAGAGTCTCAATATACTCAAGACCCATACCACCAGGTGCGTGGCCGACACATGGGAGAATAATTACAATTTCAGAGGTGCTCACAGGTAGCAAGGGGTATGAACCCAACATCAGGCTCCCAAGCCCAGGGATCCTGTGCTGGGAAGAAGAGTCCCTAGAAAGTTGGGCTTTGAAGACCAGTAGTGCTTATTTTCCAGAGAGCCAGAGGGTTTTGGGAAATAGATATTCCACTCTTAAAGGATGCTCACAAAATCCCACATGATCTGAGAATCAGAACATAAGCAGGAATTTGAAAGCATCCTGGGTCATACATACCTCCTGATATTGGAGAGTCTCCCAGAGAGGGAAGAGGTAACTACAGCACACCCTCAGGGACATAGACACTGGCAGCATCCATTTTGGGGAGCTCCTTCTACCTCGTGGCCACTGGCAGCAGCAGGCATAATTTCAGAATCCTCCCTCTAGCTTATCAGCCTCAGGGCCGAGCCCCACCCATTGCCACCAGACTATAGACACAAGCACTAGGGGGCTGCAGGCCAAGCAGCTAACTGAGCAGGGGCACAGCCACACTCACCAGCCAACAGGTGCCTTCAGACTCTCTCAACGCACAGCTGCCCCTGGACGTGGCCCAGCCACCAAAAGCCCCAGGACCAGCTTCCACACGTCAGTGCACAGGCAGTAGATCCAAGACCCCCAGGACCCCTCAGACAGAGACACTGGATCCCAACTCCACCCACCAGCGGACAGACACCAGCCTCAGAATCCCTGGCCACTCTGACAAGTGAGCCTGCTCTGGCCTTGGAATCAGCCTTACCGTCGGCAGGTGATTACTGCACAGGGACTGGATGGGGCTTGGACCTACCCAACAGCGAACCTGCTCTAGCCTTGGGATCAGCCTCATACACCAAAAAGCACACACCAGCTCCAGGAATACCACAGCCCAGCAGCCACTGTAACCAGGCCACTCACTTGCAGGCCAGAAGCAGCCGTGGACTCAGCTGGATCCTGACCCTGACCATCAGAATGCCAACACAAGATTAGGGGTACCCCAGGTCCTGAAGACAGCTGTGTCAGGAGCAGTGATCCAACACCAACTCTGTGACACCTGGGCCCTGCAGCCAGAACTCAGGACCTGTGTCTTCCTCCCAGTAGCCAGCATAGCCCCAGGACCAGCGACTGGGCACTAGCCCTGATATCACCTGGACTTCAGCTCTACCCATAAGTGATCCAGCACTAGATTTGGTGTCCCCCAGCACTGTGCAGCCAGCTGCCTTATGATTTAGTTCCAGCAAGCAACACAGACAGCCTCCATACAAGGCAGAGCCTGGAAAACAAGCAGTCTGGGGACAGCCAAGCCTACCAGACCACCCACAGGAGTCAGCCCACCACAACAGAAGAGCCCAAGCAGCCCACATAGGGGGTACAACTAGAACATATAGTCTAGTGACCAGGGGACAGTGGGCTGCTGGGACACATAGGACATCTCCTACAAAAGGCCACTTCTCCAAGGTCAGGAAATATAACGAACCTACTACATACATAGCAATAAAAACAGCAAGTTAAGAAAAATGAGATGACACAGAAACACGATCCAAATGAAGGAACGAGATAAGAACCCAGAAGAAGATCTAAGTGAAGTGGAGACAGCCAATCTCCTCAACAAAGAGTTCAAGGTAAGACCTGTAAATATGATCAAAGAACTCAAGAGAAGAATGGACGACCAGAGCAAGAAGTTAGAAGATTTAAAAAGAGTTAGACTCCTAAGAACAACCGAACAGAGATGAGGAATGCAATAACTGAAATTACACTAAAGGAAACTACTGTAGACTCAATGATACAGAGGAATGGATCAGAAAACTAAAGGACAGAGTATTGGCCATCACTGAAGATGAGCAGTAAAACAATAGAATAAAATGAAGTGAGGAAAGTTGAACAGACCTGTGAACAATATCAAGTGTACTAATATTTGCATTATACTGGTCCCAGAAGGAAAAAGGAAATAGAAAGGGGTGGAGAACATACCTGAAGACATAAAAGCTGAAAGCTTCCCTAACCTGGGAAAGAAAACAGACATCCAAGTCCAGTAAACACAGTAAGACCAAAACAGGATGAACACAAAGAGGACTACACCAAGACTCATTGTAATTAAAATGGCAAAAAAATAAAGATAAAAAGACACTATTAAATGGAGCAAAGGAAAAGCAACAAGTTACAAACATGGGAACTTGCATAAAGTTATCAGCTGACTTTTCAGGATAAACTCTGAATGCCAGAAGGGAGTGGCATGGTATATTCAAACTCATGAAGGGGAAAATCCTATAATCAAAAATACTCTACCCAGAAAGGCTCTCCTTCAGATTTGATGGAGAGATCTAAAATTTCTAAAGCAAAACTAAGAGTTCAGCATCAGCAAACCAGCTTTATGAGATATATTAAAGGGGCTATTCTAAGTGAAAAAGAAAAGGCCTCGACTGAATCATAAACATGAAAGGAAACTTACTAAAGGAAAAACCTCATTGGTTAGGGCAAATATTCAATAAAGGTAGTAAATCAACCATGTACACAGCTAGTAGGAAGGATGAAAGAAAACACTAATAAAATCATCTATATTCACAATAAGAAGTTAAGGGACACACAAAACAAGTAGATGTAAAATATAAGGTCAAATTCAGTAACTGGGGAGGAGGAGAGTAAAAATGCAGCGTTGTTAATGTCCATTTGAAATTAAGAGCTCAGCAACTTAAAGTAATCTCTCTCTCTCTCTCTCTCTCTCTCTCTCTCTCTCGCTCTCTCTCACACACACACACACACACACACACACACACACACACAAACTGAAAGAAATCCAAACATAATATTAAAGATAGTCCTCACATCACAGATGAAGGGAATAAAAAGGGAAGAAAGGAACACTGAAGAAATTAATTAGGGATTCTAAAAATACCCAGAGAGAAATGAAAATGAACACACAATGATCCAAAACCCATAGGACACAGCCAACGCAGTTCACAGGGGGAAGTTATAGTGATACAAGCTTATTCTTAGGAAACAAGAAAAATATCAAATAAGCAACCTAACATTACACCCGAAGGAATTAGAAAAAGAAGAAAAACAAAAACTCAAAGCTGTCAGAAAGAAAAATTAAGAAAACAATACCATATGCAATTACACCAAAAAGAATAAGATACCTAGGAACAAACACACCTAAGCAGGTAAAAGACATGTACTCAGAAATCTATCAGCCATTGGTGAAAGAAGTTGAAGGCAACAGAAAAAGATAGGAAAATATAGCAGGTGCATGGACTGGAAGAATTAATACTGTTAAAATAACCATACTACCAAAGACAATCTACAGATTTAATGCAATCCCTACCAGAATACCAAAGCATTTTCACAGAACTTGAAAAAGTAAATTTAAAATTTGTATAGAGTCACAAAGACCCCAAATACCCAAAACAATCTTGAGAAAGAACAGAGCTGGAGGCTTCACGCACCTTGACTTCAGACTGTACTACAAAGCTACAGCAATCAAAGAGAATAGTACTGGAGCAAAAACAGACATAAAGATCACTGAAATAGAATAGAGATCCCAGAAATAAACCCACACACTTATATTTAATTGATTTATGACAAAGCAGGCAATAAGGAGAAAAAACTGTCTCTTCAATAAGTGGTACTGGGAAAAGGGTCAGCTACATGGAAAAGAATAAAATTATGATATTTTAGCACACCATATATAAAATAAGCTCAAAAGTGAATAAAGACCTAAATGTAAGGCCAGAACCATAAAACCTCTAGAGGAAAATATAGAACATTCTTCTACATAAATGATAGCAATAGTTTTAGGTTCAGTCTACTAAGGCAAATGAAACAAAGCCAAAAATAAACAAATGGGACTTCACTAAACTTAAAAGATTTTGCATAGCAAAGGAAACCAAAGACAATATGAAAAGACAACGTGCTGAAAGAGCAAAAATATTTGCACATGATAAGAAGTTAACACAAAAAGAGGACCAATCAAGGGTTAATATCTAAAATATAGAAATAGCACATACAACTCAATATCAAAAAAACACCCAAAATCTTTTTTAAAAAAGTGAGAAGACCTAAATAGACATTTTCCAAGGAAAAAATACAGATAGACAGCCAGAACTCACAAAGATGCTAAACATAGCTAATTGGCAGTAAAATGCAAATCAAAACTGTGAAATATCACCTCACTCTTGTTAGAATGGCTGTCATCAAAAAGATCACAAATAACAAAGGTTAATGAGGATGTGGAGAAAGGGAAACTCTTGTACACTCTTGATGTGAATGTGAATTAGTGCAGCTACTGTGGAAAGCAGAATGGAGGTTCCACAAAAAACTAAAAATAGAACTACCATAATATCCATCAATTTCACTCTTGGGCATATATAAGAAGAAAACAAAAACACTATTTCAAAAAAATAACTGCACCCCAAAGTTCAAAACAGTGTTATTTGCCATAGACAAGATATAGAGTCAAACTAAGTGTTTGTCAATAGGTTACTGGATAAAAAAAGATTTTTTATGATGACTTCAACAAAAAATGAAATTTTCCCATTTGCAAGAACATGGATGGACTTGGAGGGTATTATGCTTAGTAAAATAAGTTGCAGAGAAAACAAGCCTGGTATGATATCATTTACACGTGGCATCTAAACAACTGAATACAACAACAACAACAAAACAGACGCACAGATTAAAGAACAGACTAGTGGTTACCATCAGGGAGAGACAGTGTGCAGGAGCAAAATAGTGGTAGGAGATTCTGAGGAAGAATCCACTACGTATAAAATCAATAGTCTACAGTGACGTACTGTATAGCATGAGGAATAGAGCTACTCTTTTATAATAAGTATAAATGGAGAAGAACCTAAACATTTATGAATCGCTACGTTGTACCTCTGAAACTGATATAATAATGTAAATTAACTATAGATCAATAAAATATAAAGTAAGAAACAATAAAGGGGAGACACAGATTATTAGACAGAAATCAAATAAACACAAGTTTTGGAAATCAAGAAAATAAAAAACAACTTGTAAGAAATAACATTGGCATTTAGAGTGTTCCATCTATTCATTTAAAGGAAATCATTTAAGTGGTAAAAAAATGTTACCCATTCTCACAATTTTGTATATCTAGGGTAAATTATTATCTACAAAAATATGTTACAGATATTCACTCAAAAAGAAAGAGAAAATTTGGATTAGCCAATTTTAGTGTAGAAATTTAATATCAAAGACTCTATCTAAAATTGATTTGAATAAGTTCTGTCAACGTTGAATAAGTTCTGTTAGCCACTTCTAGTCTCTTTGTGATGTAAAATCTTTTAAAGCATAAAAATCAACCTTTCTACATTATTCCATTAGACATACATAGAAGTTAAAAGAAATGAGAAGACAGAACAATCAACTAAGAAGGTGAATTTACTGAGAAACAGTCATTCGTTCTCCCTCCTCCTTTTCTTTTCCTCCTTTTCCAGGTCTCTTTCGGTTCCAATCAAGAGAAGTCTTGAGAGTTCTGAGAATATTTCTTTAAGGGCTTCAAGTCGCCATACCTACATCCTCTGCCACAACTACACACACGTGAACAAAAATAAACCTCTGCTATCTACTCATGTAGGAGGGATTCGTGCAAAATAAACTCCTACATGGAGACCAACAGGTGAGTTTTCTACCTGTTCTTCATAATGTCCTTCCATTACAGTAAATCCCACACATTATGAGGCAGAAGGGCTTATGTGAGCTCTTCCTTGAAGTCAAAAAACTTGCATTCATTTCAAGTACCTGGTGATCACAGGGTACAGCCAGGGAAGGTGCCATCCCCCTTGGGGGGGCGGTGAATGGGCTCCCACAACCATGCACCTCCTGATGTACATATTCTGGAGAAACAAAGGGTGGTCACACCGCACTCAGCCTGTCAGGCTGTCGGGCCACTGCACAACCCCACCAGCCTGGAAGTGCCCCATTAGTTGCTGAAAGCAAAACTCTGTTCCCCCTGTGAAGCCAGGCAATTTGGGCCAGAGAGTCAGAGGAGACCAGTAATTAACTCCTCCTCTCTGCTCTCCTCCTTGGGGTTACAGCAACCCCATTTCCAAACCCAAATCTGACCCTGCAGTGCCAAACTGGGAGTGCAGGTGGGCTCTGCCGGTGCTTCAGCGCCCTCTGGAGGTTGTCTGTTCTAATGGCAACTCTCAGCCCTGCTTCCTCCTCCTTCCCTAGTCCTGGGGGCTGCCTGGCCTCCTGCAGCTGCTGACATGATTTCATTCTTATTTTTTCTCCAATTATAATGAAGTGTCCTACAGAGGTTTGGAATCTCTTGAAGAAGGAAGATTTTTTAGTCAATACACCTTAACCGTGAGAAGCTGGTTTCAAGAATGAACCTGAAATACTGTATTTTTGTCCTGATGATTCCAAGGGGAGACAGCTCAAGTTTCCTAAATCATAAGAAAAACCAAGGTAAATATGATATTCTGAGCCAGAGATGAAAAAGCAGTTTTTAACTCCCACTCCTCATATCATATGACTGGATTTAAATCAACCAGCTGCCACTGGTTTTTAAATCACATGACCCAACTTTAAATCAATCAGCTGCTTACCTCTAACTCACGTGACTTGGTTTTGAATAGTTAGACATGCAGAGGTATAAAAATGATGTTCTGAACAATAAATGGAAAAAAAACATCTTATAAAGTTTTTTTCTTTTCGAATGGATGACTCATTGCATACAGAATAAAGGATTCTCTTCTGGATTTCTTGAACTGTAAACACATACAATGTCTCTGTTGGTGCGGTTGACTTTGTTTTTTTCGGTGTTGTTGTTAACATCTTTAGTGGAGTAAAATTGATTTACCATGTTGTGTTAGCTTCTGCCGTATAACAAAGTGAATCAGCTATTCGTATACATATATCCCCATATCCCCGCCCTCTTGCGTCTCCCTCCCACCCTCCCTATCCCACCCCTCTAGCACCGAGCTGATCTCCCTGTGCTATATGCAGCTGCTTCCCACTAGCTATCTATTTTACATTTGGTAGTATATATAAGTCCATGCCACTCTCTCACTTTGCCCCAGGTTATCCTTTCACCTCCCCATGTCCTCAAGTCCATTCTCTATGTCTGCATCTTTATTCCTCAGCAGCGACTCCTGCAAGGGGTGGATACTTCCTTTTATGCTCAGGGGATATCCCCTAGTTTGAATATGATTTGAGTTTGATCCTGTGAAACCATCAGAACTTCCCACCAGAGATAAATGAGGAGATTCTGGCCTTTATTAGTATGCACAGTGAACACGGGTGTCCTAGTTGTACTTGCCAAACCTCCTATTTTACCCATCTTATTTTATCCACCTTCCACCCTGTAAGTACCTTTGACCAACCCTGAGCTCAGACCCCTGACTTATTAGAGTGACTTTTTCACTCTTTCTTTAAAAATGGACAGGTAATAAAATGAATTTAACCTAGAAGCAGCAGCTCAGTAAGGGAAATAAAATCACCAGAAGTTATATAATCAGAGCCACAGCCATCCAGGGCTCTTGTCTCATCTGCTGGGTCATAAGAATGGGACCTTCCTAAATTTGAAGGGCATCCAATCAAATAAGTAAAGGCGTTGCTCACCTCTGGCTCTTGGAGGGATTGCTAGGCAGTCTACCCAGTGTATACTAACTGCAAAACACTGTCATAGTTTTGAAACACCTAAGTTCCAGGAAAGCTTTTTGGGGTGCATGGGGAAGTTTTATTTATGTTTTTGACATGAAGCAAAAAATAAATCACCAAGTTCTTTGTGCACAGGACTTCTTAAGAGGGCAGTAGAAGGAAGCAATGGGCAGAAAAGACTATCTCCTCTGAAGTGAAGGTCGTTTTTCCAAAAAAGTAGGATTTAGTCTCAGTTTAAGGAGAACACTTTTAAGTAGCTGGGACAGCTCCAAACTGCAGTTTAGGGAACGAGTGCTTCAAAAGAACAGTGCTTTAAAAGTCCTGGCAAGGCAGCAAGAGGATGATGAGTTGGTTTTGCATAGTTTTGAACACAGGAGTAAAGAAGCAGAGGCATCTCTAACTAAAAGGCCCTGAGATCCTATGGCATCAATGGGTCAGTTGCAGGGGGCAGGGGGTGTGGGGAGCGATATTTCTCTCTCAATGTCTCCCAGGGCAGCCACCCCTCTCTACCCCACACCCCTACTCCCTTCACCCTTCCTCCCTCCACTGTTGGGTCCCCAGGGACAGCACTTCTTAAGCTGGAGGTGCTCAGGCACCATCTCTGCAGTCTGGATTCTTCCTGGAGCCTGGCAAGTTCTGGGACAAGACGGCAGGTCTGCAAGGCCACTGGGGTGCAGCCGGACCTGGAGGCCTGGAGGGGAACTGGAGCCCTGAAGCCCACCCAAGTCCTTGAAGCTGAGGGAGGAACACATCCTCCTAACAGTACTTCTCAGGGCTCAGTGGGCTCCCCACCCGACGGTGACCCATAATCACTTGAGGCAGCAAGGACTGCCTCTAACTGGCCCCATCGATTCCTCTTTGAGGTTCCTCGCACATGTGTGAGAACGCAGGTCCCGGATCTATTTAGTCAGCTGAGGCCAGTGCTGCCAGGGTCCCTCCAGTCCCATCCCCCAGCCCCTCCCTCTGGGACTGTATCTAATAGAAGAAAGAGCACAGAGGAATTGGCTGAATCAAGGGACCTGGGAGCCTGGGTATGAGTTTGAAGACCGAGAACCTAAGGCACAATTACATATTACTGGAAACTCTTGTGGGGTGTGTGTGGGGAGGTTAGGAGGCTGAGAGCCTGAGTTGACCTGGTGAGTCCAGCCCCAGGACACCACACAGGCACGTCCCCCTTTCCCTGCCAACAGACAAGGGCTGCCACAACTCCAGCCAGGACTCTGCACTTCCCCCTCACTGATTCTTCTCCAGAAGAGCAGGTGGCCCCCTCTGAGGGCAGCAGCAAGACAACGGACCAAGTCTCCCTGCACTAAGGCGCTACTGGAAGCTCTTCCTGAGCAGCAGTGCTGGCTTGGAGCAAACCCGTGCACCACCAAAGTTGGTCTCGTCCTGCAGCTGAGGGACGCAGGGTTTAAGTCAGCTGCCCTGGCTTTAAATCAGTCAGCCCCCCCTTTAAGTCAGGTGACCCGACTTAAATCACTGTCTGCCCCTCAAGCCTGCAACTTGAAAAGTTGGGAACTTCACATTGATCCCAGCAGCTCACATAGCAAAATGCACACTGTAGTCACCCCCAAGCCTGGCTTAGAGGCAGGATATAAGGTAAGAGGATGGACGTGCACACATGGTGATGAGGGTGTACTTCATGTACCAGAAGGGTCTAGGCACTCTGGGGTACAGTGAGCAGTGCACGATACAGCAGCTCCCTGGCAAAGCTGGTGATGCACAGGGAGAGCAGGCACACCCAGGTGTGCAGAGGTTCCAGGGTGGGAGCCGGGGCACAGCCAGGCAGGAGGGTCTGAAAGTGGAGGATCTGAGCCTTCTTGAGAAAGGCAGACACAGAGGATGGATGAGAAACAAAGACCAGATGAAATATGGATTTGAAAACACACCATGCTCTTGAGATTGGGGTGGGGGCATCCCAGATTTGAATCATCTTACTCCCCACTTGTTAGTGCTTTGGCAGTTGCCCAGTTATTTAAAAAATGTGACTGATAATATCTAACATAGAATACTGCATTTGTAGTGGTTTTGCGTGTTTATGTTTCTATAGTGGAATAACATTTTCTACAAGAAAAATGTATATTTCCTGAAATAAATTAAAACCCCTTTTTAAAAAGTATTATATCGGACTTCCCTGGTGGCACAGTGGTTAAGAATCTGCCTGCCAAAGCAGGGGACGTGGGCTCGAGCCCAGGTTAAGGAAGATTCCAAAAGCCGTGGATCAGCTAAGCCCATGCGCCACAACTACTGAGCCTGAAGGCCACAGCTACTGAAGCCCGCGTGCCTAGAGCCGGTGCTCCAAGATAAGCGCAGCCAGAGAAGCCAACGCAATGAGAAGCCTGCGCACTGCAACAAAGAGCAACCCCCGCTCTCTGCAACTAGAGAAAGCCCACATGCAGCAACGAAGACAAAACGCAGCCAAAAATAAATTATTTTTTTAAAAAAGTACTATATCCTTCTGTACATGTTCTCTGGGAAGAACAGAGGGAAGGAGTGGGAGAGTGAGAAAGACCAAAACTTAGTGCACATCCATGATGCAGGTGCTCTGCTGGCTCAGATAGTTTTATCCCTACTTTTACAAAGGAGGAAATAAGCTCAGAGAGGTTTAGTAATTTTCCCAAAGCCAAACAGCTATCGAGTGGCAGAACCAGGATCTGAACCAAGTCTGTTACCTTCAAAGCCTAAGCCATCATCACAACAAAACTCAATTAATATTTACATTTATCGAAATACATTGCAACCTGGGGAGTTCTTGGCACAATCCTGAATAAGAGTGAGAAAGAAAGAAATAGCATTGTTCATACAGTCAACCAAAATTTTTGGAGCAGCTGCTAGATGCCTGGCCCTGTTTGGCGTTCAGCAGTGATCAACTTGGGCGAGGGATTTCACCTTGCTGGGCCTCTGTTTTCTCATCTGGAAAATGGGATGGGGTGTTTCTCATTTTGTGGGATTGTCCAGTCCTCACATTCTCTGATTCCATAAGAAGCATTTGTTTTCCTGTTTCTTTAAAATTCAATCAGGCCATGAGCTGTGATGAATGTCGTTAGCTGCTCCCCAAATCACTCTATTTCCACCCATTTCCTGTGATCAGGTCTTTCCCCCAACATGACTCACAATCAATCAAGTCACAGAAGCTAAGGGGCACCCAGCAGAATTCCAGCCCTGGCTTCTCAGGAGCTCTGCGGTCTACCTGGCCAGGTAAATTTAACTCACCTGGGACAAGATGGCCATCCCTAGTTTTGCATCAACATGATCTCAGGCACAAACCTCCTTGTTTTTCCATTTTGTCTTTACTTGTTGAAACAACTGCACAAATATGAAAAAGATATAAAATCAGTCATTCTCTGCTCCCAGTGCCTACGAATAAATGATTTTCTGCCACTTTAATGATAAAGAGAGAACATTTCAGCATTCTGCTGCCCTTATTATTTGTCATTTTTGTTGATATTTGTACTGAATACACCTTTCAATATTTTAACAATGGTACATTTATTTAGGTTGTTCCAGACCCAGCCTTTAGTGGTAAGGGTTTTGTTGTTATATTTCTATTATGTTTCCTTTAAAAATCATTATCCTGTTTAAATGGATTAAGTCAATTTTATAGGCATTTATCTTATGATATTGATGAAATGAATACATAGAGGGCAGTAGTACAAGTTGATTGGACTTGAGAACCTCTATTAGCACAGTTACGTATAAATATTATCTATATGTAAACCAAAGTACATGCTGAGTGAGAGTCTCTGACACTTTTTCACTGTCTGCCCCTCAAGCCTGTGAGAAATGGAATATTTCTTGCCATCTCAGTAAACAAAGGATGTCACAGTCATCAGCACTTGCAGCCCTCCAGTGTGAGCCTCGGGCCCTGAGGAACTCAGGATATGCAAATACACAATGCAGGCCCCAGGGAGCTGAGGTGCATATGAAAGGAAGGATTTCAGTGAGCCCAGACTCTGGCATCTTCGCATACAAAGAAAAGCGCTACATTCCTCACGTTGGGAGAGCTGGTTTTCCTTAGTTAACAATCACCTTTTATGTTCCCCATTACCTGCACCAGTCCCCTACCCTGTCCCCTCCCCCTGGTACTTCAGCTCAGGGAGGAAGAAGCGCAGAGGGACTCGGCTGAATAAGGGGCCTGCGAGCCTCGGGAGGAGTTTTCAGCTGCTTTCCCCGCAGTCGCAGTCGGGAGGAGGGACGCTGACGCTGCAGCCGGACCCTGCAACTCCCTTGCCCCGTTTTCCCTCAGGACGCTCAGGTCGACCCCTTCCCCATGACCCCCAGGCCCCGTGAGCCAGGCCGAGGGCAGGGGCGAGAGGAGGGACTGAATTTCCCCGGGACCAGACGCTGGGGGCCGCCCTTTCTGCACAGCAGCGGCGGGTAGCAGCGAACCCCTGCCCCTCAGAAGCTGGTCTTGCTCTGCCGCCCGGGCACCGGACCAGGTGGAGGGTCGGCGCCCACTTACCCGGCCCGCCGTCTGCACGACTGTCACAGCTTTGGCTGCCGGGGCCCCTCCAGAGCCGGCAGCCTCATTGAGGCCGCCCTCCCCTCGGGCTCCGGGGCAGTTCCGTGACGGTGGAGGGAAGAGACCCCGAGCCAGGAGTTCCAGCTCTGCGGAAACGCGGGCGGGCTTCGTTCTGGGCGCAGGGGGTGGGACAGCTCTGCCCCAAGGCCTTCCGGGAGGGAGGGGGCGCCGGGGGAGGGAGCCGCCAGGAGTGCAGGGCCTTGTCGGGGGTCCTGGAGGGGCGGCCCCGCCTGGGGGCCTTGCCCATTGTAGCCGCAGCCCAGGCCTTTTTCCTGGAATCCTACACAAAATAGTTAGAAAGATACACGGTCTACAGTAAATATTCACAAATGATTGTTGCTGCTGTGCTTCCTATTCTATTACACGTGTAAAATCCATAAAACACTTTAAGTTCAAAGTTACCTATGAATTTTTACCTGTCCTTATTATGTCTCTGCTATTCCCAATTGTAGTTAATGACAAAGACTGTGGCATCACTAGTTAAAAATGAGCTTGTGAAAAAAATGGAATTCAAGCCCATCAGAAGTACTGGATCAGAATCTGCACTTTTACAATCTCCCCAGTGTACTTTTGTACCCATGAATAGTTGAAAGGTTCATTTCTACCTCAGCATGTCTTTTATGTCTGAGAAATACACACATTTTATCCAGTTTGATATAAATAAAACACTCAAAAATGCATATGCCTGTGTTGAAACCATCATTTTATCATTTCTTTTCCAGATAAGTATAGTCTCTATAATGGTTTTGTGGATCACATGCCATACTCTTTTCTTGTAGTTAGAAATAAGGTAGAGAAAGTTACTTGGTAATATATATATATATATATATATATATATATATATAGATAGATAGATAGATAGATAGATAATTGAAGACACTCTTCTAAATTAAAACCACTTCTCTTAACTTGCTGTTTTCTCCTTGGGTCACATTATGAACTCTTCCTGTGGCCACACGGTATGCGTACTTTTAATTTCAGGGACTGCTGACATTCCAGGATGTGCCCATAGATTTATCTCAAGAGGACTGGGAATGCCTGACCCAAGATCAGTGGGAATTGTACAGGGATGTGATGTTAGAGAAGTATAGGAAACTGCTCTCCTTGGGTGAGGATACCTTCCTTCCAGAATTCCTTATCCAACCACAGCGTTTAGAGTCCTTCATTTGTAGAATGTCTCCTGGAATCTTCTGCTTTCTACAATAGTGTTTCAGATTGCAACGTTTCAGGAAAGATTGGGAGTTTATTGGTATAATTTATCTTATTCTTTAAAATTGCAGTCTCCCTTTTAGTATACTTTGTAACTGCTTGTGATGTGTCTATAGGAACTGTGTACTATATGCTTTTATAGTCCTTATAATATTTTATTGTCTTATTTTCTGTAACAATTTTCCAAGGATTATTTGGGCTTAAGGTATATTAAAAGGGAGACTGCAATTCTGGGACTTCCCTGGTGATGCAGTGGTTAAGAATTCGCCTGTCAATGCAGGGGACACGGGTTTGATCCCCAGTCTGGGAAGATCCCACGTGCCACGGAGGAACTAAGCCAGGGGGCTACAACTACTGAGCCTGCACGCCACAACTACTGAAGCTGGGGTGCCTTGAGTCCATGTGCCATTTATTTTTTGGAGAATAAAACCACCTCTGAGTGATTAAAATTTAGACCAGCTAGTCAAAATGCTTTATCACCTGTTCTTCTAAAACACTGATCAACGGAACAAGTTTTACTAGGGATAACAGTGTAAATGTATTCTAGAGTTCATATCAGCAATATGGTTTATGATCTTGATGCTGGATCATGACATTTCAATGGTATAACTGCTATTAACTGTCTGTTCAACGATTAAAGTCTCACGTGATCTGAGTACAGACTGGAGTCATCCTGCTTGGTTTCTGTCTATTGCAGATTTCTCCCAGTATGAAAGGACAAGAGCAATACGGCTTAATTTACAAAATGTCTTCAAACTAAATGATGATATAATCTACATTCAATTAATTTTTACATACCCTACTGTAGAATAGGGTTTGTTACGGTGGCAGAGCCTGGTAACTATGTAAAACTGAAACCTTTGTCTTCACTGGTTCAAGTCCTCTTCCTAAGAATATGTTTATAATCAACATTCTTTCACAAATTACCCAATTTAATTCACCATAGCGTTCCTCATATTAACTAAATGGAAAATCCTAGGCTATATACAAATCCAGAAAGGGCCAACAATCATCAGCCTGCATGGATTATTACAAACCATTGCTGAGGCATTCAAATTACTTATTAAAGAGCCACTATTCCATCAACATCATCAATTTATATATTATTGCCCCAATGCTAGCCTTAACCCTCGCTCCAACAACATGAATTCCTCTTCCCATATTTATCCACTAATTCATGTAAATGTAGGCATACTATTTATATTAGCCATATCACACCTAGCCATTTTTTTCATCCTCTGATCTGGATGAGCTTCAGATTCAAAATACTCACTCACTGGAGCCCTAGGGACAGTAGAACATACAATCTCATATGAAGTAATGTACCAGTTATTCTATTCTCAGTCTTACTGATAAATGGATCATTTGCACTTTCAACAGCAATTATTACACAAGAACACCTATGACTAATTTTCTCTTGACCACTACCCTGAATTTGATTATCTCTGCAGTAGCAGAAATCCAATGAAACTCCACTTGATTTAACAGAAGTAATTGTCTTCAGTGTAGAAAAAGTAGCAGGCCCACTCACCGTGTCCTTCCTAGAGAATATGTCAATTTCTTTATAATAAACATTTCCACAACAATCTATTTTTAGGAGCATTCGACAATCCCTAGGTGTCAGAATTATATACAGCCCAAGTCATCATTAAAACACATCTAACAATCTCCTTTCTATGAATTCGAGCATCCTACCCACAATTTTGATATGATCAATGTCTACATCTGTTATAAAAAGTTTTTTTACTACTAACATTAGCCTGATGTATATGAGCGTTTTCACTACCTGCCATCATACCAGGCAACCCACCACAAACTTAAGAAATATGACTGACAAAAGAGTTACTTTAATAGAGTAAATCATAGAAGTTTCAATGCTCTTATTCCTGGAATTGAATTCTTCCTAAGAATTTTACATTCCCCATGCTACCACATTACACCACATGCTATATAGTAAGGTTCAGGCCCATACCCTCAAAATGTTGTCGTATATCCTTCCTGTACTAATAAACTCTCATGTTTTTTACTATCATTCTACTGACCATTTTCTCAGGAAATATAATTGTATAACAAGCTCACACTGGTTAATGGTATCCCCATTCTAATAAAAAACACGAATCCATAAGCTACAGAAGCATCCAACAAATATTTCCTAAAACAATCCACCACATCAATACTACTTATAATGGCTATTATCATTAATCTAATATACTCTGGTCAAAGAACACAATAAATAACAAAAATCTTTAATCCAGCAGCATCCACCCTCATGACAATCACCCTTGTCACAAAAGTAGGACTTTCCCCATTTCACTTCTGAGTGTCTGAAGTCACACAAGGCATTCCATGAACAGCAGGCCTGATGCTATCAGCCTGACAAAATTGCACCCCTATCAGTTTTTTACCACATGTCACCATCCATCAACCTAAATATACTATTAATCATAGTGATATTATAAATCATAGCTGGAGGCTGAGGCAGACTTAGCCACACTCACCTGGAAAAAATTACACCCTCCTCATCAATTGCCCATATAGGATGAATGACAGCTATTATAAAATACATTCCAATGATAACAATCCTAAACATACAAATTTATATCATAACAACACTCTCTTCTTCTTATTTATGCCCAGATCATGTACTCCAAGAGTATCATTATCACACACATGAGATAAAACACCTCCCATCACCATCCTTCTCCTCACCATTATAGTATCATTAGGACATCACCCATCACTATCAGGGTTTTTACCCAAATGAATAATTATCCAAGAGATAACAAAAATGATAACATCCTTCTGCCAACACTGACAGCCATCATAGCAGTCCTCAACATATATTTCTACTTGCAGCTAACATACTCCACATCACTAGCTATGTTACCTTCATTAAACAACACAAAAATAAAACAATGTGAACATACAAAGAAATAACCTTCCTATCATTACCAATCATAATATCCACATGATTACTACACATAACATGCATTCTGTCAGTGCTGGACTAGGAATTTAGGTTAGTTCAGACCAAGAGTTTTCAAAACCCTAAACAAGTAAACTTTACTTAATTCCTAAAAATAAGGATTGCAAGACATCATCCTACATCAATTGAATGTAAAGCAAACATTGTAATTCAGCCAAATCTTTAGGAGGTTGATGAGTTTTAACCCCAGGAAACTTAGTTGACAGGCAAATCCTCTAGTCAACTGGCTTCAGTCTGCTTCTCCTTCATTTGAGAAAGAAAAAAAAGAGAAAAAAGGCAGGAAAAATCTTTGGCAGAATTGAAGCTGCTTCTCTGAAATTACAGTTCAATTTGTTGATTCACCACAGGGTTTGCTCAATCTCTGTCTTTACATTTACAGTCTAAAGCTAGCTCAGTCATTTTACCTCTGTTCATACACTGCTGATTATTTTCAACAAATCACAAAGGTATCAGCATTTTATATTTACTATTTAGTGCTTGAGGTGGAGTAGCAGGCAGCACCTTAAGTATATTCATCCAGGCTGAGCTATGCTAACCTGGAGCGCTACCTGGAGATGCCCAAATCTGTAAGGTACTGATAACAGTTCCTGCACTTGTAATAATTTTCTTTATACTTGTACCTATTATATTGCAGGGTTTGAAAACTGACTTGGGCCACTAATAACTCAGACACCTGAGGTAGCATTTCCCCTAATAAATCATGTAAACTTTTGACTATTTCCCCCATCATTCCTACTCCTACTCATATCACCAATAGTAGAAGCTGGTTCTGGTACCAGTGGAACCGTGTATTCAGCTCTAGCATGCAATCTGGCCCACACAGGAGCCTCTGTCGACCTAACCATTTCCTCCTTACATTTAGCAGGTGTCTCTTCAATTCCTGGTGCTATTACTTTTATCACTATAGTCTTTCATACCAAACCAGCAGTCATATCCCAATACCAAACACCACTAGTAATTTAATCTTCCCCAGCTATAGCCATATTACTATAATTACCAGTGTCATTCCGAGCAGCCAGAATCGCCATACTGTTAAGGGACAGAAATCTCAACACTACCTTCTCTGACCCTGCAGGAGGAGACCGAATCCTATACCAACACCTATTCTGATTCTTTGGTCACCCTGAAGTGTGTATTCATGGCCTACCAGGGTTTGTTATAATTTCACATATCATTACATACTATTTAGGACGAAAAGTGCCTTTCAGTTATTTCGGAATATTATGAGTCATGTCCACTGGCTTTTTAGGATTTCTCTTGTGGGCCCATCTTATGTTTACCATAAGGATATCTGTCGAATCAGAAGCATACTTTGCATCAGCTACCATAATTACTTCTATCCCTACAGGAGTAAAAGTATCTAGTTGATTAGCAATGCTTTCTTTAATTTTTCTTTTTTTTTCTTTTGGCTGTGTTGGGTCTTGGTTGCTGCACGTGGGCTTTCTATGCTTGCGGTGAGTGGCAGCTACTCTTCGTTGTGCTGCACAGCCTTTTCATTGCAGTGGCTTCTCTTGTTGTAGAGCACAGGCCCTGGCACGTGGGCTCAGTAGTTGTGGCTCGCAGGCTCTAGAGGGCAGGCTCAGTAGATGTGGCACATGGGCTTTTTGCTCCACGGCATGTGGAATCTTCCCGGACCGGGGATCGAACCCGTTTCCCCTGTATTGGCAGGCCAATTCTTTACCACTGCATCACCAGGGAAGTCCCTGATTAACAACTCTTCACAGAGGTAATATTATATGACCTCCCACTATATTATGAGTTTTAGACTTTATTTTCCTTTATACAGTAGGTGGTTTGACAGGAATCATCTTAGCCAACTCATCCCCGGACATTGTCCTGCAGGATACATACTATGTAGTAGCACACTTCCATGATGTAGTGTCCATGGGAGCAGTTTTCACTATTATAGGAGGCTTCCTACACTGATTCTCACTATTCTCAGGTTATACAGTTAACTCAGCAGTAGCAAAACTCACTTCACAGGTATATTTGTTGTAGTAAATACGACTTCCTGCAGCACTTTCCTGGCCTCTCAGGGATGTCACTACGTTAGTCTGAGGACCCTGAGGCACACACAACATGAAATATTTTGTCTTTAGGCTCATTCATCTCAGTAGCAGCAGTAATGCTAATAATCTTCATACTTTGAAAAGCATTTGCATCCAAACGAGAAGTCTCAGCAGTGGAAACTGCTACTCCTAACCTAGAATGGTTGCACAGAGGCCCTCCACCATATCCTATATTTGAAGATCCTACCGATGTAAATGTAAAGTAAGGAAGCGCTGTAGTCCTTTTCAAGCAGTTTGGAGCCAACAGCATAACAAATATGTCTTTCTCAAAAAATGAGATAAAAGTAAAAAGTGATGCAAATTTTTCAAAGTAAAATTATAGGCGAAAATAGTGTCTATCACGAAGGCATATCCATTTCATCTAGGGTCTCAAGATACAGCATCACCGATTATGGAAGAACTTTTATATTTTCATCATCACACAATAGTGATTTTTAAAATAAATTCTCTAGTCCTCTATATTATTTCACTAATATTGACAACTAAACTCACTCATATATGTACAATAGATGCATAGGTAGAGAAAATTTGAACAATTTACCAGCCATTATTGTAATCTTAGCTGCTCTATCATCATTGTGAATCCTTTACATGATACATGAAATCAATAACTCTTCCCAAACCATAAAACCTATGGGTCAGTAATGATACCGACGCTACAAATACACAGATTATGAAGATTGAAATGTTGACTCCTCTGTAATCCCCAAATCAGAGCTAAAACCAGGAGAATAATGACTAATAGAAGTCAACAACCCAGCAGTATAGAGATAGTCATTGAATATTAGTTTCATCTGAAAATGTTGTACACCCCTGAGCTGTTCCTTCTCAGGCCTAAAAAGAGCTGCTATCCCAGGACCCCTAAATTAAAGAACCCTAATACCAACAGGACCAGGCCGATGTTGTGGGCAATGATCAGTAGAGGTCGTTTTCCTGAGTTCAAAGACAGGACAGAGGGATATGGCTCAGATATGGGGTGAATCTGGAGCCCATGGGGATGCACTCTCCAAGCTCCAGGATAGGAATGGGGCCTCTGGGATCCCAGGCCACCCACCACGCCCTCCCGAGCAGCATCTTGGCAACATTCCTTGTCAGTGATGAGACAGCCCTAGCACTTGTCATGCCCCAATGCTGTGTCCTATGTGGGTCCCATGCTCTTGGGACCACACCCACACTCTGCAGGTCCATGCTGCAGGGTCCTTCGTGCCTCAGGAGTAGAGACCACACAGCAAGCAGCTCCCTCCCCAACCAGCAGGAGGAGGGGAGGAGAGCAGGGGCACCAGGGGAATCTCGCTCAGACAACAACACCCCAGGGGTGCCAGTGGGGCCAGTGATGATGCAGATGAGGCACAGACCAAGAGGTGGAACCAGAGGACCCAAAAGGCAGCTGGTCAGGTCCTGGCTCATCTGCACCCCATACGCCTTTGTCCCTCATACACCCCCTTCCTCATACACCCTCTCCTTAAATGCAGATTCTTCAGATGCAAGCAGGCAGAGCTTCAGACTGAAAGTCAGCTCTTCCAAAGTGACCGTCAGCAAACACTACAGGATTCCACTCCAGTGGGTGCCCTGGAGTCGACCACTCAGGGACTGAAGTGGATATCGGTGCCAGGGCAGTGGGAGGGAATGGGGAGTGAGATTTCAATGGATGTGGAATTTTGGTTTTGCAAGATGAAAAGTTCTAGGGATGGTGGTGATGGCTCTACGAGAAACTGAATAGATCTGATGCCTCAGAAACATGCACTTAAGATGGTGACGATGGTAAGGGGAATGTGACGTGTGTTTTATTTCACTTAAAATAAATTCTTAAAATAATGTCTTATTAATTGAGATTCCATTTCGACTCCCCTTCATCACAAATGTCAGAGGCCCAGACACAGTCTCCTACCTTAGAGGCCATCATGGTACCCCCACATGGCACAAGGGAGACCATTCTTAGGGAGGGCTAGTCTGTGCTCACCTGACCTCTGTCCAGGGGGACCCAGGCAGTGGAGACCCCCATAGATTAGACATATGATATGATATGATATTAATATGATACCACCAAGCATTGTCACTCACCAGAACACAGAGCAGCAACCCACTCAAACATGCCTGACCTCATATGAATGTGACAAGATTAAGAGAAGAAAAGGAACCACAGGTTAATCAGGGCAACACCCTTAATGCAGAGGTTAGAAATCTCAAAGGGGAAAATACACACTGCAGTCAAAGAGCACATATGGGGTCTCCCCGTACATGTGATCCTGACCCATGCAGATGTGGTGAGACCCACACAGACCCACACCCTATACCTGGGGTCACATATCCACACTCACCAGGGTGACCCACCTCCCCAGACCCTGCACCTAAATTCATATGTTCTTTCTCAACAGGAGACCCCTCCTACCCAGGCCCTGCATCTAAAGTCACACATCCTCTCTCAAAAGGTGACCCCTCCTACCCAGACCCCTCCACCTGAGTCACATGTCCACAGTCCCAGAGTGAATAGCCCTACCCAGACACCCCCACCTGGGGTCACAGGTGCACAGTCTCCAGGGTGACTCCACGTCCACAGACCCTGCACCTGGGGTCACATGTCCCCTTGGTCAGGATACCCTGGCTCTGCTGGTGGCTCCCCTACTGTGGAAACAAGCTGGGTCCCTGGGGCCTCCTGGGATGGGAAAAAGTGGCAGGTGGGTCTCCTCTCCCCACACTTGTCCCAGAGAAGTCCTCCTCTTTTCCCTTTGGTTCTGTTGATTTTACCTGTGTTTAAAGCTTTCATGCTAGAGGTGAACACACTGCTTGGTTCTGGCAGGATCAGTCCTTTCTTGTCTCACTTACTTGCTGAGAAAACTCACAGGACAGCAGGGCTGAAAGCCGAGGGGCAGCTCTGGACGCTGCTGAGTAGGGACAGTAGACTGGAAGGAGAGCTCAGCAGCAGCCTCAGCTGTTACCCATCGGCCTTTTGCCCGATCTGCCTGCCCTGCAATCAATTCACCAGCTAAACCTGCCTCCCTACGCACCATGCACATGCTAGTGAATTGGAATAATCGGCAGGTAGCCCTCCTAAAGATTCTCCACGAGCCCCAGGGAAGGTAAACCTTGCAGGAATTAAGACTAAGGCCCCGACCATAGCACTGACACTTGGGAGGACCAGGTAACTGCACTCAGAAGAGAGGCTGTTACTTAGACAAGCCCACCTCAGCTCCAGACCACAGACATCTAAGCACTGACCTTCAGATGCAGGCACGGAGCTTCCCAGTACTGAGGCCAGGCCGGGGTTCTACCCAGGTCTCCATAGTCCTAGCGTACACAGAACATGGTCAGGTCTAAATCTTCTTATTATAGACAACACATGGTCAGCTCTAAACATAATCAGTAGACAGGACAGGCAGAGGTCTAAATCTACCGTGTAGACAGAACTTGATCATGTTTAAACTAGCTTAGGGCTGATCTCATAGGATGAACAGATCACACACATGGGTCTCTCATCTTTGGACACCCATATCAGGAAACTGAACAAAATCTTTGTCATTAAACATTTCAACAGGCAAAACAGAAATGTTACCAATTTCTCTGGCCACCTGATGGTCAGGATCCACGGGTGAGCCACGAACTTCTAAGAGCGCAGCCCAGTCTGCTGCCAGGACAGACAAGAAGGGGCCTGATTCCAGCCTCCCAGGCTTCCAGAAGGAGGCGGCCGCACTGGAAACCCAGGCAGGACAGTCCTGCATGGTCCGGGCCGGGAGATCTGGTCTGTCCATTCCGCTGGCTGATTCCGGGTGGGGCGCTCAGGGCCACTGAGAGCCCTGCACTCAGGTCCTGCTTGCCTCCAGCGTGTGCATGTGTGTGTGCGTGTGCGTTTGCGTGTAGAGGGGGCGGTGGCTGACGGCTACCATGGCTCCCGCCCCAGGCATGGAGCTTTCTTCGAGGTGAGGCACGGGGAGAGGTAGGGGCACAGAAGCCTTTGGAGAGGAGAACCCATCGTGGAACTCCTTGCACACTGGCTCGCCCCACCCGGAGACCCGCCTGCCCATCATGGGCCGCATGCCAACCCCCAGCCCCCACCCCCGAGGGCAGGGCACCTGCTCTTTCAAAAGCACAAGGTCTCACATGAAGGAGACCCAATGGGGCTGTCACGCCCCCACTCCTGATACTGAGTTTGGGAGAATAAATCCCCTTGACTGGGCGATGGGACCCTGTGAGGAAAGAGGTGGTGGGCCCAGTCAAGTCAGGGCCTGTCTGAGAGATGGGAACACAGGAGCCAAGTTTAGGGCCTGGAGGCCAGGCCAAGAGGAGGGGCACCCCCAGCCTTGGCCGGGCTCTCCAACTGTGACATTGTAGCTTTAGGGGACCTGGGGCAGGTGACTGAATGTGATGGGGGTCTAAACTGCACCCTGAATGGGGCTTAAAGAAGGTGTGAAGGATGTTACTGAGACAGTGACAGTCATTGGAAGACAGACTCTGTGTCAGGACATCCTGCTCCATCCATTTAAATCCCTGAGATCCGTGACCTTTACGTGGCTCTGCAGGATTGTTAGAGCAGCTGCGTGTGGATATATCTGGGGCACAATTCAGTCTGCAACCAACTTGCAAGTGGTTCCAGAAAACACGCAGTTGTGTGCACAGGCAGGCACAACACAAACATATGCAGGTGCACAGCACAAATATATTCACACACTAGCATGTGAACACACATGCACGCATATGCCCATGCACACACTAACGTGAGCAAGTGCACATACCTATGCACATGCACAGCACATGTATGCAAACAGGCACATGCACGTGCATAGCACACACACAGGGAATAAAGTGAATTCGTAAAGCATTAATTCCTGAACACAAGTGAGGCTGACATGTATTCTTCCCTTTTTCTTAGCTTTGATGATTTTCACAATAAAAAAGTTTAAGAAAAATGTTAATGGCAAATGACTTTTGATACATAGGACTTTCTGACGTTATTCCACAAATATTAGGACATGAGAAATGAACGTAGATATTACATGTGTCCAATAATGGATGAATGGAGAAGCAAACCATGGTTCATCAATACAAGGGATTGTTATTCAGCCTAAAAAGGAAGGCAATTCTGACACAGGCTGCCCCAGGGATGAACACTGAGGGAATTATGCTCAGTGATGTAAGCGAGACACAAAAAACAAACAGTGCTTGACCCACTCATACAAGGTCCCTAGAGCAGTCGGAAACAGAGACAGAAACTAGGGTGGTGGGTGCCAGGGGCTGAGGGAGGGACAATGGGTGCTGAGTGTTTCATGGGGACTGTTCTCAGTTTTGCAAGATGAGAAAGTTCTGGAGGAGGATGGCGGTCAGGTTTGCACAACAGTGCGAATTACTTCTTGACCCTGAAATGTGCACTAAAACATGGCTAAGATAGTATATTTTATGTTATGTGTGTTTGACCACAATTTTCAACACTTTTAAAAAAAGAACAGGAAATAGTCCATGAATGCGACAAGATGCACAACTTCACTAACAACCGAGGGGTTAAAACCATAAGAAAACAACTGGGCACACACCTACCAGAATGGCAGACATGAAGACGCAGTATGAAATCTCAGCAGGACGTGGAGCAATGGAAAGCCTGGTGCGCAGCGGGCGGTGCAACCACTTCTGAAACAATCTGACCTCAGAGAGCACACTCCGTGCACACAGACCCACAGTGTTCCTCCCAGCTGAACACAAACCCCCCAGCCCTGCACCAGGACACACGGACATGGACTCCACGGCCACAGGAGCCAAACCTGAAAGCACCTGGAGGCCATCACAAGCGGATGCAGAAATGAACCATGCACGCTCCTAGGAAGGAATATTCCACAGCAATGGAGTACATTGTGTTTAAAGGGAGTAAAACTATAAAAGTTATTTTTAAAAAAACTATATTCACAAGATGAAAGAATCTCATGGACACAATGCTGAGCCATCAAGAGCAATAAAGCAGCAAGCACGGTCCACCCACTTACGGACTTTGGAACTAGGCAAAGCTGGGCTGCGTTGTTTAGGGATGCGTGCTTGGGCGTAAGCTAGAGGACAAGTCACTGACACAACATCGGGAGAGCAGCTACCTCACGGCGCGGGGAGGCTGGGACGAGGGAAGGGCCCTCCTGGGTGTCCACTCATCAGGTTCTGTTTCTTGATGTTTATGATTATTCTTTACATGTATATAACCTAATCCTTAATATGTACTTACAGCTTATCATTTTGGTTTATTAAAAAAGGGGTCTCCCCAACAAAGTAGAAGGACACCTGCTTCTCCCAGGGAAGAAAAGGAATAGTTTCTACAAGTGAAATCTCGATACCATGGCTGCTTCAACCATCAAGCCTGACAGCAACTCCCGTGAGAGGGGCACCGGGGCCACGACACTCAGAAGGAGGCTCTGGGGATTCAATCCTGGGTCACTGCCTCTGAGGAGCCCACGGCACCTGGTCAAAGTTCTCAGTCATTCTGTGCACGACACTTTTGCCTTGGTTGCTCTGGCACAGCTCGGCCGGCACCATCGCTGGGAGAGAAAGAAGAAACGTGCAGAAGAGGGAACCGGATTTCCAGCTGACCCACCTCCTTCTATGGAGACGATGCCACAGTCCCTAAGAGAGGACAGCAAGGCCACGGAACGTAGCCTCTCTGCCTGAGGACTGGCCCCACTAGCGCCCCACGCTTCTGATGCCACAGGGAGAATTTCGCAAGGTGCCCTCAGACCACCTGGTTTGACACACGGGGCTTTCAGACACGCAGGTCCTGTCTGACCCCGCATCTCTAGGGTCACATTCTGCAGGTGGGCCTGCAAGCCTCCAGGTTTTCGCTTTTGGTAGCAGCTTTATTGAGACTGAATTTCCTTACCACACAGTTAGTTCACCCACTTTACATGTTAAGCTCAGCGGTGCTTTGCGTATTCACAGGGTTGGGCACCCACCAGCAAAATGCATTTGACAACATTTCCATCATCTCCCCAAAACCCCACGCTTTAGAGGTCACCCCTCACCTCCCACAGCCCCGGCATCCCCGGTCCACTTTCTGTCTCTGTGGGCTTGCCTGTTCTTGATGTCTCATGTACGTGGAATCCACTAATTGTCTTTTTCTGTCTGGCCTCTCTCACTGAGCGTCATGTTTTCGAGGTTCATCCACATCATAGCCTGTGTCAGTGCTTCACTGCCTTTCCATGGCTGAGTCACCCTTAGTCTCTCTGCTTTTAACTCTATAATTAATTGTGTCGCCCTGCCTGCACCACACAGGGCTGATGAGGCTTTCACCTTCCATCATTCTTGGGCTGTAAGCTGAACTTTGAACCAACACCAAGGGATCTTGTGCAGAGGATGAAAGCCCAGCCCCACACGGTGCACAGTCACCATGTGTGACCAGAGCCCAGGAGGAAGGGGGAGATGGGCCTGCCTGTTTACGGGACCAGCGTCCTACAGTCTCGTGGGAAACCAACTCACTCATCAGCGTCTTGTGAGAGCTGCTCCCCACCATGCCAAGCGGGCAAGACATACTGGTCAGGGACCACGGTGCTGCCTTCAGTTCAGACCCACTCATACTAACTGTCTAGTTGGAAAGTGCTGAGGCTCCAGGGAAGGGTCCTTCCTGCTCTTCCAGCTTCTTGGGGCTCCAGGCATCCCTGGGCTTATGGCTGCATCCCTCCCATCTCCGCCTTCATCTTCATGGGGCTTCCCCTCTCTGTCTGTGTCTCCACTCATCATATAAGGACGCATTTACACAGGATTGGGACCACCCTAAGGCCCCTGTCTCACCTAGTTACATGACCAGGCCCTACTTCCAAATGAGGTCCTGGCCTGAGCCCCTGGGGTCAGGGCATGGACATCTCTTTTGCTGGGGGGTTACACAATCCCCCTTCAATCTGAGGTAACAGTAATGTTGCCCACGAAACAAGCAAACCCCTTACCTAAGCCAGACTCTCGAAGAAGTCTGAGCCTGCCTGGTCTCTTGGAAACTGACTGGGCAGGAGAGTGTAGCTCAGGACCCGAGTGTGAAGGACACCAGGAAGCACCCATGTGAGACTCCCCTTCACAGTGGCAGCGCTGGACCAGCTGATGAGGTCCAGCGGGGCAACCCCGAGCTCCTTATACCACTCGACCCACGTGGACAGGGGGCGACAGGCTGCTGTGGGTGGGCGTGTGATGAAGTGTGTGTGACGGGCCTGCAGTGAGCAGGTGAGCACATCTGTGTGTGTGACATCAGGCACACGTGATGGGTCAGCAGTGAGCACATGTGTCTGAGATCAGGTGCGGTACACAGTCACGTGATCAGGTTCGCATGGCGTCTTAGCAGGCAGGGCACCACAGGGCTGCAGTGCTGCCACGGGCTCGAGCCACCAACCCTGCCTGGTGCGGAGCATCCCTCCCCCACCACGTGCCCCAGCAGCTCCCACGTCTGCAACTGTGCAGTGGTCGCACCTGCTCAGAGTACTTCCCCTGGGCAAGTACTTCTTGAAGAGGGTCACCTCCGTGGTGACGGCGACCTTCCTCTTCTGCTGCTTCAGTGGTGGCGCCCCTGCCAGTGCATGCTTTCACCAAGGCATCCGGGCCGCAGAGGGCTGGTCCCTGCACGTGAGACCAAAGAGAAGGACTTGAGGGGCTGCACTTTCTCCCACCAGGAGCCTCATATCCAGGGGAGCCAGCTGGGGCATGTCAGACACACAGGGCCGGACATTCTGGTTCATCTTCCCCCAACACGGTGGGCGAAAGGACAGCCACGTGGGACCTCAGACCATGTAGGACAAGGCATGTGTCGAGGACCAGTGAGTGTCCGTTGTTGCAGCACATCCATCCTTATCGGGCCGGCCCCGCTCCCACAAAGGCTGGGTCTATTAACACAGGGGACCCTGCAAGGGAATTTTCTGTCTGCTGGCTCACTGAAGCTGGGTGTTTGGGGGACATGGGGCAGTCTGCAGTTTTGGTGAAGACATTGTTATCTCCAGGGAAAGAGGTGGACACTCAGTCCCTGGTTTGTGGATGGTCTAGTCCTCTGGGTGTCATGTCTCTTTTTGGGGGTCACTGGGGCTTTATCCTCACTCCGTAGGGTACAGGAGGGGAGGGATGGACACGTCCTGGGCTCACTGTGCCTGGGCTCCTGGGGAGGAGCTCTCTGGCCCACATGTTCACAGGCCTCTGTCACCCCTGCTCGACACTGCCCTCCAGAGACTCGGCAAGAGGACCTGCCCTGTGAAACTGGGCGCCTGGGTCGGGGGGCTTGTGGGTCCCTTCTCAGATGGCCACACTCAGGTCTTGGGGTGGGTGCGGTGGCCTGTGGCCACTCGCCAAGTCACCACGCTGCTGTGGCTCATTTCTGAGGCCTGAGATGCCCCAGGGGTGGCTGGGGGAGCGGGGCAGGTTGCTGTGATGGGGAAGTGTGGGACGGGGGTCCTGGGCCCTGGGTCCCTCCCCGAGGAGGAGTGGGGGTCATGCCCAGAAGGGGGGCGGCCGGTGACGGTCCTGGGTGTCAGCAAGCACAGCGTCACGCCCTGCAGGCCGGGTGTGGGATTCCTGTGGCCCCGGCACAGAACACCAGATGGGGGGGCGGGGTTGGGACAGGGGACGCTTCCTCTCAGGCCTGGAGCCCGAGGTCAAGTTGCTGGGGGCCCGCTCCTCTGCGGGTTCTGGGGTCAGTCGGTCCCAGACCACTCCCAGCCCCGTCTCCGTCTTTGCCATGACATCGCCTTCTCCCCCATGTGTGTGGGTCCAAATGCCCCCCATGAGGACTCCCGCACACAGGTCAGTGACCTCAGCTCACCCCGGGCAGCTCTGTGGTCGCCCATCTGCACACCAAGTCCCATTCTGAGGTCCCGGGGAGTCCGTCTTCCGGGGCCTCTTGAGGTGACAATCCTTGTGGTCGACACAGCTCGTGGGGATGTGTGGGTCCCCCAGGCCGGAATCCAGGAGCCTCACGGAGGAAGCCGTGTCCTGACTCAGGGAGGATGGACGGACCGGCAGAGGAGGGAGGGAGGCCGAGTGGTGGTCAACCCTGCCTTCTGGGGAGTGGGGAGTCTCTAGAGGGCTGGGCCGGAGCTGGTGGCAGGGAGGCAGGCCTGGGGAAGGTGCGGGCTTGAGTTCCGCAGGTGCCCCAGAGAAAGGGACGTGGGCCAGCAGTGGGATGGGCCTTGCACCTCGAGTGGGATGGGGCGTGGCCCTCAGAAGTAACCTGACACTTGTTCGTAAGGACCCCTCTGTGCAGGGTGGACACACCTGTGTCCAGGGTCATGTCCTGCTGCATGGGGCCCGACCTCTGCGTGACCTCTGCTGGCCGTCCTGAGTTGGAGTATATTGGGTCAGGACCCTCAGGTAGGATGTCCTCCGGGTTTGGGGAGGACCCCCAGGAGGCCTTGGAGGCCAATTTTGGTGGGGGAGGGGTGAGGGTTCAACTCTGCTGCCGTAAGGGTGGCGTCCACACATCAAGGGGCCAGTGTTATCAGTTTACCTGAGGAAACACACTTTCAGGTACCCCTTGTGTTACAGGAAAATACTGTCTCTAACATGCAGGTGTTCAGGTAGCTGGAAGTGCTCTGGCCCTACTCTGTGGCTGGGCCCGTGCTCCTGCAGCTCCCGAAGACTGACTGCAGTGCCGTTGGCTTCACCTGGCAGGTCCCAGGCTTGGGGCGAGGGAGATTGGGCCACGGCCCTGGTGTTCAGGGCTGCAGTCAGGCAGTGCCCGGCCACCGGCCCCATGGGGCTGTTCACAGTGTAATGACAAATCCAAACGGATTCTGTCCTGTGCTGTTGGGAACAAGCCCTGGGTCTGCCTCTGGACTGTCCCTGTGTGGGGTTGTTCATGCCCTCATTTACACTCCACGGCCCCCACGAGGTCACCTGGGGTCCCAGGAATCACCTGGGAAAGCAGACAGGTTCTCTTGGCAGAAATGGAAATTCCCTGAGGTGTCAAGTTGTTGATGTGACGAATTATTTTTTTTAGTTGTGATTAAAATATATGTAACATAAAATTCACCATTTACCATTAACTTGAACAACACAGTGGTATTGATCACATTCACAATGTTGAGGCAGCACCACCTCTAACTGGTTGTAAAACATTCTCATCCCCCCAAAAGGAGACCCCTCCCCCTCCCCTAGCCCTTGGCACCACTAACCCCCTCCTGTCTCTGTGGCTTTGCCTCTAATGGACATTTCATATAAATGGAATCATAGTTTGTGGTTGTTCTTGGCTGAATGTTTGTGCCCCTCCAAAATTCATACGTTGAAATCCTTACCCCCAATGTGATGGTATTAGGAGGTCGTGCTTTGGGGAAGTGATTAGGTCATGAGGGTGGAGCCCCTATTATGGGATTAGTGTCCTTATAAAAGAGACGTCAGAGAGCTCCCTCACATATTCTCCATGTGAGGACACAGGGAGAAGATGTCACGTACAACCAAGAAGAGAGCCTCACCAGAACCTGACCATAGTGGCATCCTGATCTCTGACTCCTGTCCTCCAGAACTGTAGGAAATACATTTCTGTTGAATACCCCAGCCTGGTAGTTTCTTATGGCAGCCCAAGCAGACTAAGACAGTGTCCTTCTGTGTCTGGCTTCTCTCACTGAGCATTGTGTTCTTGAGGATCGTCAACATTGTAACGAGTGTCAGTGCTTCACTCCTTTTCATGGCTGAGTACTATTCTATTGTGTGGATGGAGCACATTGTGTGTATCTGTTCTCTGTTTACCTGTTCATGGTCATTTGGGTGGTTTCCACATGTTGGCTGTTGTGAATCATGCTGCTATGAACATGCATGTACACGTGTTTGTGTGGACGTGTGGTTTCCTTTCTCCTGGGTTTATACATAGGAGTGGGATTGCTGGGCCTTGTAGTGACTCCATGTTTGATATTTTGAGGAACTGCCAGACTGTCTTCCAAAGTGGTGGCACCATTTCACATTCCCACTAGTGCTGTTTGAATGTTCCAATTTCTTCCCTTTTTATTGTCTGTCTTTTGGATTCTAGCACCTTAGTGGGAATGAAATGCTATGTCATGGGTGTTCTGTCAGCCCATCAGACCCTCACCCCTTTTATATCAAGTACTTTGTAATGCTCCCCTCGCTTTCTGAAATCAGATGCAGAGATAAGATAATCTCTCTACACATATAATTTAAGTATAATTATGTATATGTTTGTATGCATCTCTAGTTACAATAGAGAGAATTAAAGATAAATACATTTTATTGAAATAATACATAACTTAATAGGTGAATGCTTGGCTTCAACTACACTAAGTAATCAGATGTTTGCTTAAACTTTTCTTCAATTTAGATTTAAGAAAAGGCAGGTAACATTCAACTCGATTCAAACTTTATACTTAATGTTTTTAAATGAGGACAAATAGGCATTGTTGTATAGAATTTGAATTACTTTGGTGACAGCAATCCTGGTGCATTTACTGACAATTCAGAAACTCTGAGCCACTTTACCAGATTTGATTTCCCAAAATGTCAGAGAATTCTTGGTAAAGTTCTGAATAACTGTGAGAACAAGCTTTCTTAGAATCACATGGTTTTTCTATTCCTGCAAAATTCAGTATACCTTAAAGCCATAAAAAAATAACTTGTGTGTAAAGCAGAAGAGAGTCAGATTCTCAGCTCAGAAAATCACGAGCAGGTCCTTCCCAGGAAGGGCGGGCAGGTACAGGACAGTGCCTAAAACAACTGTCAAATACATAGTTCTATAAGATCAGTGATTGTAACAGTATAGCTTTAGATATGGGAAGACTCTACAAGAGGGAACCATTTCCTGGACCATAACACTAGTAGGACAGGCAGCCCAGTGGCTTTGGGCTACTGTTAACAGGGCCTAGTCCAGTAACAACACATTGAGTGGCCTATCAAGGAAATCCTCGCCTGAACTGGGAATGAGTATTCCAGGTGCTGTGGGATAAATTGGTCATGAAACGCCTCCTAAACCTTGGTCAAAATTAAGACCAAAAGAGAGGGGATTGTAACATAAAGAAAGTTGCCCACAATTCAGTTCTACAAGAATGAAGTCATCACCCACCACAGTCGCTGACTTACAGGACACCCTGAAAGGAATTCAGGGCAAAGGTCAGGATGTGGCACTTTGTGCTCTGGGCCAGAACTGGCCCACAGAGAGTTCGATATTTTCAGAGAAAATTTTTATGAACCTGGATTCTTGCCTCTTCCCACATTTAGAAAAGCACTAAAACCATTAAGGTATCTGTCCCTCCTGAATAGCAGTAACCTCTTATCAAGCTGTGTGCTTGGTTGCAGGCACCCCTTCACCAAATTCACACAAATGGGTCACTTTTTAAATACAAGCAGTTCTTTTCAGTTTTCACGTACAGAAAAGACAGTCATGAACAGCATTTTACAGGAGAGCAAACTGAATGGGCCAATTGACAGTGGTGAGACGCGCACTGTGTCCTACGTGGTCTGAGGTCCCACGTGGCTGTCCTTTCACCCACCGTGTTGGGGGAAGATGAACCAGAATGTCCGGACCTGTGTGTCTGACATGCCCCCGCTGGGCCCCTGGATATGAGGATCCTGGTGGGAGAAAGCGCAGCCCCTCAAGTCCTTCTCTTTGGTCTCACGTGCAGGGACCAGCCCTCTGTGACCCGGATGCCTTGGTGAAAGCATGCACTGACGGGGCACCACCACTGAAGCAGCAGAAGAGGAAGGTCGCCGTCACCATGGAGGTGACCCTCTTCAAGAAGTACTTGCCCAGGGGAAGTACTCTGTGCAGGTGCAGCCACTGCACAGTTGCGGACGTGGGAGCTGCTGGGGCACGTGGTGGGGGAGGGATGCTCCACACCAGGCAGGGTTGGTGGCTCGAGCCCGTGGCAGCACTGCAGCCCTGTGGAGTCCTGCCTGCTAAGATGTCATGCGAACCTGATCACGTGACTGTGTACCGCACCTGATCTCAGACACATGTGCTCACTGCTGACCCATCACGTGTGCCTGATGTCACACACACAGATGTGCTCACCTGCTCACTGCAGGCCCTTCATCACACGTCCATCACTGCTGCCTGACGCCCCCAGTTCACGTGGGTCAAGTCCTCTAAGGAGCTCGGGGTGGCCCTACTGGACCTCATCAGCTGGTCCAGCGCTGCCACTGTGAAAGGGAGCCTCACACGGCTGCTTCCTGGTGTCCTTCACACTCGGGTCCTGAGCCACACCCTCCTGCCCAGTCAGTTTCCAAGAGACCAGGCAGGCTCAGACCTCTTCAAGGGACTGGCTTAGGTAAGGGGCTTGCTTGTTTCATGGGGAACATTACTGTTACCTCAGACTGAAGGGGGATTGTGTACCCCCCAGGGAAAGAGATGTCCATGCCCTGACCCCAGGGGCTCAGTCCAGGACCTCATTTGGAAGTAGGGCCTGGTCATGTAACTAGGTGAGACACGGGCCTTAGGGTGGTCCCAATCCTGTGTAAATGTGTCCATATATGATGAGTGGAGACACAGACACAGAGGGGAAGCCCCATGAAGGTGAAGGCGGAGATGAGAGGGATACAGCCATAAGCCCAGGGATGCCTGGGGCCCCAAGAAGCTGGAAGAAGCAGGAAGGACCCTCCCTTGGAGCCTCAGCACTTTCCAACTAGACAGTTAGTATGAGTGGGTCTGAACTGAAGGCAGCACTGTGGTCCCTGACCAGTATGTCTTTCCTGCTTGGCATGGTGGGGAGCAGCTCTCACGAGACGCTGACGAACGAGTTGTTTTCCCATGAGACTGTAGGACGCAGGTGCTCTAAGCAGGCAGGCCCATCTCCCCCTTCCTCCTGGGCTCTGGTCACACATAGCGACTGTGCACCGTGTGGGGCTGGGCTTTCATCCTCTGCACAAGATCCCTTGGTGTTGGTTCAAAGTTCAGCGTATAGCCCAAGAATGACAGAAGGTGAAATCCTCATCAGCCCTGTGTGGTGCAGGCAGGGCGACACAATTAATTATAGAGTTAAAAGCAGAGAGACTAAGGGTGACTCAGCCATGGAAAAGCAGTGAAGCACTGACACAGGCTATGATGAGGATGAACCTCGAAAACATGACGCTCAGTGAGAGAGGCCAGACAGAAAAAGACAATTAGTGGATTCCACGTACATGAGACATCCAGAACAGGCAAGCCCACAGAGACAGAACGTAGACCAGGGATGCTGGGGCTGTGGGAAATGAGGGGTGACCTCTAAAGAGTGGGGGTTTGGGGAGATGATGGAAATGTTGTCAAATGCATTGTGCTGGTGAGTGCCCAACCCTGTGAATACACAAAGCACCACTGAGCTTAATACGTAAAGTGGGTGAACTAACTGTGTGGTAAAGAAATTCAATCTCAATAAAGCTGTTCCCAAAAGTGAAAACCTGGAGGCTTGCAGGTCCACCTCCAGAATGTGACCCCAGAGGTGCTGGGTTGGACAGGACGTGTGTGTCAGAAAGCCCCGTGTGTCAAACCAGGTGGTCTGAGGGCAACTTGTGAAATTCTCCCAGTTGCATCAGAAGCGTGGGGCGCTAGTGTGGCCAGGCCTCAGGCAGAGAGGCTGGATTCCGTGGCCTAGCTGTCCTCTCTTAGAGAGTGTGGCATCGTCTCCGTAGAAGGAGGTGGGTCAGCTGGAAATCCGGTTCCCTCTTCTGCACGTTTCTTCTTTCTCTCCCAGCGATGGTGCCGGGCCGAGCTGTGCCAGAGCAACCAAGACAAAAGTGTAATGCACAGAATGACTGAGAACTTTGACCAGGTGCCGTGGGCTCCTCAGAGGCAGTGACCCAGGATTGAATCCCCAGAGCCTCCTTCTGAGTGTCGTGGCCCCGGTGCCCCTCCCACGGGATTTGCTGTCAGGCTTGATGTTTGAAGCAGCCATGGTATCGAGATTTCACTTGTAGAAACTATTCCTTTTCTTCCCTGGGAGAAGCAGGTGTCCTTCTACTTTGTTGGGGAGACCCCTTTTTTAATAAACCAAAATGATAAGCTGTAAGTACATATTAAGGATTAGGTTATATACATGTAAAGAATAATCATAAACATCAAGAAACAGAACCTGATGAGTGGACACCCAGGAGGGCCCTTCCCTCGTCCTAGCCTCCTCCCCGCCGTGAGGTGGCTGCTCTCCCGATGTAGTGTCAGTGACTTGTCCTCATAGCTTACGCCCAAGCACGCATCCCTAAACAACGCAGCCCAGCTTTGCCTAGTTCCAAAGTCCGTAAGTGGGTGGACCGTGCTTGCTGCTTTATTGCTCTTGATGGCTCAGCATTGTGTCCATGAGATTCTTTCATCTTGTGAATATAGTTTTTTTAAAAATAACTTTTATAGTTTTACTCCCTTTAAACACAATGCACTCCATTGCTGTGGAATATTCCTTCCTAGGAGCGTGCATGGTTCATTTCTGCATCCGCTTGTGATGGCCTCCAGGTGCTTTCAGGTTTGGCTCCTGTGGCCGTGGAGTCCATGTCCGTGTGTCCTGGTGCAGGGCTGGGGGGTTTGTGTTCAGCTGGGAGGAACACTGTGGGTCTGTGTGCACGGAGTGTGCTCTCTGAGGCCAGATTGTTTCACAAGTGGTTGCACCCCCGCTGCGCACCAGGCTTTCCATTGCTCCACGTCCTGCTGATATTTGATCCTGTGTCTTCATGTCTGCCATCCTGGTAGGTGTGTGCACAGTAGTTTTCTTATGGTTTTAACCCCTCGGTTGTTAGTGAAGTTGTGCATCTTGTCACATTCATGGACTATTTCCTGTTCTGTTTTTAAAAGTGTTGAAAATTGTGGTCAAATACACATAACAAAAATTTACTATCTTAGCCATGTTTAAGTGCACATTTCAGGGTCAAGAAGTAATTCACACTGTTGTGCAAACCTGACCACCATCCTCCTCCAGAACTTTTTCATCTTGCAAAACTGAGAACAGTCCCCATGAAACACTCAGCCCCCATTGTCCCTCCCTCAGCCCCTGGCACCCACCACCCTAGTTTCTGTCTCTGTTTCCGACTGCTCTAGGGACCTTGTATGAGTGGGTCAAGCACTGTTTTTTTTTGTGTGTCTCGCTTACATCACTGAGCATAATGCCCTCAAGGTTCATCCCTGCTGCAGCCTGTGTTAGAATTGCCTTCCTCTTTAGGCTGAATAACCTTCCCTTGTATTGATGGACCATGTTTTGCTTCTCCGTTCATCCATTAGTGGACACATGTAATATCTACATTCATTTCTCATGTCCTAATATTTGTGGAATAACGTTAGAAAGTCCTATGAATCAAAAGTCATTTGCCATTAAATTTCTTCTTAAACTTTTTTATTGTGAAAATCATCAAAGATAAGAAAAAGGGAAAAATACATGTCAGCTTCACATGTGTTCAGGAATTAATGCTTTATGAATTCACTTTATTCCCTGTGTGTGTGCTATGCATGTGCATATGCCTGTTTGCATACATGTGCTGTGCATGTGCATAGGTATGGGCACTTGCACACGTTAGTGTGTGCATGGGCATATGCGTGCATGTGTGTTCATATGCTAGTGTGTGAATATATTTGTGCTGTGCACCTGCATATGTTTGTGCTGTGCTTGCCTGTGCGCACACTGTGTGTTTTCTGGAACCACTTGCAAGTTGGTTGCAGACTGATTCGTGCCCCAGATATGTCCGCACGCACCTGCTCTAATGATCCTGTGGAGCCACGTAAAGGTCACAGATCTCAGGGATTTAAATGGATGGAGCAGGATGTCCTGACACAGAGTCTGTCTTCCAATGACTGTCACTGCCTCAGTAACATCCTTCACACCTTCTTTAAGCCCCATTCAGGGTGCAGTTTAGACCCCCATCACATTCAGTCACCTGCCCCAAGTCCCCTAAAGCTACAATGTCACAGTTGGAGAGCCCGGCCAAGGCTGGGGGTGCCCCTCCTCTTGGCCTGGCCTCCAGGCCCTAAACTTGGCTCCTGTGTTCCCATCTCTCAGACAGGCCCCAACTTGACTGGGGCCACCACCTCTTTCCTCACAAGGTCCCATCACCCAGTCAAGGGGTTACATTCTCCCCAAACTCAGTATCAGGAGTGGGGGCGTGACAGCCCCATTGGGTCTCCTTCATGTGAGACCTTGTGCTTTTGAAAGAGCAGGTGCCCTGCCCTCGGGGGTGGGGGCTGGGGGGTGGCATGTGGCCCACGATGGGCAGGCAGGTCCCCGGGTGGGGCGAGCCAGTGTGCAAGGAGTTCCACGATGGGTTCTCCTCTCCAAAGGCTTCTGTGGCCCTACCTCTCCCCATGCCTCACCTCGAAGACAGCGCAGTGCCTGGGACGGGAGCCATGGGAGCCTTCAGCCACCGCCCCCCTACACACAAACGCACATGCACATGCACACGCACATGCACACACTGCAGGGAAGCAGGACCTGAGTGCAGGGCTCTCAGTGGCCCTGAGCACCCCGCCGAGAATCAGCCAGCGGAATGGACAGACTGGATCTCCTGGCCCGGACCATGCAGGACTGTCCTGCCTGGGCTTCCAGTGGGGCCGCCTCCTTCTGGAAGCCTGGGAGGCTGGAATCAGGCCCCTTCTTGTCTGTCCTGGCAGCAGACTGAGCTGCACTCTAAGGAGCTCGTGGCTTACCCATGGACCCTGACCATCAGGTGACCAGAGATATTGGTAACATTTCTGTTTTGCCTGTTGAAATGTTTAATGACAAAGATTTTGTTCAGTTTCCTGATGTGGGTGTCCAAAGATGAGAGACACAAGTGTGTGATCTGTACCTCGTATGAGATCAGCCCTAAGCTAGTTTAAACATGATCAAGTTCTGTCTACACAGTAGATTTAGACCTCTGTCTGTCCTGTCTAGTGATTATGTTTAGAGCTGACCATGTGTTGTCTATAATAAGAAGATTTAGACCTGACCATTTTCTGTGTACACTAGGACTATGGGGACATGGATAGAGACCCGGCGTGGCCTCAGCACTGGGAAGTTCTGTGCATGGATCTGAAGGTCAGTGCTTAGATGTCTGGGGTCTGGAGCTGAAATGGGCTTGTCTGCATAACAGCCTCTCTTCTGAGTGTGGTTACCTGGTCCTCCCAAATGTCAGTGCTATGGTCGGGGCCTTAGTCTTAATCCCTGCAAGGTTCACCTTCCCTGGGGCTCATGGAGAATCTGCAGCAGGGCTACCTGGCAATAAGTCCAATTCACCAGCACGTGCATAGTGCGTAGGGAGGCAGGTTTAGCTGGTGAATTGATTGCAGGGCACGCAGTTTGGGCAAAAGGCCGATGGGTAACAGCTGAGGCTGCTGCTGAGCTCTCCTTCCAGTATACCATCCCTACTCAGCAGCGTCCAGAGCTGCCCCTCGGCTTTCAGCCCTGCTCTCCTGTGAGTTTTCTCAACATGTAAGTGAGACAAGAAGGGACTGAACCTGCCAGAACCAAGCAGTGTGTTCACCTCTAGCATGAAAGCTTTAAAAACATGTAAAATCAACAGAACCAAAGGGAAAGAGGAGGACTTCTCTGGGACAAGTGTGGGGAGAGGAGACCCACCTGCCACTTTTTCCAATCCCAGGGACCCAGCTTGTTTCCACAGTAGGGGAGCCACCAGCAGAGCCATGGTGGCCTGACCAAGGGGATGTGTGACCCCAGGTGCAGGGTCTGGGGAGGGCCGTTCACCCTGGGACTGTGGACATGTGACTCAGGTGGAAGGGTCTGGGTAGGAGGTGTCACCTGTTGAGAGAGAACGTGTGACTCTAGGTGCAGCGTCTGGGGAGGTGGGGTCGCCCGTGAATGTGGATGTGCGACCCCAGGTAAAGGGTGCAGGGACTGTATGGTTCTCACCACATCTGCATGGGTCAGGATCACATGTACGGAGAGACCCCATATGTGCTCTTTGCCTGCAGTGTGTCCTGTCCCCTTTGAGATTTCCAACCTCTGCATTAAGGGTGTTGCCCTAATTAACCTGTGGTTCCTTTTCTTCTCTTAATCTTGTCACATTCATATGAGGTCAGGCATGTTTGAGTGGGTTGCTGCTCTGTGTTCTGGTGAGTGACAATGCTTGGTGGTATCATATTAATATAATATCATATCATATGTCTAATCTATGGGGGTCTCCACTGCCTGGGTCCCCCTGGACAGAGGTCAGGTGAGCACAGACTAGCCCTCCCTAAGAATGGTCTCCCACGTGCTCTGAGGGTACCGTTTATGGCCCCTAAGGTAGGAGACTGTGTCTGGGCCTCTGACATTTGTGATGAAGGGGAGTCGAAATGGAATCTCAATTAATAAGACATTATTTTAAGAATTTATTTTAAGTGAAATAAAACACGTCACATTCCCTTTACCATCATCACCATTTTAAGTGCACGTTTCTGAGGCATCAGATCTATTCATTTTCTCTTGGAGCCATCACCACCATTCCTAGAACATTTCATCTTGCAAAACCAAAATTCCACAACCATGAAAGTCTCACTCCCCGTTCCCTCCCGCTGCCTCTGGCACCGATATCCACTTCAGTCCCTGAGTTGTCGACTCCAGGGCACCCACTGGAGTGGAATCCTGCAGTGTTTGCTGACGGGTCACTTTGGAAGAGCTGACTTTCAGTCTGAAGCTCTGCCTGTTTGCATCTGAAGAATCTGCATTTAAGGAGAGGATGTATGAGGAAGGGGGTGTATGAGGGACAAAGGCGTCTGGGGTGCAGATGAGCCAGGACCTGACCAGCTGCCTTTTGGGTCCTCTGGTTCCACCTCTTGGTCTGTGCCTCAGCTGCATCATCACTGGCCCCACTGGCACCCCTGGGGTGTTGTTGTCTGAGTGAGATTCCCCTGGTGTCCCTGCTCTCCTCCCCTCCTCCTGCTGGTTGGGAAGGGAACTTCTTGCTGTGTGGTCTCTACTCCTGAGGCACGAAGGACCCTGCAGCATGGACCTGCAGAGTGTGGGGTGTGGTCCCAAGAGCATGGGACCCACATAGGACACAACATTGCGGTATGACAAGTGCTAGGGCTGCCTCATCACTGACAGGGAATGTTGCCAAGATCCTGCTCGGGCGGGCATGGTGGGTGGCCTTGGACCCCAGAGGCCCCATTCCTATCCGGGAGCTTGGAGAGTGCATCCCTATGGGCTCCAGATTCACCCTATATCTCAGCCATATCCCTCTGTCCTGTCTTTGAACTCAGGAAAACGAGCTCTCTTGTGCACAACATAGGCCTGGTCCTGTCCGTATTAGGATTCTTTAATTTAGGCGTCCTGGGATAGTAGCTCTTTTTAGGCCTGAGAAGGAACAGCTCAGTGGTGTACAACAATTTCAGATGAAGCTAACTAATATTCAATGACTGTCTCTATACTGCTAGGTTGTTGACTTCTATTAGTCATTATTCTCCTGGTTTTAGCTCTGATGTGGGGATTACAGAGGATTCAATGTTAAAATCTTCATAATCTGTGTATTTGTAGCGTCAGTATCATTACTGACCCATAGTTTGTATGGTTTGGGTAGAGTTATTGATTTTATGTATCATGTAAAGGATTCACAATGATGATAGAGCAGCTAAGATTACAATAATGGCTGGTAAATTGTTCACATTTTCTCTACCTGTGCATTTATTGTATGTATATGAGGTAGTTTAGTTGTCAATATTAGTGAAATAATATAGAGGACTAGAGAACTTATTTTAAATATAACTATTAATGTGTGATAACGAACATGTAAAAGTTCTTCCATAATCGGTGATGTTGCATCTTGAGAGTCTAGAAGAAATTGATATACATTTTGATATACAGTAATTTAGCCTATGATTTAACTTTGACGAAGTTACATCACTTTTAACTTTTATCTCATTTATTGAGAAAGACATAATTGTTATGGTGTTGGTTTGAAACTGGTTGAAAAGGACTTGAGTCCTTCCTTATTTTACATTTACATAGGTAGGATCTTCAAACATAGGATATGGTGGAGGGCATCCGTGTAACCATTCTAGGTTAGTAGTAGCAGTTTCCACTGCTGAGACTTCTCGTTTGGATGCAAATGCTTTTCAAAGTATGAAGATTTTAGCATTACTGCTGCTACTGAGATGAATGAGACTAAAGACAAAATATTTCATGTTGTGTGTGCCTCAGGGTACTCAGACTAACGTAGTGACATCCCTGAGAGGCCAAGAAAGTGCTGCAGGAAGTCGTATTTACTACAACAAATAAACCTGTGACGTGACTGCTCATGCTGAGTTAAGTGTATAACCTGAGAATAGTGGGAATCAGTGTAGGAAGCCTCCTATAATAGTGAAGACTGCTCCCATGGACACTGCATCATGGAAGTGTGCTACTACATAGTATGTATCCTGGAGGACAATGTCCAGGGATGAGTTGGCTAAGATGATTCCTGTCACACCACCTACTGTATAAAGGAAAATAAAGCCTAAAACTCATAATAGAGTGGGAGCTCATATAATATTACCTCCGTGAAGAGTTGCTGATCAGGGACTTCCCTGGTGATGAAGTGGTTAATAATAGGCCTGCCAATGCATGGGACACGGGTTCGATCCCGGGTCCGGGAAGATCCCACATGCTGCAGAGCAAAAAGCCCATGCTCCACAACTACTGAAGCCCACGTGCCTAGAGCCTGTGCTCTGCAGCAAGAGAAGCCACTGCCATGAGAAGCCCGCACACAGCGACAGAGAGTAGCTCCCACTCACCGCAACCAGAGAAAGCCGGCGTGCATTAACGAAGACCCAACACAGCCAAAAAAAAAATTAGGGCTTCCCCGGTGGCGCAGTGGTTGAGAGTCCGCCTGCCGATGCGGGGGGCGCGGGTTTGTGCCCTGGTCTGGGGGGATACCATATGCCGTGGAGCAGCTGGGCTCATGGGCCGTGGCTGCTGGGCCTGCGTGTCCAGAGCCTGTGCTCTGCAATGGAAGAGGCCGCAGCAGTGAGAGGCCTGCGTACTGCAAAAAAAAAAAAATTAAAAGAAGAGTTGCTAATCGGCGAGATACTTTTACTCCTGTAGGGATAGAAGTAATTACGGTAGCTGATGCAAAGTATGCTACTGAATCGACAGCTATCCTTATGGTAAATATAAGATGGGCCCACAAGAGAAATCCTAAAAAGCCAGTGGACATGACTCATAACATTCCCAAATAGATGAAAGGCAGTATTTGTCCTAAATAGTATGTAATGATATGTGAAATTATAACAAACCCTGGTAGGCCACGAATACACACTTCAGGGTGACCAAAGAATCAGAATAGGTGTTGGTATAGGATTCGGTCTCCTCCTGCAGGGTCAGAGAAGGTAGTGGTGAGATTTCTGTCTCTTAACAGTATGGCGATTCTGGCTGCTCGGAATGACACTGGTAATTATCGTAATATGGCTATAGCTGGGGAAGATTAAACTAATAATGGTGTTTGGTATTGGGATATGACTGCTGGTTTTGGATTAAAGACTATAGTAATACAAGAAATAGCACGAAGAATTGAAGAGACACCTGCTAAATGTAAGGAGGAAATGGTTAGGTCGACAGAGGCTCCTGCCTGGGCCAGATTGCAGGCCAGAGCTGAATACACGGCTCCACTGGTACCAGAACCAGCTTCTACTATTGGTGATATGAGTAGGAGTAAGAATGATGGGGGAAATAGTCAAAAGTTTATATGCTTTATTTGGGGAAATGTTACCTCAGGTGTCTGAGTTATTAGTGGCCCAAGTCAGTTTTCAAACCCTGCAATCATAATAGGTACAACTGTAGAGAATATTATTACAAGTGCAAGGACTGTTATGACTACGTTAAAGATTTGGGCATCTCCAAGTAGTGCTCCAGGTTAGCATAGCTCAGCCTGGATTAATATACTCAAGATGCTGCCTGGTACACCACTTCAAGCAACAAATAGTAAATATAAAATGCTGATATCTTTGTTGAAAATAATCAGCAGTGTATGAGCAGAGGTAAAATGACTTGAGCTAGCTTTAGACTGTAAACCTAGAGACAGAGATTGAGCCCTCTGCTCTTGTCCCGTTTAGCTGTGGATCTAGATGGGGTCAATGCAGGTTTCATCACAGCCCCTGAAAGAATTTTGTAACAGTTTCTCCCTGTGGTTTTTTTTTAAAATTTATTTTTATACGGGAGTGTAGCTGATTTTCCATGCTGTCTTTCTTGCTGCTGCACATCCACTTGATTCACTTACAGAGAGACATCCATAAATTCTTTTTCACGTTCTTACCAGTCGTACATATTCTTTTCTGGTGACTAGAGTGTGCTGAGTCCAGTTTCTTGAGCTATAGAGGAGGTCTTGTCGATTACCTATTTGGTCTTTGGAACGGTATCTGTGCTTATTTCAACCCTCTGGTTTATGCCTCACCCCGCCCCACCTTTCCCCTTTAGCAGCCATAAGTTTGTTTTCTAAATGTGTGACTCTGTTTGTTTTGTAATTAGTTCATGTGTAGCCATTTTTAGATTCCACTTATAAGTGATATCTTATGCTAAGTGTCTTTTTGTGTCTGACTTATGTCACTTAGAATGATCGTACCTAAGTCCACCTGAGTTGCTGCAACTGTCCTTATTTCATGGCTGAGTAATATTCCATTGTACATAAATACCATATCTTCTTTATCCATTTTTTGCTTCCAAGGACATTTATATTGTTTCCAAGTCGAGGCTCCTGCAAAAGGGCTGCAATAATAGTTGAAGTGCCTGTGTCCTATGGATTTATGGTTATCCCGAGATAAACACCAAGGCGTGGAAGTGCCGTATGCTCTGTAGCTCTATTTTTTTAAATTAATTCATTTTTTTTGCTTGTGTTGGGTCTTTGTTATTGCACGTGGGCTTTCTCTAGTTGCAGCAAGTTGGGGATACTCTTCGTTGAAGTGCATGGGCTTCTCATTGCACTGGCTTCTCTTTTTGCGGAGCACAGGCTCTAGGCGTTGGGCTTCAGTACTTGTGGCACATGGGCTCAGCAGTTGTGGCTCATGGGCTCTAGAGCACAGGTTCAGTAGTCGTGGCGCACAGGCTTAATTGCTCCGTGGCATGTGTTATCTTTCCGCACCAGGGCTCGAACCTGTGTCCTCTGCATTAGCAGTTGGATTCTTAACCACTGCACCACCAGGGAAGTCCCTATAGCTCTGTGTTTTAGAATTTTTAGGAAACATCATACCCTTCTCCAGCGTGGCTGTTAGCAGTTGACATTCCCACCATCAGCGCAGCAGGGTTCCCTTTTCTCCACGTCCTCTCCTCCATATCTGGTTTTTACACATTGTGACGGTGGCCATTCTGACTGGGGCAAAGTGATACATGTTTGTAGTGTTGATTTGTTTTTCCTGCATGTTTGGTTGGCACAAGGGCGTATGGATTTACACTGTACGCCCTTTTTGGCCAACTGAATCATAGGCAATGTTGAGCAGCTTTCATGTGCTTTAACAGCGAGTCCAGTCTACATCTTGCAATCCGGTTCCTGCAATTCTGCCTTGTTTTCAAGTCCTTTTCAATGACATACCCCAAGACATTTTTCCATCATAGTTGTCATTTACAATCCTGCAGGTGTTGTGGATTGCAGTGCCCCTGAGCACCTGTCTTCAACATGTTTCTGGAACCGGCCACAAAGTGGCAGGATCGCTTTAAGCCCCATTCTGGTTACAGGGGCAGCCTGAGCCTTTGGGAAATTCCTCTTCCTGATTGGAAATTAGAGTGGTATGTGCTGTCCAAACACGTAGAGCTTGTTTCTCATTCTTTCCCCCGCTTCCCCTTCATCCTCGGGACAAATTCCAAGCCGTTCACGACCAGCTGTTGAGTGTGTTGACTTCCCCAGGTGGGGAGACTCTAAGGAACGAGGCTGGAGCGGGGACCCCTCCCCCAGGACATGTGGAGGTAAGGTGACTTTTCCAAACTCTTCCCGCCCATCCGGGCCCCCATCCTCTGGGGTTCTATCCGGACACTGCGTGGTTTCCAGCGGTGCGGGGCTCTGGCGCTGCCCTGCAGGGAGCAGCCCTGCTACCCGCGCCTGCAGCGCCGCCTGCTGGTCTCTCCGTCCTCCCGCCGGGCACAGTCTTCCACCTTCCCCACTGCCTCGGATGCTCTGCCTCCGCACTGTCCAGTGATCAGCCCCTCGTCCCCACCGCCATCACCCCCAGCTCCACACCCCTCGTCCAGCCTCAGGGATGACCCAGGACCCTTCCTGGGCTCCCCGCCTGCCCATTCTTGGTCGGTATCCCTCAGTCCACCTGTGCAAACAGGTGAGGATCCCCTCCAGAGGCTCCCAAACGCTTCACCCGTACATCCTCCCCAGAGTCGGCCCGTGCCCTGTCGGGATGTTCCACCCTCAGCAAGCCCCCAGGTACATGGCAAGGGCAGACATCAGGCCTGCTGCGTGCACTGCTGTGCGTCCGTCTCTATACACAGGCATGACACTGCCCAGGGTGCAGGAAAGGCAGCCTTACCTCGGGACGTGGGGAGAGGGGCTGCCCACAGGGCGGACGTCAGCTCTCGGCTCACCAGGCAAGGGCAGCCGGGTTCTCGCTCCTTGGACCCTTTCTCACCCAGCCGGACCATGACCCGGCTTTGTTCCCACCCCTGTTGTCCCTCCATTGGCCTCGCTCTTGTGAGCAGAGCAGGACAGTGTGGTCTGTGGTTACAGGCTGAGACACACAGACACTGGCTGACCTGCGTGCACCCAGCTGACCCCATGGAATGGGCACTGCACCAGGGCCTGTGCAGTGTGGGTTCACATGCCCACAGAGAGGCCGGGCCTCTGTCCTGGCTCCAGAGGTCACCTTGAGTCTGACGGGAGTGTCCGTGCTCCATGGGCCTCGCTCCAGGCTGGTCTGTGCTGACGGCGTGATACACGGTGGGGCTTCCTGAGTCGCCCCCGGGGGCTGGAGGCTAAGGTCAGGCACACGGTGGTCCCACATTGATGTGACAGACTCCATTAAACCCTGCACTTCACGACTCAGGTGGGCTTCCCTGGGCTGTCACAGCTGAGGAGGCTGGACCCTGCTCATCCCCCTGTCCTCGCTGATTTCAACTTGCATCCTTCACCATAATAAACCCTGCGTATAACAGCTTCAGGGAATTCTGGGAGCCTCCAAGAAAAAATAAATCAGGGAGGGGGTCTCTGCATCCCCAGCTCTGCAGTTGGGGTCAGAAGTCGGTGGGGATGATCTTGGGGCCCTGGAACCTGAAGGGCCCCCCACCAGGGGAGGGGTAAGAGACCCTGGGTGGTAGTTAAGCTGAGTCCAAGGCCCTCCTACGTAGGAGGCTTCCTGGCCCCAGGGATCCTGAAGCAGCCGGCTCCCTACTCCCCTCCACCTCCAGGCCTGATCCCTGCTCTTGAGAGATTCCTTAGGGTGGGGTCCTGGTGCTGGAGGTGCCCCGATGCTGTGGCCTCCTGAGTCTCCAATGAGGATAACAGGAGTCGCGGAAGACTTGTTCACAAAAAGGGAGCTTCTGCCAGAGCAAAGCCTGGGTCTGTTGCCCCCGACCCCAGGTGCACTGGGGCAGGAATGTGAGAGCGAGGCTCCCTCCCCTCCCAAGACACACAGGACACATGGGCACTGGTCACTGGACTCCCACACAATATTAAAATCTCCCACGCAGGCCTGATGGGTGAGAGACACTATTTAAAGATTATTAATGGGGCCAGGGGGGCCCAGAAGGGGAAGCTGGGGGTGGGGAGAGTTGGAAAATCACCCAAGGACATGCTCTCCCTGCAGCGACCCCCCAGGTGAGCCCAGGTGGAGGTGGACCCATCAAGTCAGAGCCCACATCCTTGGCCTTTGGAGGACAAATAGCCAAGCACCCCCAGTACTTGCCTCCACCTGCTGCAGTTAGGGCCTGCCCTGTCTTCTTCATGGCCAAGTTCTCACCCTTCCCAGAAGCCCTCTTGGGGGTTAATGGGATGGGGGTGTCCATGGCAGGACTGGAGGGTCTGTGGTGGGCTGGAGGCCATGTGGCAGGCAGGAGGGCTCCCACCGATCCTGCCGGTCCACACCTCCTGGTCATAGGCCCGCACAGAGTCCACCAGGCTGTGGATGTGGTAGAAGGTGCCAGGGACTGGTCCAGCCCATGCAGGTGTCTGACCACCGAGCGGTCTGTGTGGAGTATTCCCAGGGAGCCCTGGCCGTGCTCGCACCCTCCGGAAGGACACGTCAGCATGGTCCCTGGAATGACCGGGAGGTCAGCCAGAAGTACCCCCCACGCAACCTCACTGTTACCACAAGAAACAAGAGACAACTCCATGCAGAAAGACAGAACATCACCAGCCTGATGCTGTCCTGAGGAAGGTCGGCTGGCATCTGGGAACCGGGTGCTATGGTGGGTTGAATGGGGAGGTCCCCCCAAAAGTTATGTCCACGTCATTGCTCCCAGAATCTGAGAAAAGAACCTTATTTGGGAGTAGGGTCTCTGCAGGCATAATTAGTTATGGATCTGCAGATGAGGTCATCCTGGATCCGGGTGGTCCTGAATCAGTGACAGTGTCCTTCTAAGAGATTAGAGGAGAGACACAGACACACAGGAGACACCATGTGAAGATGGAGGTAGAGACGGGAGGGATGAGGCCACAAGCCCAGGGACGCCTGGCACCCCCAGAAGCTGGAAGAGGCGGGAAGGACCCTCCCCTGGAGCCTCCGGAGGGAGCGCAGACCTTGACCTCAGACGTCTGGTCTCCGGGACTGAGAGAGGACAGGTTTCTGTTGCTCTGAGACTCCGTTTGTGGTCGTTTGTCAACAGCTGCCCTGGGAAGCTAATGCAGCTGGTGAGCAGCTCCCTGGCCTGATCTAAACCCCCCCGCCTCCTGTTAGGGGCAGTCCCCTGTGCCTGTGCTGTGTGCACAAACCATGTGGTTCATGCTGAACCCTGGCTCCCCTTCTGGGCACCGACATTTTGGAGGGTGAGGGCAGAGCACACCACGTGACCAGCCCCCAGCTGGTTACCAAGCCTCTAATGAGCTTCCCTGGGTGGACGGAGGTGGGGGTAACTGTAATGGTTCTGCCCTTGTCGCTGGGGGAAGAGACATCCTAGAAACCCTCGAGGGAAGAAGGGGGCATGAAGGGTCACGAGGTGACCGGAGCAGGGGCCCTCCCACCCGGGCATCCCTACTGTGTGCTGTGAACCATCTCAGCTGTGAGGACACAAGTCACAAGCATGTGCTGGGTCCTGTGAGCCTCCCAGCCGATACCTGAAGGTGAGGGTGGCCCTGCAGACCCCAGCCCTCTCCTCCACGTCTAGTAGGTGGAAGACCCACTTCTCCTTGCCATTCCAGAAGCGGTTCTGGAGCTGTCCTGGGAGGGCTTCTGGGGTTATGCAGGCTGAGCCCCTGTTGCTACGCCCCCACTTCCCCACAAAGAGCCTCCAGAGCAAGCAGTTTGCCCTGTTGCCTGAATGACCGCCCACCAGTTTTCTGAGGAAAGAATCAGGGTTTTCTGTAGCAGCATCTGCAGGCAGCTCTGCATCTGGGCCCACGTTCACATCTTCTGTGTAAACACCGAGAATCTTCCTTGACACGTGCTCCCGGCTGACACCCTCCACATGCCGACCACAGGTCCCAGTGTGGGCGTCAGACTGACTGCCCGTCTCAGCCTCCTGTTGTTGTCAGAGCTGCTCCAGGCCCTGCTCAAAACCCGTGGACCCACCTTTCATAGGGCTGTCCTCCACCCCCACCTTCAGCAGGAGTTCACCTAAGTATTTAAGTGAAGGGGTCCAGAGATAAGTAAGGACGCTACAAACAAACAAACAGATGGAACCAGCTGGGACCAAGATGGCAATGAGTGTGACCTCCAACCGACCCTGAGTCTCATCACGTGTTTACTATATCAGCATATTAGGGGACACACCCACCGGTGGCCATGACTGGACATCAAGGACCAGAAACGGGTAAAAGGAGATGGTACCCCAGCCCCTTGGAAGAAGCCCCGCCCCTTCCCCAGAAGGCCTCTTCATCCCACCACTAGCCTCCCTCCTCCTCCCTTTGTCTTTACTCTTTAAAATTAAACCTCTCTCTCCAGGAGGGCGAGAAGGTGACCTGTGAACTCAGTTCCCGCTTCTCCACTCTTTGGCCACTGAATAGAGCCTGTGCTGTGTTGGTCTCGGCTTTGGTTCTGTTATTTGCCTACTTGAACCCACGTGGGAAAAGGAAACCTTCCACGCTGGGGCAGAGCACCTCGCAGGCTGGGGCCCGAGCAGGGTCCACATGACTTCACTTGGTAACAGTTTGTAAGGGGACGGTGGTCTCTGCCCGCGGGGTGGGGAGGGAACGCCTACAGCCACAGCACCGGCTCCATGGATGGCATGGCCCCTCGTGGGCTTGGACCGTGTGCTCTCGTCCCCCCACCCCAGTCACCCCTGACAGTCATGACATGGTGACACTGGCTGCTGGGCGTCCAGTCAGGCAGGACCAGAGGCAGCACCTGGTGCCAGGTGAGACGTGCCTTTTCACGGGCAGGGGACATAGGCGATATTAGGACTTTGTGTCTAGAAAACAAACCAAGTGGCTAGAAGGTGATCTGAGCTGTGGATTTGAAACCCACGGTGAGGTGAGGGCTCCCACTGGACACTGGCTTGGGAGCTTCTGCAGAAATGAGACCACACCCGTGCTTCCGGCCCGACCCCTCCAGACCTCCATGTGGGCACAGATGGGCCTGCGTCCCTCAGGCTCCCCGACCCAGAGCCTGGAGGGCTGATGCTGCCAGGGCCTGGGGATGCGAGTGGTCCCTCCACCAATGCTGCTCGGCCCCTCCTGCCCAGTGACCGGGGAGGGAAGCCCCATGGAGTCTGAGGCCTGGCACAGGCGAAGCTTGCACGCCCCCCCCACCAGCAACCCCAGCCCTGCCCTGCTTCCTCAGGCCCACTGCCTGCCCCTCCCGGTGCCCGTGTCCCACCGACTCACATTCCCGGTGTGGACATCCACGTGCACAAGCTGCTCTGTGTCCTGTTCCCACATGGGACACCCCCATCCCTGCTTCTCCCTAATGACGGCCCGGACCCCGAATGTTCTGGGCAGGAAGAGGGCCAAGGGGGATGGCGGCCTGTCCCACCTGCCTCCCGGGGGCCCAGACACAGGGCTCGGGGCTGCTGGGCCTTGAGGTCTGGATGCTCCCAGGTGTGGGATGAACCTGCCACTGCCTGCTGGAGCTGCCCCTTCCGAGACTCAGGAAACAGGGGGACCCACCAAATGGAGCCTGTCCCCAGGCTCTGCTGCAAGTCTGCTTGGATTTGCTCTCCCGATCCTGAAGACAGACCTGCGGGAAACAGGGCCTGTGATTCCCACACTGACGGTGTTCCGTGAAATTTCCACTAGACCTCTTCCTACCCTGTTCTGAGCGAATTACTAGTCAGTCCATGCTACCATCACCCCACGAGCAGACCGGGAAGCTGAGGCTCCGAGAAGCCAAGTAATCCAGCCGGAAGCACAGCTGTGGGACCACGGAGTGTGGTCTGCACCCGCCGCCCACCCAGGGGGACTGCCCACTCCCCACAGCTTCCACGCCTGTTCCCTTCATCCCCCTCCCGGGACCAACTCACAGAGCCTCCTCTTGGAGGTACTCACTTACCTTCTTCTAACAGGATCCGTCTCGCTATCCTGTTCTGGGATCACCCTGAAGCTTGTCACTGAAGCACGATCAGCCTCACGTCACCAGGGAAGCTTTCCTGGATCACACTCACCACCTGCACGTCCACTCTCAGCTCAGACCCAGAAAGGGCCCCTCATCCCCGAGCCCCATCGCTCTGCCTGGGCTCCCACCTACTCCTGCGTGGTCCGTCCCTCTCATGTCCCCTGCAGCATCACCAGGAGCTCCCACCTGCCCCAGACAGGCTTTCTGCTCTGTCCTGGGGAAGTCTCCATGGTGTTAGGTGGAAGACACAAGAGGTACCCGTGGGGCCTCCCTCATGCAGCACAGTGGCCAGCACCTGCCTACTGACCTCATCACTCTGGATGGACGGGGGTCAGGGGGCCTGTGGCATCTCCCGGTTCTCATTTCATCCCAGCACTGCCCACAGGGAAGTTGCTAAGCAACTCTGTGCTGGCTGCATACACACGCCCCCCTCCCAGCACACGGGGCTCTCGTGGTCAGGCCCCTCCCAGGATATGGAGCTCACCTGGGCAGGTACCCAGCAGTCCACAGGGCCCTCGTGGTCAGGCCCCTCCCAGGATATGGAGCTCACCTGTGCTGGCACCCAGCAGCCCACGGGGCTCTCGTGGTCCGGCCCCTCCCAGGATACGGAGCTCCCCTGGGCAGGTACCCTGGCAGGGCTGGACACACAGGAACCGTGCACGTAGCCCTCATGGCAGAACACCCCCAGCCCACCTGTCGGTCAGAGCTGACACAGAGCACCTCAGAGCAGGACCTGAACTAACAAACAGCAGCTCCGGGACACGTCTGTGACCCTGGGCTTCACTCTGTGTGGCCTCCTTCCGCCTGGTCTTCCAGAGGCTTCCACTGCAGCTGGGGCACCAGGCCTCTGTCTCCACCCACCACCCCTCCTTCTCCCTGACTCCTGGGTTCCTCTCATTAGGAGAGGGCCTTCTTGAAATTGTCTCCCACTCATGGGCCAGATAAAATGATTAGAAAATTAGCCAGAGCTGCAGCCCCTTGTCTATCCTGACTCAGGAGCCCACACCTGTTCCTTGGACGTGGCCAGTGCAGCAAGACCCATTTTCTGCAGCTATGAGCCCCTGAGGGGCAAGGATTGGCTGACCTGGGCAGCCTGATTGTGCGGGCCAGCCCTCCCCAGGTGTGCCTGGGTTGAGGTCATTATAAACACCACTCCATGGAGCAAGAGCCCCTGCAGCTGTGCCTGACACCATATTCTCTGCCCCGTCAGCAGTGTCGGGGCTGGGCTGGTGGGTGGGAGTGAGGGGCCACGGCTTTGTGGGTGGCCCAGTGTGAGTGGGCTCTGCTGGACTTTCTGCAGGAGTGGCCAAGCTGCTACCTGCTAAAGAAGAGGATGTGTCACCCGTAACTGCCACTGGAATTTCTCCCCGGGCAGAGGTGAGGAAGGAAAAAAGCAGTGGGGGCCGGGACAGGAGGGGTACCTCAGGCAGGGAAATGGAAAGCTTCCAGAAGAGCGCCAGGGGCCAGGACAATCATGGCTGGCCTGCAGGCACCAAGTCGACCAGTGTGCTGTCGCAGCTCCATGGCCCTTCCTCTAGGCTTTCACGTCCTTGTACATATTCAGGTGTTTTACCTGGGAAGGGTGGGAACAGTTCAGCAGCAGCTGGCCTGGGGCTCAGCTCACGTTTACTCACAGACGCCTCAGCACTGTCCCCCAGCTTTGCAATGAGGACACTCCTTGCGGGGGGGGGCTGCTGGCTGCATGCAAGACGATTCCCCACCTCTGACCAACTTCAGAATTGTTTACCGCTGGAGCAAGTGCCCTGATAGGGTTTTCCTCTGTATAACTGGTGGGTTCTGTTTTTTTTTTTTCTTTTTTGGTTCAAGGTAGATTTTATTCCTCTTTTTTGTATTTATAGATATAAGCCTGGAAATAATTCATTCATATAAATACATGTATGTGAAGGGAATAACTTTTTTCCATTTTTAAAAAATTTTATTTTTCATTTTATTTTATTTATTTTTTATACAGCAAGTTCTTACTGGTTATCTATTTTATACATATAAATGTATACATATCAATCCCAATATCCCAACTCCTCCCACAGCCACCCCCCCACAGCTTTCCCCTCTTGGTGTCCATACATTTGTTCTCTACATCTGTGTCTCTATTTCTGCTCTGCAAACCGGTTCATCTGTACTTTTTTCTAGGTTCCACATATATGCGTTAATATACAATATTTGTTTTTCTCTTTCTGACTTACTTCACTCTGTATGACAGTCTCTAGATCCATCGACGTCTCTACAAATGACCCAATTTCATTCCTTTTTATGGCTGAGTAATAGTCCATTTTATATATGTACCACATCTTTATCCATTCGTCTGTCTCTGGGCATTTAGGTTTCTTCCATTACCTGGCTATTGTAAATAGTGCTGCAGTGAACATTGTGGTGAATGTGTCTTTTTGATTTATGGTTTTCTCTGAGTATATGCCCAGTAGTGGGATTGCTGGATCATATGGTAATTCTATTTTTAGTTTTTTAAGGAACCTCCATACTGTTCTCCATAGTGACTGTATCAATTTACATTCCCACCAATAGTGGAAGAGGGTTCCTTTTCTCCACATCCTCTCTAGCATTTGTTGTTTGTAGATTTTCTGATGATGCCCATTCTAACAGGTGCAAGGTGATACCTCATTGCAGTTTTGATTTGCATTTCTCTAATGATTAGTGATGTTCAGCATCCTTTCATGTGTTTGTTGGCAATATGTATATCTTCTTTGGAGAAATGTCTATTTAGGTCTTCTGCCCATTTTTGGATTGGGTTGTTTGTTTTTGTGATATTGAGCTACACGAGCTGCTTGTAAATTTTGGAGATTAATCCTTTGTCATTTGCTTCATTTGCAAACATTTTCTCCCATTCTGAGGGTTGTCTTTTTGTCTTGTTTATGTTTTCCTTTGCTGTGCAAAAGCTTTGAAGTTTCATTAGGTCCCATTTGTTTATTTTTTTTATTTCCACCTCTCTAGGAGGTGGGTCAAAAAGGATCTTGCTGTGATTTATGTCATAGAGTGTTCTGCCTGTGTTTTCCTCTAAGAGTTTTATAGTGTCTGGTCTAACATTTAGATCTCTAATCCATTTTGAGTTTATTTTTGTGTGTGGTGTTATGGAGTGTTCTAATTTCATTCTTTTACGTGTAGTTGTCCAGTTTTTCCAGCACCACTTACTGAAGAGACTGTCTTTTCTCCATTGTATATCTTTGCCTCCTTTGTCATAGATGAGTTAGCCATAGGTACGTAGGTTTATCTCTGGGCTTTCTATCTTGTTCAATTGATCTATATTTCTGTTTTTGTGCCAGTACCATATAGTCTTGATTACTGTAGCTTTGTAGTATAGTCTGAAGTCAGGAAGTCTGATTCCTCCAGCTCTTTTAATTTCCCTCAAGACTGCTTTGGCTATTCGGGGTCTTTTGTGTCTCCATACAAATTTTAAGATTTTTTTGTTCTAGTTCTGTAGAAAAAGCCACTGGTAAGTTGATAGGGATTGCATTGAATCTGTAGCTTGCTTTGGGTACTATAGTCATTTTCACAATATTGATTCTTCTAATCCAAGAACATGGTTTATACCTCCATCTGTTTATAACATCTTTGATTTCTTTCAGCAGTGTCTTATAGTTTTCTGAGTACAGGTGTTTTACCTCCTTACGTAGGTTCATTCCTATGTATTTTATTCTTTTTGTTGCAATGATGAATGGGATTGTTTCCTTAATTTCTCTTTCTGATCTTTCATTGTTAGTGTTTAGGAATGCAAGAGATTTCTGTGCATTAATTTTGTATCCTGCAACTTTACCAAGTTCATTGATTAGCTCTAGTAGTTTTCTGGTGGCATCTTTAGGATTCACTATGTGTAGTATCATGTCATTTGCAAACAGTGACAATTTTACTTCTTCTTTTCCAATTTGTATTCCTTTTATTTCTTTTTCTTCTCTGATTACTGTGTCTAGGACTTCCAAAACTATGTTGAGTAATAGTGGTGAGAGTGGACATCCTTGTCTTGTTCCTGATCTTAGAGGAAATGCTTTTAGTTTTTCACTATTGAGAATGATGTTTGCTGTGGGTTTGTCATATACTGCCTTTATTATGTTGAGGTAGATTCCCTCTATGCCCACTTTTTGGAGACTTTTAATCATAAATGAGTGTTGAATTTTGTTGAAAGCTTTTCCTGCATCTATTGGGATGATCATATTTTTATTCTACAATCTGTTAATATGGTGAATCACATTGATTGATTTGTGTATATTGAAGAATTCTTGCATCCCTGGGATAAACCCCACCTGATCATGGTGCATGATCCTTTTAATGTGTTGTTCAATTCTGTTTCCTAATATTTTGTTGAGGATTTTTACATCTATATTAATCAGTGATATTGGTCTCTAATTTTCTTTTACTGTAGTATCTTTGTCTGGTTTTGGTATCAGGGTGATGGTGGCCTCATATAACAAGTTTGGGAGTATTCCTTCCCCTGATAATTTCTGAAGAGTTTGAGAAGATTGGGTGTTAGCTCTTGTCTAAATGTTTGATAGAATTCACCTCTGATGCCATCTGGTTCTGGACTTTTGTTTGTTGGAAGATTTTTGATCACAGTTTCAATTTCGTTACTTGTGATTGGTCTGTTCATATTTTCTATTTCTTCCCGGCTCAGTCTTGGAAGGTTATATCTTTCTAAGAATTTGTCCATTTCTTCCAGGTTGCCCATTTTATTGGCATAGAGTTGCTTGTAGAGGTCTCTTAGGATGCTTTGTATTTCTGTGGTGTCTGTTACAACTTTTCCTTTTTCATTTCTAATTTTATTGATTTGAGTCCTCTCCCTCTTTTACTTGAGTCTGGCTAAATGTTTATCATTTTTGTTTATCTTCTCAAAGAACCAGCTTTTAGTTTTATTGATCTTTGCTATTGTTTTTATTTCATTTATTTCTGCTCTGATCTTTATGATTTCTTTCCTTCTATTAACTTCGTGTTTTGTTCTTCTTTCTCTAGTTCCTTTAGGTGTAAGGTTAGATTGTTTATTTGAGATTTTTCTGGTTTCTTGAGGTAGGCTTTTATTGCTATAAACTTCCCTCTTAGAACTGGTTTTGCTGCATTCCATAGGGTTTCTATCATCGTGTTTTTGTTGTCATTTGTCTCTAGGTAGTTTTTGATTTCCTCTTTTATTCCTTTAGTGATCTCTTGGTTATTTAGAAACGTATTGTTTAGCCTCCATGCGTTTGTGTTTTTTACGTTATTTTCCCTGTAATTGATTTCTAATCTCATAGCATTGTGGTCGGAACAGCTGCTTGATATGATTTCAGTTTTCTTAAATTTACTGAGGCTTTATTTGTGACCCAAGATGTGATGTATCCCGGATAATGTTCCGTGTGCCATTGAGAAGAACGTGTAGTCTGCTGTTTTTGGATGGAATGTCCTATAAATATCCATCAAATCTATCTGGTCTATTGTGTCATTTAAAGCTTGTGTTTCCTTATTAATTTTCTGTCTGGATGAACTCCATTGGTGTAAGTGAGGTGTTAAAGTCCCTTGCTATTATTGTGTTACTGTTGATTTCCTCTTTTATAGCTGTTAGCAGTTGTCTTATATATTGAGGTGTTCCTATGTTGGGTATATATATATATATTTATAATTGTTATATCTTCTTTGATTGATCCCTTGATCATTATGTAGTGTCCTTCCTTGTCTCTTGTAGCATTATTTTAAAATCTATTTTATCTGATATGAGTATTGCTACTCCAGCTTTCTTTTGATTTTCATTTGCATGGAATATATTTTTCCATCCCCTCACTTTCAGTCTGTATGTGTCCCTAGGTCTGAAATGGGTCTCTTGTAGACAGCATATATATGGGTCTTGTTTTTGTATCCATTCAGTGAGCCTGTGTCATTTGGTCGGAGCATTTAATCCATTCACGTTTAAGGTAATTATCAATATGTATGTTCCTATTATTATTTTCTTAATTGTTATGGGTTTGTCTTGGTGGGTCCTTTTCTTCTCTTGTGTTTCCCACTTAGAGAAGTTCCTTTAGCATTTGTTGTGGAGCTGGTTTCGTGGTGCTGAATTCTCTTAGCTTTTGCTTGTCTGTAAAGCTTTTGATTTCTCCATCAAATCTGAATGAGATACTTGCTGGGTGGAGTACTCTTGGTGGTAGGCTCTTCCCTTTCATCATGTTAAATTTATCATGCCACTCCCTTCTGGCTTGTAGATTTTCTGCTGAGAAATCAGCTGTTAACCTTATGGGAGTTCCGTTGTATGTTATTTGTCATTTTTCCCTTGTTGCTTTCAATAATTTTTCTTTGTCTTTAATTTTTTCAATTTGATTACTGTGTGTCTCGGCATTTTTCTCCTTTGGTTTATCCTGCCTGGGACTCTCTATGCTTCGTGGACTTTGGTGGCTATTTCTTTTCCCATGCTAGGGAAGTTTTCAACTATAATCTCTTCAAATATTTTCTCGAGTCCTTTCTCTCTCTGTTCTCCATCTGGGACCCTTATAATGCGAATGTTGTTGCATTTAATGTTGTCCCAGAAGTCTCTTAGGGTGTCTTCATTTATTTTCATTCTTTTTCTTTATTCTGTTCCATGGCAGTGATTTCCACCTTTCTGTCTTCCAGGTCACTTATCCTTTCTTCTGCCACAGTTATTCTGCTACTGATTCCTTCTAGTGTATTTTTCATTTCAGTTATTGTATTGCTCATCTCTGTTTGTTTGTTCTTTATTTCTTCTAGGTGTTTGTTCCTTAATTCTTCTAGGTCTTTGTTAAGCATTTCTTGCATCTTCTCGATCTTTGCCTCCATTATTTTTCTAAGGTCTTGGATCATCTTCACTATTATTATTCTGAATTCTTTTACTGGAAGGTTACCTATCCCCACCTCATTTCGTTGTTTTTCTGAGGATTTATCTTGTTCCTTGATCTGGTATAAAGTCCTGTGCCTTTTCATTTTCTCTATCTTTCTGTGATTGTGGTTTTCTTTCCACAGGCTGCAGAATTGTAGTTCTTCTTGCTTCTGCTGTCTGCTCTCCAGTGATTGATTCTATCTGAGAGGCTTGTGCAAGTTTCCTTATGCGAGGGACTTGTGGTGGGTAGAGCTGGGTGTTGCTCTGGTGGGCAGAGCTTTAATCTGCTTGTCTGTGGATTAAATAAAAGTTTAATAAAAAGTTGAATCCGCTTGTCTGCTGATGCATGGGGCTGGGTTCCCTCCCTATTGGTTGTTTGGACTGAGGCGACCCAGCACTGGAGCCTACCTTGCTCTTGGTGGGGCTAATGGTGGACTCTGGGAGAGTTCACGCCAAGGAGTATTTCCCAGAACTTCTGCTGCCAGTGTCGTTGTCCCCATGGTGAGCTGCAGCCACACCCCACCTCTGCAGGAAACCCTCTAAAACTAGCAGCTAAGTATGATCATTCACCTACGGGGTGACTGCTCCTTCCCCTGGGTCCTGATGTGCACACTACTTTGTGTGTGTCCTCCAAGAGTGGAGTCTCTGTTGAGACTCTGAGTCTCTGAGTGCAGTTGAGACTCTGAGACTCGGAGTGGAGTCGCACAGACTCTGGGTCCTGTGAAGCTTCGATGTTTTGTGGTTCTAGAAATCCTATAGGAGACGGTCCACAACAGGTGAAGTTAATGCTGTCATAGAGGTGGTGAAGCCAAAGATCTGCAGTTCCGACTAGAGGTGCTGATGTACATACAGGACAAAACCATCTCGTGTGAATGTAGTTCAGGCACATTTAAAATGAATGCAGTCATGTTAATGCCTAACATCTTCTATCTTGTGCCTCTCCTCAAGGACCCCCTCCTCAGTTCCTGAGGCTCCTGTAAGTTATGTACAGGGGAATGGAGAGTGGGCTCTGTCCAGTCTGAGCCCTGAGTTACCCTGTGTGTATCTTAGCATACTTTGTATTTCTGTGGTGGCTCTCGTAACATCATTTCTTTCAGTTCTGATTTATTTGGGCCCTCTCTTAAAAAAAATACTACTGTTGTCTTTCATTCTTTACAGAAGTTTAATACGTGTTTGATCTACTACCCTTACTCTATGTATACTTTTTGCTGTGAGATTTTTACTTTTGTTTGTTTTCTTGTTACTGTCAATAATTAGTGAGAATTCTTTTAAGCTACCTTCAACATTGCTTATAAAGCTGCTTTATTAGTGATGACAGAGCTTTGATGGAAGTCGTGTTCTGGTTGTAAATTAGAATGCAATGTGCCAGCAAAAAGCCCCTTAAGCGTATGTCTCATTACTTCTTGTTCTTTTTTTTCCTTTTTTTCTCTCTTTTTTTTCTTGTTCTTTTTTTAATTTTTATTTTTTATCAGAGCAAATTTGATTAAAATGTTTTGTTTGTTCTAGGTGTGTAAGATGTGGTTCTTTTACACATATACATGTATCTATACTTCTTCAGATCGTTTTCTCATGTAGGTTATGACACAATGTTGAGTAGTCTTCTCTTGGTATTCCGTAGGTCTTTGGTGATTATATATTTCACATGTGTTTCTATATCTTTGTTAACCCCAATATCCTAATGTATCCAGTCCTCACACCTTTCCATTTGGTGAACCATAACTTTGTTTAATGAATCTGTGATTGCCTTTCTCTGTGGAAATATCTTCATTGGTATCAATTTTTAGCTAACACCTATAAGTGATATTATAGGATATGTGTCTTTTGCTGTCTGACTTAGTACAATTTGTCTGATTACCTCTAGAATCATCTACGGTGCTGCAAATGGCATTGTTTCATTTTTTTCCCTAGCTAATATTCCATCTGTACATGTACCAGTTCTTCTTTGTCCACTCACCTCTTGATGGACTTTTTGGTTGCCTCCATGTCTTGGCTATTGTAATACTGCTGCACTGCACATTTGCCTGCCTGTGTCTTTCCAATTCTGTCTTCTTATGTTATAGGTCCAGGAGTGGGTCTCCTGTATCATATGGTATCTCAGGGTTTACCGTTTAAATGCACCACGATTCTGTGCTCATTAGTGGCTCTTTCCAGGTTACATCCCACTTAAAGTTGAGGGTATGCATTTCTCTACAACACCATCAGCATTTATTTATTTATTTATTTTTAATATCTTTATTGGAGTATAATTGCTTTACAATGGTGTGCTAGCTTGTGCTTTACAACAAAATGAATCAGTTATACATATACATATGTTCCCATATCACTTCCCTCTTGCGTCTCCCTCCCTCCCACCCTCTCTATCTCACCCCTCCAGGCAGTCACAAAGTGCCGAGCTTCTCCCTGTGCTATGCTGCTGCTTCCCACTAGCTATCTACCTTACGTTTGGTAGTGTATATATGTCCATTCCTCTCTCTCCCTTTGTCACATCTTACCCTTCCCTCTCCCCATATCCTCAAGTCCATTCTCTAGTAGGTCTGTGTCTTTATTCCTGTTTTATCCCTAGGTTCTTCATGACATTTTTTCCCTTAAATTCCATGTATATGTGTTAGCATACGGTATTTGCCTCTCTCTTTCTGACTTACTTCACCCTGTATGACAGACTCTAGGTCTATCCAACTCATTACAAATAGCTCAATTTCGTTTCTTTTTGTGGCTTCAACATTTATTGTTTGTAGTTTTCTTGCTGATGGATATTCTGACTGGTGTGAGCTGATATCTCTTTGTGGTTGAATTTGCATATGACTCATAATCCTTTGAAATTGAGCTTTAAGGCATGTCCTTTTTATTTTTCAAACTGTGATTACAGCTTAGCTCTTCAAAATGTTTTCTTAAAGTATGTGTTACATTTTGAAATTTATTGGCCATTACCTCCCTCAAAACATTTTGAGGGCAGGTTTCATTTACAGCCCTGCAGTACTTGTTCACATGAAGTGACCATTAGCACAGGCTTTAAAGCTGCTTTTGCAGGTAACAGCCAGATTGCAGCAGCCTTTCTTTGTTCCCCATGCTGGTACTAGGGAAACAGAGCTTCCGGCCAGTGGTCTTCCTCGGTTATAAATTAGAGTGGAATGTGTCCGGATAAACCCCCAAAAGGTGATGTCTCCTTACTTTTGTTTGTTTTTGTAATTTAATTTATATTTTTATCGGAGTAATATTCCATTGTGTATATGGACCACTTCTTGGTGCATTCCTCTGTTGATGGACATTTTCGTTGCTTCCAAGTGTTGGCTATATTAAATATTGCTGGAGTGCAAGATTGCCAGCCTGTGACTTTTTGATTATCATTTTCTCAGGTGATAGGCCCAGCAGTGGGTGTGACTGATTGACTAGTAGCTCAATGTTTACCTTTTCAAAGCACCTCCATTGTGTTTTCATTAGTGGCTCTTACCATGTCTCCCTTAGAACCGAGGGTACGAACTTCTCCACAATCCCTTCAGCATGTATAGTTTGCAGCATTTTTGCTAATGGCCAATCTGACTGCTGTGAGCTGATAGATTTTTGTAATTTCGGTTTGCATGACTTTAAAAATTCCTAAAATTCATCATTTTCCACACCTTTTTCTTTCTGTTAAAAATAAAGTGTGAGTACAGTATATCTCTTGAAGCTGTCTTCTTGGAAGGTTGCCCTCTTTTGAATTTTTGGTGGATATTCGACCCCAGGATTTTTTTGGAGGGCAGATGTCATTACAGAACTGCAAGTTTGGTGAATATTTAGTGACCATCAGCATTGGGATTAAAGCTGCTGTTCTGGGAAACGGCCACAAGGAGGCAGCATTTGTCCTTTCCCAAATCTGGGTACTAGGGCAGCAGAGCCTTTCTGGAAGTCGTGGTCCTAGGTTTTAAGTTAGAATGGAATGTGCCAGGAGGAATGCCCATAAGTTTATGTCTCATTACTTCCTCTTGGTTTTTAAAATTTATTTAATCGGGGTAATGATTAGATATTGTTTGTCCAGATGTACACAATCTAGTTCATTTGTACAATATATATGTCTATTCATGTTCAGATCTTCTTCCCATGTAAAATATTAGAGTGTTCCGTAGACCTCCCTTGCTATATGGTCCGTCTTTTTGATATATGTTTATAATATGTATTTGTATACGTATGGTAACGCTAATCTTAATTTATCCATTCTGCCCACCTTTCCTTTTAGATAAGCATACTTAATTTCTAGGTCTATGAGTGTCTTTCTCTGTGGAAATATGTTCATTTGTGTTAGTTATTAGATAACGCCTATAAGTGATATCATAGGATATAGGTCTTTCGCTTTCTGACTCACCTCATATTCTGTGATTATCTCCAAGCTCATCTATGGCGCCTCAAACAGCAGTGTTTCATTGTTTTCCATGGCTAATATTCTATTGTGAACGTGGACCACTACTTCTTCATCCATACATCTGTTGATGGACATTTTGGTAGCTTCACCATCTTGGCTATTGTGAATAAGGCTGCAGTGCAGCTTTTGCAGCCCGGGTCTTCTCGATTCTGGTCTTCTCAGATGAGAGGCCCAGTGGTGTGACTGCTGGATTGAATGGTACCTCAATTTTTACTTTTAATCGTAGCTCCTTTCTGTTCTCATTATTGGCTGTTACCACTTTACATCTCACCAGCAGCTAGAGGGGACACAGTTCTCTAAATCCCCTTCAGAATTTATTGTTTGTAGAACTTTTGCTGATGGTCAGCCAACTGGTGTGAGTTGAAACCTTTTTGTACATTAGATTTGCATGAGTCTAATAATTCCTGAGGTTGAGCTTTCACCCATTTTCCTTTTTTTAAACAAGAGAGTGAGTCAAACTTACCTCTTCATACTATGGTCTTGAAAAATTTGCCAGTTTTGAATTTCATTGTCCATTCCCTACCTCAGCACAGTTGTTTAGGGCAGGTGTCCTTTGCAGCCCTGAGTCCTTGTGAATGTTAAGAGACCATTAGCTGTGGGCTTAACGCCGGTCTTGCGGAAAACGGCCACAAGGCAGCAGAATTTCTACATTTCCAACTCTGGGTTTTTGGGCAGCAGAGCCTTCCTGGAAATCGTGTTAGTAGGTTGCAAATTAGAGTGGAATGTGCCAGAGCACATCCCCAAGAGCTTATATCTCCTTACTTCTTGTTTGTTTTATAAATTTAATTTTTATTAATTATCAGAGCAAACTTGATAAAAATATTTTGTTTCTCCTAGGTGTACAGAACCTGGTTCATTATATCAATGTATCTGTCATTTATCTTTGCATTCTTTACCATGTAGGTTATTACAGAGTGTTGCCTAGACCTCTCTTGGTATTCCATAGGTATTTTGTGATTATATATTTCATATGTATTAGTACATGTCTGTTAACCCCCATATCCTAATTCACACATTCCTTACACTTTTCCATTTGGTTAAACAAATTTTTTTTTCTTAATCCATGCTTTTCCTTCTCTTGGAAATAAGTTCATGAGTATCAACTTTTAGGTAACATCTAGAAGTGATGTCATAGGATATCTGTCTTTCACTTTCTTTCTTACTTCAAGTTGGGTGATTATCTCTAGGTCTTTATATGGTGGTGCAAATGGCACTGTTTCATTGTTTTCCATGGCTAATATTCCATTGTTTACATGGACCACTTCCTCTTTGTGCATTATTCTGTTGATGGACATTTTGGTTTCTTCCAAGTCTTGGCTATGTTAAATGTTCCTGCAGTGCAGGATTGCCAGCCTGTGTCTTTTCCATTCTGCTCTGCTCAGGTGATGGGCGCATCAAAGGACCTACCAGATCACATGGTAGCTCAATTTTTACCCTTAAACGCACCTCCATTATGTTCTCACTACTGGCTGTTACCAGTTTACATCCCCCCAGCAGCTAGAGGGTACACAGTTCTCTGAAACCCCGTCAGCATTTATTCTTTGTAGACTTTTTGCTGAAGAACATTCTGACGGCTGTGAGGTGCATATTTCTGTAATTGGATTTGCATGGCTTTATTCATTGCTGATGTTGCGCATTTTCAATTCCCTTTTATTTTCAAGAGAAAAAAGAGAAAAGACAAAATGTGCATAAAATATGCCTCTTGACATTGTCTTCTTGAAATGTTGACGTCTTTTGAGTTTTCTGGTCGATTTACGACCCCCGGACATTTTTTGAGACCCGGTGTCCTTTACAGTGCTGCACATATTTTGAATATTAAGTGACCATTACCTCTTGGTTTAAAGCTGCTGTTGTGTGAAACAGCCACAAGGCGGCAGCATTTCTCCTTTACGAAATCTGGTTACCAGGGCAACAGAGCCTTAATGGAAGTCCTGTTCTAGGTTGAAAATTAGAATGGAATGTGCCAGGAAAAATTCCTTTCAGTTTATGTCTCATTATTTCTTGTTCATATTTTTAATTTAATTTTTATTTTTTATCGCAGCAAATTTGATTACAAATTTTTTTTGTTCTAGGTGTGCAAGATGTGGTTCTTTCACACATATACATATATCTATTCTTCTTCGGAACCTTTTCCCAGGTAGGTTATGACACAATGTTGAGTAGTCTTCTCTTGGTATTCCGTAGGTTTTTGGTGATTATATATTTCACATGTGTTTGTATATCTCTGTTAACCCCAATATCGTAATGTATCCAATCCTCACACCTTTCGATTTGGGGAACCATAAGTTTGTTTAATGAATCTGTGATTACCTTTCTCTGTGGAAATATCTTCATTGGTATCAATTTTTAGGTAACACCTATAAGTGATATACGTTAGATGTCTTTCATTTTCTCACTTAATACAATTTGCATGATTACCTCTAGACTCATCTATGGTGCTGCAAATGGCATTGTTTCTTTTTTTTCCCGAGCTAATATTCCATCTCTGCATGTAACAGTTCCTCTTTGTCCACTCATCTGTTGATGGACTTTTGGTTGCTTCCATGTCTTGGCTATTGTAATACTGCTGCAGTGCAGATTTGTCTGCCTGTGTCTTTCCAATTATGTCTTCTTTGGCCCAGGAGTGGGCCTGCTGGATAATATAGTAACTCAATGTTTACCTTTTAAAGGCACCTCCACTCTATTTCCATTAGTGCCTTTTACCAGGTTACGGCCCACTTCAAATTAAGGGTATGCATTTCTCCACAACCTCTTCAGCATTGATCGTTTGTAGTTTCTTTCCTGATAGTTATTCTGAATGGTGTGAGCTGATACCTCTGTGTGGTTGGATTTGCATGTGTCTCATAATCCTTTGAAATTGAGCTTTCAGGCATGTCCTTTTATTTTTCAAACTGTTATTACAGCTTAGTTCTTCAAATGGTTTTCTTGAAATATGTGCCACATTTTGGAATACTTTGGCCTTTACCTCCCTCAAGACATGATGAGGGCATGTTTCCTTTACAGCCCTGCAGGACTTGTTCATATGAAGTGACAATTAGCATAGGTTTTAAAGCTGCTTTTGCAGGTAATGGCCAGAGGGTGGAGCATTTCATAATTCTATGAAATGTAACTGAACACACAATATATATTTTTCCTTTTAAATTTCCATTGTTACTTTTTAAAATTACAATTATAATTGAAGTTCTTTGTAACAAGTGAAATTTAAAAAATTAAAGGAAAAGATAATATTTTACCACTTGCCATCCTTTCCCATTTACTGAAACAACCAGCATAATGTGTAGATTTCTCATTTTATCCAGGTGTTCTATACATCTGGAATATCATGCTTCTCACTGTAGAAAAACAGATTTAGCTCTCACACTTTTTATAGGCTACATAACAGTCCATAGAACAGAAGTACCAACTATTTCAGACTTAGCTTTTTGAGGGACACTCAGGTTACTTTCTGATTTATTTTGTTGTTCTTCTTTTTTGGGGTAGGAGTTTATTATTTATTTATTTATTTTTGTTGTGTTGGGTCTGAGTTTCCGTGTGAGGGCTTTCTCTACTTGTGGCAATTGGGGGGCCACTCTTCATTTGCGCGGGCCTCTCACTATCGCGGCCTCTCTTGTTGCAGAGCACAGGCTCCAGATGTGAGGGCTCACTGGTTGTGGTTTATGGGCCTAGTTGCTCCACAGCATGTGGGATCCTCCCAGACCAGGGCTCGAACCTGTGTCCCCTGCATTAGCCGGCAGATTCTAACCACTGCATCACCAGGGAAGCCCCCTATTTTGTTGTTCTGCTAGTTTGTTTTAACCCAAGAAAATATTTTTTTAAATACAAAAAACCAAAATTAAGCTAGGGGTAAGGATTAGGGTTTAGGGTAAGGTTTAGGGTTAGGATACGGGTTAGGATTATTGTACGGCTTAGAGTATGGTTTAGGGTTAGGGTTATGGTACAGGTTAATGTTAGGGTACAGTTTAGGGTATGGCTATGGTTTAGTGTTAGGGTACGGGTTAAAGTATGGGTTAGTGTTAGGGTATGGGTTAAGATTAGGGTACGGTTTATGTTCAGGGTTATGGTTAGGTTTAGTGTATGGGTTAGTGTTAGGTACGGGTTAGGGTAAGGGTTAGGTTTAGTGTTAAGGAACGGGTACAGTTTAGGGTACAGGATAGGGAACAACAAAGGGTTAGGGTTAGGGTACGTGTTAGGGTACAGTTTAGTGTTAGTGTACGGGTTAGGATTAGGGTACGGTTTAGGGTAAGGTTTAGGGTTAGGGTTAGGGAATGGGTATGGTTTGGGGTACAGTTTAGGGTATGACCATGGGTTAGGAATAGGGTGTTAGGGTATGGTTTAGTGTCAGTGTACAGGTTAGGATTATGGTATGGGATAGTGTAAGGGTTAGGGTTAGGGAATGGGTACGGATTAGGTTACAGGTTAGGGTATGACAATGGGTTAGGTTTAAGGTACGTGTTAGTGTATGGGTTAGGATTAGGGTATGGGTTAGGTTATGGGTTAGTGTTGGGGATGGGTTAGGATTAGGGTACGGGTTATGGTACGGTTTAGGGAAAGGGTTAGGATACTGGGTAGGTTTAGGATAAAGTTTAGTGTATGGCTATGTGTTAATGTTAGGGTACATGTTAGCATACAGGTTAGTGTTCGTGTACAGCTTAGGGTAAGGGTTAGGGTTAGGGAATGGGTACGGTCTCAGGTACAGGTTAGGGTTAGGGTTAGGGTTAGTGTACGTGTTAGGTTGAGACTTCTTTGTAGTGCCGATTTGAATTTCACGATTGCTTGGTTGGCCAAGAAGTGCATATGTGTTTTATCCTGAATATATTCAGGAAAAAACGCATATGCACTTTTTGGCCAACTGCATCATTGTGGAAGTTCTGCTGCTTTTCATGTGATTTAAAGGCGACTCCAATCAACCTCTCAAAATCAGTTTCCTGCAATTCTGCCTTGCTTTCGAATCCTTTTCTTTGCCTTAACTCAATGTATTTTTAACTGATAGTTGTCGTTTATGACTCTGCAGGTTTGTGAACTGCGGTGCCCCTGAGCTCCATTTTTCAACTCCCTTTTCTGTGAGCTGGCCACAAAACTGCAGGATTGCTTCAGACCCTATTCTAGTTCTGGGGTGGCAGGCTAAGCCTTTGGTTAATTCTTCTTCCTGATGGGAAATTAGAGTGAAATGTGCCCGACCAGACACCTACACCGAATCTCTCATTTGCTCCCCCTGTTTCCTTTCATTCTCTGCACAACTTGCACACTGTGAGAAATAGGAAGTTAAAGGCGCTGACTCTCCAAGTGGCGAGGTTGTTAGTAAAGAGGCTGGAATGGTGAACCCGAGCACCAGGAGAGGGAAAATGACGTGCATTTTAGAAACCTTTCCCGATCACATGGTGGACCTTCCTCTGGCTTTCCCATGTATGTTTTAGCTGTAGGAAGATTCCCTTAAACCTGGAGAGTTGAGACCCATGGAATGGGTAGCACACAGTATTACTTTAAAAGTCTGCATTCGCTCACTCAGCCGCACCAATCCTCTTAGTCCCAAGTGTCCAGCCTTGTGTCTCACCTGGCTGTGGGTGTAGATGTGGTCAATCCAGGTTGCATCACAACCCCTGAACGAATTTTGTAAGAATTTCTCTCTCTTTTGCTGTCTTTGTGTTTTGTTTTGTTTTGTTTTTTGTGGTACATGGTCCTCTCACTGCTGCGGCCTCTTCCGTTGCGGAGCACAGGTTCCGGATGCACAGGCCCAGCGGCCATGGCTCACAGGCCCAGCCACTCCATGGCACGTGGGATCTTCCCAGACCGGGGCACGAACCCGCGTCCCCCACATTGGCAGGCAGACTCTCAACCACTGCGCCACCAGGGAAGCCCCTGTGTTTTGTTTTTGAAATTTTTTTTTATCATGGGGTTTAGCTGATTTTCACTGCTGCGTTTATGCCGCTCTACACACCCTTGATTCCCTTATGAAGACATATGAATACATAGGTTTTAAGATTCTTACTAGTCAGATATATTCTTCTGCGGTGAATAGGGGGTGTTGAATCCAGTTCATTGAGCAAGGAGTAGGTCTTGTCTATTACATATTTGGCTTATCGAACCGTATCTGAGCTAATTTCAAACTCTGGTTTCATGAATCACCCCAACTCATCTGCCCCCTTAAGCAGGCATAAGTTGCTTTCTAAATGTGAGACTCTGTTCTGTCTTGTAATTCAGATCATGTGTAGCCATGTTTACATTCCCTCTATAAGTGATATGTTATGACAAGTTCCTTTTTCTGTGGGACTTCTTTCACTTAGAATCATCGTACGAAAATCCACTCATTATGCTGCTATGGACATGATGACATTGATTTCATGGCTGAGTTATATTTCATTGTACGTAAGTACAATTTCTTTATCAATTTTTCTCTTTCAGGGATATTTAAGTTGTACAGTAGTCAAGGTTTTTGTAAACAAAGCAGCCCTAAACTTTGGGCTGGCTGTGTCTTGTTGATTTTTAGTTTTCCCAAGCTATAGGGCCATGAGAGGAAGTTCCCTAGGCTCTGTAGCTTTGTTTTTTAGATGTTTCAGGAAAAACCATACACTTCTCCAGAGTGGCTGTTGGCAATTTACATCCCGCCCATCAGCATGACATGGCTCCCTGTTCTCCATGGCCTGTCCTGCCTTTCTGGTCTTTACACTTTTTTCAGATGGCCCTTTTGACCGGTGGGAAGTGAGACTTCATTGTAGTGCGGATTTCTACTGCACGCTTGCTTGGTTGACCTAAAAGGGTGTATGCGTTTTTTCCTGAATATATTCAGGAAAAACGCATATACCCTTTTTGGCCAAGTACATCATTGCCGAAGATCTGCTGCTTTTCATATGCTTTAAATGCAATTCCAATCTACCTCCTGAAATCTGTTTCTTGCAATTGTGCCTTGCTTTCAAGTCCTCTTCGCAGCCTTACCTCAATATAGTTTTGGACAATAGTAGTCCTTTATAACTCTGCAGGTTTGTGACTTTCAGTGCCCCTGAGTTCCTTTTTTCAACTCGCTTTTTGTGAGCTGGCCGCAAATCAACAGGATTGCTTCAGGCCCTAATCTGGTTCCAGCGTGGCATGCTGAGTCTTTGGTTAATTCTACATCCTGGTGGGAAATTAGAGTGAAATGTGCCCGTCCAAACACCTACAGCTAGTCTCTCATTGGTTCTCCCTATTCCCGTTCATCCTCCGCAGAAATTGCAGAGTGTGCCAAACAGGAGGTTAAAGGCAGTGACTCTCCAAGTGAGGAGATTGTTAGTAAAGCGTCTGGAATGGCGAACCTGAGTACCAGAGGACGAATAATGAGATGCATTTTAGAAACCTTGCCCAACCACACTGTGGACCATCCTCTGGGTTTCCCACGCATGTTTTAGGTGTAGGAAGAATCCCTTAAACCTGGAGAGTTGGGACCCATGGAATGGGTAGCATGCAGTATTACTTCAAAGGGTCTGCATTTGCTCACCGAACCTCACCAATCCTCTCAGCCCCAAGTGTCCAGCCTTATGTCTCACTCAGCTGTGGGTGTAGATGTGGTAAATCCAGGTTTCATCAGAAGCCCTGAACGATTTATTTAAGAATTTCTCTCTCTTTCACTGTCTTTGTGTTTTGAGTTTGAAATTTATTTTTATAATGGGGTTTAACTGATTTTCACTGCTGTGTTTATGCCGCTCGATGCACACTTGATCTTCTTACAGAGACCTATAAATACATAGGTTTTAAGATTCTTACTAGTCAGATATATTCCTCTGCGGTGAATAGGGGGTGTGGAGTCCACTTCGTTGAGGAAGGAATAGGTCTTGTCTATTACATATTTGGTTTATGGAACAGTATCTGTGCTAATTTCAATCTCTGGATTTATGCAGCACCCGAACTCACCTTTCCCCTTAAGCAAGCATAAGTTTGTTTCCTAAATGTGAGACTCTGTTCTGTTTTGTAATTCAGTTCATGTGTAGCCAAGTTTCCATTCCCTCTATAAGTGATATCTTATGATAAGTTTCTTTTTCTGTGTGACTTATTTCCTTAGAATCATCGTACCTAAATCCACTCATTATGCTGTTACGGGCCTGATGACATTGATTTCATTGCTGAGTGATATTCCATTGTACGTAAGTACCACAACTTCTTTATCCATTTTTCTCTTTCTGGGATATTTAAGTTGTACCGTAGTCAAAGTTCTTGTAAACACAGCAGCCCTAAACTTTGGGGTGGCTGTGTCTTGTTGATTTTAATTTTCCTAAGCTATAGGGCCATAAGTGGAAGTGTCCTAGGCTCTGTAGCTTTGTTTTTTAGATGTTTCAGGAAACACCATACACTTCTCCAGAGTGGCTGTTGGCAATTTACATCCCGCCCATCAGCACAGCAAGGCTCCCTGTTCTCCATGGCCTGTCCTGCCTTTCTGGTTTTTACACATTTTTCGGATGGCCCATTTGACTGGTGAGAAGTGAGGCTTCATTGTACAGCAGATTTCCATTGCACGCTTGCTTGTTTGGACAAAAAGGGCGTATGCGTTTTTTTCCTGCATATATTCAGGAAAAAAACGCATACGCCCTTTTTGGCCAAGTGCATCATTGTTGAAGTTCTGCCACTTTTCATATGCTTTAAATGCAATTCCAATCTACCTCCTGAAATCTCTTTCCTGCAATTGTGCCGTGCCTTCAAGTCCTCTTCACAGCCTTACCTCAATATATTTTTGGATGATAGCACTCATTTATAACTCTACAGGTTTGTGAATTGCAGTGCCTCTGAGCTCCTTGTTTTCAACTAGCTTTTTTGTGAGCTGGGCGCAAAACCGCAGGATTGCTTCAGGCCCTCTTCTGGTTCTGGCGTGGCACGCTGAGCCTTCGGTTAATTCTTCTTCCTGGTGGGAAATTAGAGTGAAATGTGCCCGTCCAAACACCTACAGCTAGTCTCTCATTGGTTCTCCCTATTCCCGTTCATCCTCCGCAGAAATTGCAAACTGTGCCAAACAGGAGTTTAAAGACACTGACTCTCCAAGTGGGGAGATTGTTAGTAAAGCGTCTGGAATGGCGAACCCAAATACCAGGGGACGAATAATGAGATGCGTTTTAGAAACATTGCCCGATCTCACAGTGGACCATCCTCTTGGTTCCCATGCATGTTTTAGCTGTAGGAATAATCCCTTAAACCTGGAGAGTTGGGACCCATGGAATGGGTAGCATGCAGTATTACTTCAAAGGGTCTGCATTTGCTCACCGAACCTCACCAATCCTCTCAGCCCCAAATGTCCTGCCTTATGTCTCACCCAGCTGTGGGTGTAGATGTGGTAAATCCAAGTTTCATCACAAGCCCTGAACGAATTATTTAAGAATTTTCTCTCCTTCACTGCCTTTGTGTTTTGTTTTTGAAATTTATTTTTATAATGGGGTTTAGCTGATTTTCACGGCTGTGTTTATGCCGCTCTACACACACTTGATTCCCTTACAAAGACATATCAATACATAGGTTTTAAGATTCTTACTAGTCAGATACATTCCTGTGTGGTGAATAGGGTCTGTTGAGTGCAGTTCGTTGAGCAAGGAGTAGGTCTTGTCTATTACGTATTTGGTTTATGGAACGGTATCTGTGCTAATTTCAATTTCTGGTTTTATGCAGCACCCCAACTCACCTTTCCCCTTAAGCAAGCATAAGTTTGTTTCCTAAATGTGAGACCCTGTTCTGTTTTGTAATTCAGTTCATGTGTAGCCAAGTTTACTTTCCCTCTATAAGTGATATCTTATGATTAGTTTCTTTTTCTGTGTGACTTATTTCACTCAGAATCATCGTACCTAAATCCACTCATTATGCTGCTACTGGCCTGATGACACTGATTTCATTGCTGAGTGATATTCCATTGTACGTAAGTACCACAACTTCTTTATCCATTTTTCTCTTTCTGGGATATTTAAATTGTACCATAGTGGAGGTTCTTGTAAACACAGTAGCCCTAAATTTTGGGGTGGCTGTGTCATTTTTATTTTAATTTTCCTAAGCGATAAGGCCATAAGTGAAGGTGCTCTAGGCTCTGTAGCTTTGTTTTGTAGATGTGACAGTAAGCACCATACACTTCTCCAGAGTGGCTGTTGGCAATTTACATCCCACCCATCAGCATGACAAGGCTCCGTGTTCTCCATGGCCTGTCCTGCCTTTCTGGTTCTTACACTTTATTCAGATGGCCCTTTTGACTGGTGGGAAGTGAGACTTCATTGTTGCGTGGATTTCCATTGCACGCTTGCTTGGTTGGCCTAAAAGGGCGTATGCGTTTTCTCCTGCGTATATTCAGGAAAAAACCCATATGCCCTTTTTGGCCAAGTGCATCATTGTTGAAGTTCTGCCGCTTTTCATATGCTTTAAATGCAATTCCAATCTACCTCCTGAAATATGTTTCTTGCAATTGTGCCTTGCTTTCAAGTCCTTTTGGCAGCCTTACCTCAGTATATTTTTGGAAGATAGTTGTCCTTTATAACTCTGCAGGTTTGTGAATTGCAGTGAACCTGAGCTCCTTTTTTCAACTCGCTTTTTTGTGAGCTGGACACAAAACCGCAGGATTGCCTCAAGCCCTATTCTTGTTCCGGCGCAGCATGCTGAGCCTTTGGTTAATTCTTCTTCCTGGTGGGAAATTAGAGTGAAATGTGCCCGTCCAGACACCTACAGCTAGTCTCTCATTGGTTAGCCCTATTCCTGTTCTTCCTCCGCAGAAATTGCAAACTGTGCCAAACAGGAGTTTAAAGGCACTGACTCTCCAAGTGGGGAGATTGTTAGTAAAGCGTTTGGAATGGCGAACCCGAATACCAGGGGACAAATAATGAGATGCGTTTTAGAAATGTTGCCTGATCACACGGTGGAGCATCCTCTGGGTTTTCCATGCATGTTTTAGCTGAAGGAAGAATCCCTTAAACATGGAGGGTTGGGACCCATGGAATGGGTAGCACGTAGTATTACTCCAAAGGGTCTGCATTTGCTCACCGAACCTCACCAATCCTCTCAGCCCCAAGTGTCCAGCCTTATGTCTCACTCAGCTGTGGGTGTAGATGTGGTAAATCCAAGTTTCATCAGAAGCCCTGAATGATTTTTTTAAGAATTTCTCTCTCTTTCACTGTCTTTGTGTTTTGATTTTGAAATTTATTTTTATAATGGGGTTTAGCTGATTTTCACTGGTGTGTTTATGCCGCTCTACACACACTTGATTCTCTTACAGTGACATATAAATACATAGGTTTTAAGATTCTTACTAGTCAGATATATTCCTCTGTGGTGAATAGGGGATGTTGAGTCCACTTCGTTGAGCAAGGAGTAGGTCTTGTCTATTACATATTTGGTTTATGGAACAGTATCTGTGCTAATTTCAATCTCTGGTTTTATGCAGCACCGAAACTCACCTTTCCCCTTAAGCAAACATAAGTTTGTTTTCTAAATGTGAGACTCTGTTCTGTTTTGTAATTCAGTTCATGTGTAGCCAAGTTTCCATTCCCTCTATTAGTGATATCTTATGATAAGTTTCTTTTTCTGTGTGACTTATTTCACTTAGAATCATCGTACCTAAATCCACTCATTAAGCCGCTACAGGCCTGATGACATTGATTTCATTGCTGAGTGATATTCCATTGTTCGTAAGTACCACTACTTCTTTATCCATTTTTCTCTTTCTGGGATATTTAAGTTGTACCGTAGTCGAGATCCTTGTATACACAGCAGCCCTAAATTTTGGGGTGGCTGTGTCTTGTTGATTTTAATTTTCCTAAGCTATAGGGCCATAAGTGGAAGTGTCCTAGGCTCTGTAGCTTTGCTTTTTAGATGTTTCAGGGAACACCATACACTTCTCCAGAGTGGCTGTTGGCAATTTACATCCCACACATCAGCACAACAAGTCTCCCTGTTCTCCATGGCCTGTCCTGCCTTTCTGGTTTTTACACTTTTTTCTGATGTCCTTTTTGACCGGTGGGAAGTAAGACTTCATTTTAGTGCGGATTTCCATTGCACGCTTCCTTGGTTGGCAAAAAAGGGCGTATGCGTTTTTTTCCTGGATATATTCAGGAAAAAAATGCATACACACTTTTTGGCCAAGTGCATGACTGTCAAAGTTCTGCCGCTTTTCATATGCTTTAAATGCAATTCCAATCTAACTCTTGAAATCTGTTTCTTGCAATTGTGCCTTGCTTTCAAGTCCTCTTCGCAGCCTTACCTCAGTATATTTTTGGATGATAGTTGTCCTTTATAACTCTGCAGGTTTGTGAATTGCAGTGATGCTGAGCTCCTTTTTTCAACTCGCTTTTTTGTGAGCTGGACGCAAAACCGCAGGATTGCTTCAGGCCCTAATCTGGATCCAGCATGGCATGCTGAGCCTTTGGTTAATTCTTCTTCTTGGTGGGAAATTAGAGTGAAATGTGCCCATCCAAACAACTACAGCTAGTCTCTCATTGGTTCTCCCTATTCCCGTTCATCCTCTGCAGAAATTGCAAACTGTGCCAAACAGGAGTTTAAAGGCACTGACTCTCCAAGTGGGGAGATTGTTAGTAAAACGTCTGGAATGGCGAACCCGAGTACGAGGTGACGAAAAATGGGATGCGTTTAAGAAACATTGCTGGATCACACGGTGGACCATTCTCTGGGTTTCCCATGCATGTTTTAGCTTTAGGAATAATCCCTTAAATCTAGAGAGTTTTGACCAATGGAATGGGTAACATGCAGGATTACTTCAAAGGGTCTGCATTTGCTCACCGAACCTCACCAATTCTCTCAGCCCCAAGTGTCCAGCCTTATGTCTCACTCAGCTGAGGGTGTAGATGTGGTAAATCCAGGTTTCATCAGAAGCCCTGAACGAATTATTTAAGAATTTCTCTCTCTTTCACTGTCTTTGTGTTTTGTTTTTGAAATTTATTTTTATAATGGGGTTTAGCTGATTTTCACTGCTGTGTTTATGTCGCTCGATGCACACTTGATCTTCTTACAGAGACCTATAAATACATAGATTTTAAGATTCTTATTAGTCAGATATATTCCTCTGCGGTGAATAGGGGGTGTTGAGTCCACTTCATTGAGCAAGGAGTAGGTGTTGTCTATTACATACTTGGCTTATGGAACGGTATCTGTGCTAATTTCAATCTCTGGTTTTACGCAGCACCCGAACTCACCTTTCCCCTTGAGCAAGCATAAGTTTGTTTTCTAAATGTGAGACTCTGTTCTGTTTTGTAATTCAGTTCATGTGTAGCCAAGTTTACAGTCCCTGTATAAGTGATATCTTATGATAAGTTTCTTTTTCTGTTTGATTTATTTCCTTAGAATCATCATACCTAAATCCATTCATTATGCTCCTATGGGTCTGATGACATTGATTTCATTGCTGAGTGATATTCCATCGTACGCAAGTATGAAAACCGCTTTGTCCATTTTTCTCTTTCTAGGATATTTAATTTGTACCGTGGTCGAGGCTCTTGTAAACAGAGCAGACTAAACTTTGGGGTGGTTGTTTCTCATTATTTTAATTTTCCTGAGCTATAGGACTATAAGTGGGTTTAGGGTTAGGGTTAGGGAACAGGTACGGTTAAGGATACGACATTGCTTTAGGGTTAGCGTATGTGTTACGGTACGGGTTAGTGTTAGGGTATGGTTTAGGATTAGGGTACGGGTTAGAGTAATGCTTCGGGTTAGGATTACAGTTAGGGAATGGGTATGGCTTAGGGTACAGTTTAGGGTAACACAACGTTTTAGTGTTAGCATAAGTGTTAGGGTACGGGTTAGAGTATGGTTTAGAATTAGGGTACTTGTAAGGGTAAGGTTTTGGGTTAGGGTTAGAGTTATGGAATGGGAACAGTTTAGGGTACAGGTTAGCGTACAATGGTTTACGATTAGCATATGTGTTAGGATACGTGTTAGTGTTAGTGTACGGGTTAGGATGAGGGTAGAGGTTAGGGTAAGGCTTGGGGTAAGGGTTAGGGTTAGGGGACGGGGACGGTTTAGCACATAGATTAGGGTACAACAACGGTTTAGGGTGAGCGCACATGTTAGGGTATGGGATAGTGTTAGCGTATGGGTTAGGATTAGGGGACGGGTTACGGTAAGGCTTCGGGTAAGGGTTAGGGTTAGGGGACGGGGATGGTTTAGGGTACAGGTTAGGGTATAAAAACGGTTGAGGGTGAGTGTACATGTTAGGGAACGGGTCAGTGATTGTGTACGGGTTAGGATTAGGGGACGGGATACGGTAAGGCTTCGGGTAAGTGTTAGGTTTAGTGTTAGGGTTAGGGTTAGGGTTAGATTAGGGTTAGGGTCAGGGATAGGTTAGGGTTAGGGTTAGGTTAGGGTTAGGTTAGGGTTAGGATTTAGGGTTCGGGTTGGGGTTGGGGGTAGGGTTTCGTGTAGGCGTAAGGATAGGGTTAAGGTAGGGTAAGGGTTAGGGTTGGGGTGAGGGGTTAGGCGTTGGGGATAGGATTAGGGGTTAGGCTTAGGTGTTGGGGATAGGGTAAGGGTTAGGTTAAGGGTTAGGGGTTAGGATTAGGGTTAGGGGTTAGGGTTAGGGTGTTAGGGTTGAGGGTTAGGGTAGGGTTAGGGTTAGCGTTACGGTTAGGTCAGGGTCAGGGTCAGGGGAGAGGTTAGGGTACGACAAAGGTTTAGTGTGAGCATACGTGTTAGGGTATGGGTTAGTGTTAGCGTACGGGTTAGGATTAGGGGACGGGTGAGGGTAAGGCTTCGGGTAAGGGTTAGGGTTAGGGAACAGGGACGGGGATGGGGACGGTTTATGGTACAGGTTAGGGTACAACAACGTTTTAGGGTGAGTGTACATGTTAGGGTATGGGTTAGTGATAGCGTACACGTTAGGATTAGGAGACAGGTTAGGGTAAGGCTTCGGGTTAGGGTTAGGGGATGGGGACGGGGATGGGGATAGTTTAGGGTACAGGTTAGGGTACGACAACGGTTTAGGGTGAGTGTAGGTGTTAGGGTAGTGGTTACTGTTAGCGTACGTGTTAGGATTAGGGGACAGGTTAGGGTATGGTTTTGGGTAAGGGTTAGGGTTAGGGGAAGGGGACGGTTTAGGGTACAGGTTAGGGTATGACAACGGTTTAGGGTGAGCGTACGTGTTAGGGTATGGGTTAGTCGTAGCGTACGGGTTAGGATTTGGGGACGGGTTAGGGTAAGGCTTCTGGGAAAGGTTAGGGTTAGGGTTAGGGTTAGCAGACGGGGATGGTTTAGGGTAGAGATTAGGGTACGACAACATTTTAGGGTGAGTGTACGTGTTAGGGTATGTGCTAGTGTTACCGTACCGGTTATGATTAGGGGACGGGTTAGGCTAAGGTTTCGGGTAAGTGTTAGGGTTAGGGTTAGGGGACAGGGACAGTTTACGTTACAGATTAGGGTACGACAAATGTTTAGGTTGAGCATACGAGTTAGGGTACAGGTTAGTGTTAGCCTATGGGTTAGGATTAGGGGACGGGTTAGGGTAAGGCTAGGGGTTAGGGTTAGGGTTAGGGTTAGGGTTAGGGGATGGCGACAGTTAAGGGTAGAGTTTAGGGTACGACAAAGTTTTCGGGTGAGCGTACGTGTTAGCGTACGGATTGGTGTTAGCGTATGGGTTAGGATTAGGGGACGGTTTATCGTAAGGCTTTGGGTAAGGGTTAGGGTTAGGGTTAGGGGATGGGTATGGTTTAGGGTACATGTTAGGGTATGACAACGGTATAGCGTGAGCGAACGTGTAAGGGTACGGGTGAGTGTTAGCGTACGGGTTTGTATTAGGGGACGGTTTAGGTTAAGGTTTCGGGTAAGGGTTAGGCTTGGGGTTAGGGTTAGGGGACAGGGACAGTTTAGGGTACAGATTAGGGTACGACAACGGTTTAGGGTGAGCGTATGTGTTAGGGTACAGGTTAGTGTTAGCGTATGGGCTAGGATTAGGGGACAGGTTAGTGTAAGGCTTCGGGTAAGGGTTAGGTTTAGGGTTAGGGTACGGGTACGGGGACGGGGACGGTTTAGGATAAATGTTAGTGTACGGCAACAGTTTAGGGTGATCGTAAGTGTTGGGGTTTGGCTCAGTGTTAGTGTACAGTTTAGGATTACGGGAAGGGTTAGGGTAAGGTTTTGGGTAAGGGGTAGGTGAGGGGGACAGTTTAGGGTACAGGTTAGGGTACGACAAAATTTTGGGGTGAGCATACGTGTTAGGGTATGGGTTAGTGTTAGCGTACGGTTAGGATTATGGGACTGGTTAGGGTAAGGCTTCGGGTAAGTGTTAGCGTTAGCGATACGGTTAGGGTTGGGGACAGTGGCGGTTTAGGGTGAGCGTACTTTTTAGGGTACTGGTTAGTGTTAGCGTACGTGTAAGGATTATGGGACGGGTTAGGGTAAGGCTTCGGTTAAAGGTTAGGGTTAGGGTTAGGGTTACGGGACAGGGAAGGTTTAGGGTACAGGTTATGGTACGACAACGGTTTAGAGTGAGCGTACGTGTTATGGTATGGGTTAGTGTTAGCGTATGGGTTAAGATTAAAGGACGGGTTAGGGTAAGGTTTAGGGGATGGGGACAGGGACCGTTTAGGGTACAGCTTAGTGTATGACAATGGTTTAGGGTGAGCGTATGTGTTAGGGAACGGGTTAGTGTTAGCGTACGGGTTAGGATTAGGGGACAGGTTATGTTAAGGCTTCCGACAAAGTTTAGGGTTAAGGTTAGGTTAAGGGGATGGGGACGGTTTAGGGTAAAGCTTAGGGTATGACATCGGTTTAGGGTGAGTGTACGTTTTAGGGTATGGGTTAGTGTTAGCGTTCGGGTTAGGATTTCGGTACAGGTTATGGTAAGGTTTAGGGTTAGGGTTAGTGTTAGGGTTAGGGTTAGGGGACCGGGAGGGTTTAGGGTACAGGTTAGGGTATGACAATTGTTTAGGATGAGCGTACGTGTTAGGGTACGTGTTAGTGTTAGCGTACAGGTTAGGATTTGGAGATAGTTCAGGGTAAGGCCTTGGGTAAGGTTTAGAGTTACGGAAAGGGGACGGGGATGGTTTAGGGTACAGGTTAGGGTACGACAACGGTTTAGGGTGAGCGTACGTGTTAGGATACGGTTTAGTGTTAGCTTACGTTTTAGGAGTAGGCGACGGGTTTGGGTATGGCTTCGGGTTAGGGTTAGGGGACGGGGAAGGTTTAGGGTACAGGTTAGGGTACGACAACGGTTTAGGGTGAGCGTACGTGTTAGGGAACAGGTTAGTGTTAGCCTACGGGTTAGGAATACTGGACGGGTTAGGGTAAGGCTTCAGGTAAGATTTACGGTTAGGGTTAGGGTTAGGGTTAGTGGATGGGGACGGTTTAGGGTACAGGTTAGTGTACGACAACGGTTTAGGGTGAGCATACGTGTTAGGGTATGGGTTACTGTTAGCGTACGGGTTAGGATTAGGGGATGGGTTAGGGTAAGGTTTCGGGTAAGGCTTAAGGATAGGCTTAAGGTTAGGGAACGGGAACGGTGAGGGTTTAGGGTACAGGTTATTGTACGACAACAGTTTAAGGTGAGAGTCCGTGTTAGCGTATGCATTAGTGTTAGCGTACGGCTTAGGATTAGGGGACGTGTTAGGGTAAGGCTTCGGGTTATGCTTAGGGGACGGGAATGGGGACGGTGATGGTTTAGGTTACGGGTTAGGGTACGACAACGTTTTAAGGTGACCGTACGTGTTAGGACAAGTGTTACAGTTAGTGAATGGGCTAGGATTAGGTGACCGGTTAGGGTAAGGTTTCGGGTAAGAGTTAGGTTTAGGGTTAGGTTTAGGGATGGGGACAGGGACAGGGATGGTTTACGGTACAGGTTAGGGTACAAAAAAGGTTTAGGATGAGCGTACGTGTTAGGGTACGCCTTAGTGTTAGCCTACGGGTTAGGATTAGGGGACATGTTAGGGAAAGGCTTCGAGAAAGGGTTAGGGTTCGGGTTCGGGTTAGGGGATGGGGACGGATTAGGGTATAGGTTAGGGTACTACCACGGTTTAGGGTGAGCGTACGTGTTAGGGTACGCATTAGTGTTAGCATACGGGTTGGAATTAGTGGACGGGTTAGGGTACGGCTTCGGGAAAGGGTTAGGTTTAGGATTAGTGTTAGGGGATGGGGGCAGTTTAGGGTACAGGTTACGGGACAGGTTAGACTATGGGTTACAGTTACAGTACCGGTTAGTGTTAGGGTTAGGGTTAGGGTACGGGTGAGGGTTAGGGTTATTTTTACAGTTTAGGGTTGGGGTTGGTTTTGGGGTTAGGATTAGTGTTAGTGTTAGGTTTATGTTAGGTTAGGGATAGGGTAATGGATCAGGGTCAGGGTCAAGTTTAGGTCAAGGTCAGGGTCTGGGTCACGGTCAAGTTCATGGTCAGAGTTAGGGGACGCGGACGGGGAAGGTTAAGGGTACAGGTTAGGGTAAGACAACGGTTTAGGATGAGCGTATGTGTTAGGGTCAGGGATAGATTTAGCGTACGGGTTAGGATTAGCGGACGGATTACGGTAAGGCTTCGGGTAAGCGTTAGGGTTAGGGTTAGGGGACGGGGACAGTTCAGGGTACAGGTTAGGGTACGGCAATGGTTTAGGGTGAGCGTACGTGTTAGGGTATGGGTTAGTGTTAGTGTACGGGTTAGGATTAGGGGACGGGTTAGGGTAAGGCTTCGGGTAAGGGTTAGGGTTAGGATTAGGGTTAGGGTTAGGGGACGGGGATGGTTTAGGGTACAGGTTAGGATATGACAATGGTTTAGGGTAAGCCTATGGGTTAGGGTACTGGTTAGTGTTAGTGTATGGGTTAGGATTAGGGGACGGGTTAGGGTAAGGCTTCGGGTAAGGTTTAGGGTTAGGGTTAACGTTAGGGATAGGGTTAGCAGATGGGGACGGTTTAGGGTACAGGTTAGGGTATGACAACGGTTTAGGGTGACGGTATGTCTTAGGGTATGGGTTAGTGTTAGCGTATGGGTTATGATTAGGGGACGGGTTAGGGTAAGGCTTCGGGAAAGGGTTAGGGTTAGGGGACGGGGACGGGGACGGGGATGGTTTAGGGTACTGGTTAGGGTACGACAACGGTTTAGGGTGAGCGTACATGTTAGGTTATGGGTTAGTGTTAGCGTACGGGTTAGGATTAGGGGACGGATTAGGGTAAGGCTTCAGGTAAGGGTTAGGGTTAGGGTTAGGGTTAGGGTTAGGGTTAGGGTTAGGGACGGGGACGGTTTAGGGTACGGGTTAGTGTACGACAACGGTTTAGGGTGAGCGTACGTGTTAGGGTATGGGTTAGTGTTAGTGTACGGGTTAGGATTAGGGGACGGGTTAGGGTAAGGGTTCGGGTAAGTGTTAGGGTTTGGGATAGGGTTAGGGTTAGGGGACGGGGACGGTTTAGGGTACAGGTTAGTGTATGACAACAGTTTAGGGTGAGCGTACGTGTTAGGGTATGGGTTAGTGTTAGCGTACGCGTTAGGATTATGGGACGGGTTAGGGTAAGGCTTCGGATAAGGGTTAGGGTTAGGGTTCGGGTTAGGGTTAGGGGACAGGGACGGTTTAGGTTACAGGTTAGCGTACGACAATGGTTTAGGTTGAGCCTACATGTTTGGGTACAGGTTAGTGTTAGCGTACGGGTTAGGATAAGGAGACGGTTGAGGGTAAGGCTTCGGGTAAGGGTTAGGGTTAGTTTTAGGGTTAGGGTTAGGGGACAGGGATGGTTTAGGGTACAGGTTGGGTCCGACAACGGTTTAGGTTGAGCGTACGTGTTAGGGTACGGGTTGGTGATAGCGTATGGGTTAGGATTATGGGACGGGTTAGTGTAAGGCTTCGGGTAAGGTTTAGGGTTAGGGTTAGGGTTAGGGGATGGGGACGGTTTAGGGTACAGGTTAGTGTACGACAACGGTTTACGGTGAGCGTACGTGTTAGGGTACGGGTTAGTGTTAGCGTACGGGTTAGGATTAGGGGACGGCATAGGGTAAGGCTTCGGGTAAGGGTTAGGGTTAGGGTTAGGGATAGGTTTAGGGGATGGGGACGGTTTAGGGTACAGGTTAGGGTATGACAACGGTTTAGGGTGAGCGTACGTGTTAGGGTACGGGTTAGTGTTAGCGTACGGGTTAGGATTAGGGGACGGGTTAGGGTAAGGCTTCGGGTAAGGGTTAGGGTTAGGGTTAGGGTTAGGGTTAGGGGACGGGGACCGTTTAGGGTACAGGTTAGTGTATGACAATGTTTTAGGGTAAGCGTACGTGATAGGTTACGGTTAATATTAGCGTACGGGTTGGGATTAGGGGACCGATTTGGGTAAGGCTTCGGGTAAGGGTTAGGATTAGGGTTAGGGTTAGGGTTAGGGTTAGGTTTAGGGGACGGGGACGGTTTAGGGTACAGGTTAGGGTACGACAAAGGTTTTGGGTGAGCGTACGTTTTAGGGTACGGTTTAGTGTTAGCGTACGGGTTAGGATTAGGGGACGGGTGAGGGTAAGGCTTCGGGTAAGGTTTAGGGTTAGGGTTAGGTTTAGGGTTAGGGGACGGGGACGGTTTAGGGTACAGGTTAGGGTACGACCACGGTTTAGGGTAGGCGTATGTGTTAGGGTACGGGTTAGTGTTAGCGTAAGGGTTAGGATTAGGGGACGGGTGAGGGTAAGGCTTTGGGTAAGGCTTAGGGTTAGGGTTAGGTTTAGGGTTAGGGTTAGGGGACGGTGACGGTTTGGGGTACAGATTAGGGTACGACAACGATTTAGGGTGAGCGTACGTGTTAGGGTTCGGGTTAGTGTTAGCGTACGGGTTAGGATTAGGGGACGGGTGAGGCTATGTTTTCTGGTAAGGGTTAGGGTTAGGGTTAGGGTTAGGGAACGGGGACGGTTTAGGGTACAGGTTAGGGTTCGACAACGGTTTAGGGTGAGCGTACATGTTAGGGTACGGGTTAGTGTTAGCGTAAGGGTTAGGATTAGGGGACGGGTGAGGGTAAGGCTTCGGGTAAGGGTTAGGGTTAGGGTTAGGGAACGGGGACGGTTTAGGGTACAGGTAAGGGTACGACAACGGTTTAGGGTGAGCGTACATGTTAGGGTACGGGTTAGTGTTAGTGTACGGGTTAGGATTAGGGGACGGGTTAGGGTAAGGTTTCGGGTAAGTGTTAGGGTTTGGGATAGGGTTAGGGTTAGGGGACGGGGATGGAGACGGTTTAGGGTACAGGTTAGTGTATGACAACAGTTTAGGGTGAGCGTACGTGTTAGGGTATGGGTTAGTGTTAGCGTACGGGTTAGGATTATGGGACGGGTTAGGGTAAGGCTTCGGATAAGGGTTAGCGTTAGGGTTAGGGTTAGGGTTAGGGGACGGGGACGGTTTAGGTTACAGGTTAGCGTACGACAATGGTTTAGGTTGAGCCTACATGTTTGGGTACAGGTTAGTGTTAGCGTATGGGTTAGGATAAGGGGACGGGTGAGGGTAAGGCTTCGGGTAAGGTTTAGGGTTAGGGTTAGGGTTAGGGTTAGGGGACGGGGACGGGGACGGTTTAGGGTACAGGTTAGGGTCCGACAACGGTTTAGGTTGAGCGTACGTGTTAGGGTACGGGTTGGTGTTAGCGTATGGGTTAGGATTATGGGACGGGTTATGTTAAGGCTTCGGGTAAGGTTTAGGGTTAGGGTTAGGGTTAGGGGATGGGTACGGTTTAGGGTACAGGTTAGTGTACGACAACGTTTTAGGGTGAGCGTACGTTTTAGGGTACGGGTTAGTGTTAGCGTACGGGTTAGGATTAGGGGACGGCATAGGGTAAGGCTTCGGGTATGGGTTAGGGTTAGGGTTAAGGATAGGGTTAGGGGATGGGGACGGATTAGGGTACAGGTTAGGGTATGACAACGGTTTAGGGTGAGCGTACGTGTTAGGGTACGGGTTAGTGTTAGTGTGCGGGTTAGGATTAGGGGACGGGTTAGGGTAAGGCTTCGGGTAAGGGTTAGGGTTAGGGTTACGGTTAGGGTTAGTGTTAGGGGACGGGGACGGTTTAGGGTACAGGTTAGTGTACGACAATGGTTTAGGGTGAGCGTACGTGATAGGGTACGGTTAATATTAGCGTAAGGGTTGGGATTAGGGGACCGGTTTGGGTAAGGCTTCGGGTAAGGGTTAGGATTAGGGTTTGGGTTAGGGTTAGGGTTAGGTTTAGGGGACGGGGACGGTTTAGGGTACAGGTTAGGGTACGACAACGGTTTTGGGTGAGCGTACGTGTTAGGGTACGGTTTAGTGTTAGCGTACGGTTTAGGATTAGGGAACGGGTGTGGGTAGGGCTTCGGGTAAGGTTTAGGGTTAAGGTGAGGGTTAGGGTTAGGGGACGGGGACGGTTTAGGGTACAGGTTAGGGTACGACAACGGTTTAGGGTGAGCATATGTGTTAGGGTACGGGTTAGTGTTAGCGTACGGGTTAGGATTAGGGGACGGGTGAGGGTAAGGCTTCGGGTAAGGCTTAGGGTTAGGGTTAGGTTTAGGGTAAGGGTTAGGGGACGGGGACGGTTTAGGGTACAGATTAGGGTACGACAACGATTTAGGGTGAGCGTACGTTTTAGGGTTCGGGTTAGTGTTAGCGTACGGGTTAGGATTAGGGGACGGGTGAGGGTAAGGGTTAGGTTTAGGGTTAGTGTTAGGGGACTGGGACGGTTTAGGGTACAGGTTAGGGTGCGACAACGGTTTAGGGTGAGCTTATGTGTTAGGGTACGGTTTAGTGTTAGCGTACGGGTTAGGATTAGGGGACGGGTGAGGGTAAGGCTTCGGGTAAGGGTTAGGGTTAGGGTTAGCGTTAGGGTTAGGGTTAGGGGACTGGGATGGTTTAGGGTACAGGTAAGGGTACGACAACGTTTTAGCGTGAGCGTACGTGTTAGGGTACGGGTTAGTGTTAGCGTACGGGTTAGGATTAGGGAACGGGTGAGGGTAAGGCTTCGGGTAAGGGTTAGGGTTAGGGTTAGGGGACGGGGACGGTTTAGGATACAGGTTAGGGTACGACAACGGTTTAGGGTGAGCGTACGTGTTAGGGTACGGGTTAGTGTTAGCGTACGGGTTAGGATTAGGGGAAGGGTGAGGGTAAGGCTTCGGGTAAGGGTTAAGGTTTGGGTTAGGATAAGGCTTAGAGTTAGGGGACGGGGACGGTTTAGGGTACAGGTTAGGGTACGACAACGGTTTAGGGTGAGCGTACGTGTTAGGTTACGGGTTAGTGTTAGCGTACGGGTTAGGATTAGGGGACGGGTGAGGTTAATGCTTCGGGTAAGGGTTAGGATTAGGGTTAGGGTTAGGGTTAGTGTTACGGGACGGGGACGGTTTAGGGTAAAGGTTAGGGTACGACAACGGTTTAGGGTCAGCGTACGTGTTACGGTACGGGTTAGTGTTAGCGTACGGTTTAGGATTAGGGGACGGGTGAGGTTAAGGCTTCGGGTAAGGGTTAGGTTTAGGGTTAGGGTTAGGGTTAGGGTTAGGGGACGGGGAAGGTTTAGGGTACAGGTTAGTGTACGACAACGGTTTAGGGTGAGAGTACGGTTTGCTGTACGGGTTAGTGTTAGCGTACGCCTTAGGATTAGGGGACGGGTGCGGGTAAGGCTTCGGGTAAGTGTTAGGGTTAGGGTTAGGGTTAGGGTTAGGTTTAGGGTTACGGTTAGGGCACGGGGACGGTTTAGGGTACAGGTTACGGTACGACAACGGTTTAGGGTGGGCGTACGTGTTAGGGTAAGGGTTAGTGTTAGCGTACGGTTTAGGATTAGGGGACGGGTGAGGGTAAGGCTTCGGGTAAAGGTTAGGGTTAGGGTTAGGGTTAGGGTTAGGGTTAGGGGACGGGGACGGTTTAGTGTACAGGTTAGGGTACGAAAACGGTTTAGGGTGAGCATACCTGTTAGGGTACGGGTTAGTGTTAGCGTACGGGTTAGGATTAGGGGACGTGTGAGTGTAAGTCTTCAGGTAAGGGTTAGGGTTATGGTTATGTTTAGGGTTAGGGTTAGGGGACGGGGACGGGTTAGGGTACAGGTTAGGTTATGATAATGGTTTAGGGTGACCGTACGTGTTAGGGTACGGGTTAGTGTCAGCGTTCGGGTTAGGTTTAGGGGACGGGTGAGGGTAAGGCTTCGGGTAAGCGTTAGGGTTAGGGTTAGAGTTAGGGTTAGGGGACGGGGACGGTTTAGGGTAGAGGTTAGGATACGACAATGGTTTAGGTTGTGCATACGTGTTAGGGTACGGGTTAGTATTAGTGTACGGGTTAGGATTAGGGGACGGGTGAGGGTAAGGCTTCGGGTAAGGGTTAGGGTTAGGGTTAGGGTTAGGGTTAGGGGACGCTAATGGTTTAGGGTTCAGGTTAGTGTACGACAGTGTTTTAGGGTGAGCCTATGTGTTAGGGTACGGGTTAATGTTAGCGTACGGTTTAGGATTAAGGGACGGGTGAGGGTAAGGCTTCGGGTAAGGGTTAGGGTTAGGGTTAGGGTTAGCGTTAGGGGACGGGGACGGTTTAGTGTACAGGTTAGGGTACGAGAACGGTTTAGGGTGAGCGTACCTGATAGGGTACGGGTTAGTGTTAGCGTACGGGTTAGGATTAGGGACGGGTGAGGGTAAGGTTTCGGGTAAGGTTTAGGGTTAGGGTTAGGGTTAGGGGACGGGGACGGTTTAGGGTACAGGTTAGGGTTCGACAACGGTTTAGGGTGAGTGTACCTGTTAGGGTACGGGTTGGGTTAGCATACGGGTTATGATTAGGGGACGGGTGAGTGTAAGGTTTCGGGTAAGGGTTAGGGTTAGGGTTAGGTTTAGGGTTAGGGTTAGGGTTAGGGGATGGGGATGGTTTAGGGTACAGGTAAGGGTACGACAACGGTTTAGGGTGAGCGTACGTGTTAGGGTACGGGTTAGTGTTAGCGTACGGGTTAGGATTAGGGGACGGGTGAGGGTAAGGGTTCGGTTAAGGGTTAGGGTTAGGGTTAGGGTTAGGGTTAGGGGACGGGGACGGTTTAGGGTACAGGTTAGGGTACGAGAACGGTTTAGGGTGAGCGTACGTGTTAGGGTACAGGTTAGGGTTAGCGTACGGGTTAGGATTAGAGGACGAGTGAGGGTAAGGCTTCGGGTAAGGGTTAGGGATAGGGTTAGGGTTAGGGGACGGGGACGGGGACGGTTTAGGATACAGGTTAGGGTACGACAACGGTTTAGGGT